>NC_089850.1:61087975-61429761 GCF_036373705.1 Amia ocellicauda
AGCTGGGACCATAGTCACCAAGAAAACAATTGGTAACACACTACGCCGTGAAGGACTGAAATCCTGCAGCGCCCGCAAGGTCCCCCTGTTCAAGAAAGCACATGTACAGGCCCGTCTGAAGTTTGCCAACATCTGAATGATTCAGAGGAGAACTGGGTGAAAGTGTTGTGGTCAGATGAGACCAAAATCGAGCTCTTTGGCATCAACTCAACTCACCGTGTTTGGAGGAGGAGGAATGACCCCAAGAACACCATCCCCACCGTCAATCATGGAGGTGGAAACATTATGCTTTGGGGGTGTTTTTCTGCTAAGGGGACAGGACAACTGCACCGCATCAGAGGGACGATGGACGGGGCCATGTACCGTCAAATCTTGGGTGAGAACCTCCTTCCCTCAGCCAGGGCATTGAAAATGGGTCGTGGATGGGGATTCCAGCATGACAATGACCCAAAACACACAGCCAAGGCAACAAAGGAGTGGCTCAAGAAGAAGCACATTAAGGTCCTGGAGTGGCCTAGCCAGTCTCCAGACCTTAATCCCATAGAAAATCTGTGGAGGGAGCTGAAGGTTCGAGTTGCCAAACGTCAGCCTCGAAACCTTAATGACTTGGAGAGGATCTGCAAAGAGGAGTGGGACAAAATCCCTCCTGAGATGTGTGCAAACCTGGTGGCCAACTACAAGAAACGTCTGACCTCTGTGATTGCCAACAAGGGTTTTGCCACCAAGTACTAAGTCGAAGGGGTCAAATACTTATTTCCCTCATTAACATGCAAATCAATTTATAACTTTTTTGAAATGTGTTTTTCTGGATTTTTTTGTTGTTATTCTGTCTCTCACTGTTAAAATACACCTACCATTAAAATGATCATTTCTTTGTCAGTGGACAAACGTACAAAATCAGCAGGGAATCAAATATTTGTTTCCCCCACTGTAGTGTGTGTATGTGAGAGAGTGTGTCACTGTGACTGTACGTGTATGTTAGAGAGAGTTTGTCAGTGTGAGTGTGTTAGTATCTGAGTGTGCGTCAGTTTGTGAACTTCCTGTTTTGTGGTTGGAAAATTTGGTCTCAGCTTTTGCAGACAACAGAAACACACAAACGACTAGAAACTGTTATTTATAACTCTTACCCCTCCTGCCTCCACCTTTATCTTTCTCCCTCTCTCTCCCCTTATCACGATTCAATTCAGTTCAATTCAAGGTGCTTTATTGGCATATATAATGTATTGCCAAAGCTTTACAAAAGGAGATATAAATTAAACATAGAAACATAGAAAATACATTTAAATGTACATACATATTTGTGTATATATACACAAGTATATATAATAAATATAACCTTATACTTACAGAAACAATCATAAAAAGAACAGTAGAAAAACAGAAAATGTTCTCTTTCCTCCCCCTTTCCTCTCTACTTCTCCTCTCTTGACCCCCTCCCTTTGTCCTCTGTCTCTACCATCTCTGCTGTCTTTCTTTCACTAATACCCTCTTCTCTGCCTCCCTCTCCCCTCTTTCACTCTCTTATATAATACATATAGTTACAGTAATATCTCATGACATATCATAAACAGACCAGTAGAAAGTCTCTCTCTCCAGTCAATCAGTGTTAATGTGCTGTAGTGTCCAGTCAGTCAGTGTTAATGTGCTGTAGTGTCCAGTCAGTCAGTCAGTGTTAATGTGCTGTAGTGTCCAGTCAGTCAGTCAGTGTTAATGTGCTGTAGTGTCCAGTCAGTCAGTCAGTGTTAATGTGCTGTAGTGTCCAGTCAGTCAGTCAGTGTTAATGTACTGTAGTGTCCAGTCAGTCAGTGTTAATGTGCTGTAGTGTCCAGTCAGTCAGTGTTAATGTGCTGTAGTGTCCAGTCAGTCAGTCAGTGTTAATGTGCTGTAGTGTCCAGTCAGTCAGTGTTAATGTACTGTAGTGTCCAGTCAGTCAGTCAGTGTTAATGAGCTATTGTGTATAAGTCATTATATCAGTCAGTCAATGTGTCTGTGTTATTTCCCCCTCCTTCTCTCTCTCACTCTTTCGCTCTGACTGAGTTTTTCCAACACATGACACTACACCCCCCCCTTCAGTTTTCTAATTTAGTATACAGGGCGGGGGGGTAGAGTGATTGGAAGAGAGAGAGACATAACCTGTATGCCAATGCTTTGGCAGTACTGATGTAAATTAGTTTTACCAATAATGCTTTTTTTTTATTGAATTGAATTGAATTGAGTTGAGAGAGAGAAAGAGAGAGAGAAAGGAAGGGAGGGAGGGACCTGGTCAGGATTTTGAGAAGTATGAAGAAATATTTTTTCCAACCGCAACATAAAAAAGGAAGTAAAAAAAAACACACATAAAAAACAAATGAGCAAGATAGACAACGCATGAAGGGGGGGTTAGAGGGTGAGGGGTGAGGGGTGAGAGAGAGAGAGAGAGAGAGAGAGAGATGGCAAGGCTGACCTTTGTTTAACTATAAATATAACTACTCTATTCTAGAGCACTTTTTGCATCACAGTCAGCTTGGTTTAGTGTCAATGACTGTGTTAATCCTACATTTCCCATGACCTTTTGGCAACACAATCGTTAGGGAATGTCCCCCACTCTGCTCTGGCCCCACCCCAGGCTCCCTGTCCCCCACTGGCATTGTGGGACTTGTATTGGTCAGGGTGCAGCAATCAGCCCATGTAATGGAAGTGCAACAGAAGCAGTGACAGAGAGAGGGGGAGGGAGAGAGAGGGGGAGGGAGTACGAGAGAATGTTTTTTGGCAGCTGTTATTGCGAGTTACTGATCTGAGAAAGAGACGGGGGAGAGACAGAAAGTGTGACAGACACACTCTCACAAACACATACACACTCACACACATTCTCACACAGACACTGACCGCTCGGTGGTGGGGTCAGAGCAGTTGAGAGGGTAGCGCAGCTCGATCAGGGTGCCGTCGCGGTCCTGCAGGCTACCGTGCTCACAGGTGTAGTACTCCACCAGCTCAGACAGCGTGGCGAACTTCTCCCCACCATACAGGTCATAGTAATCTCCTGTGTTCTGGATCCGAATGTGGGTCACCAAGTCCCCCACCCTGCCACACAGACAGTGTATTATTGTACAATACAGAGCAGTGGCACAGTATGGTGCAGTGGATTGTATTATGATAATAATTATATAATAATAACATAATACAGAAATGTCTTATAATTCATACAGAAATGCAACACAGTATGATACAGTGTGTTTTACAATAGAGTATTGGAGTACAGAGAAAATAATACAGTGTATTATAATATTTTACAGTAGTGGATTACCATACAGTACATTATAGGTACAGTGCATTATAACTAGGGCTTCTGATTTGTTTTACTTTGATTTTTAGATTCAAGTTCATGATTTTTTTAAGTCAGTTAGAAATTAAAAATATTTGAGCAGAAATCATGTTTTATTCAGAAATAATTTGCTACGTACAACACCCACACAAAGAATAGCTACACTAGAAAAAACACAGTGGGGGCTATTTTAGCGTTGTTGTTGTTTTTTCTTCAATGTATCAGTTTTTCTATGAAGGTTTGCACGTAAACCCACAAGTAAAACACACAGAAAAAAGAACTACCACTTAACCGCCATGAAGGTCAAAAGAAACGACTCAGCGGGCTGCGTCTACAGCTCCCGTCTTACGTGCCTTCTCCAGATCACCACTATCTGGAGCAAAGGTCTTAACACTACAACGCCATCATATTTTTTATCAACATGTTTTTAATGGATATTGTGTTTACCATTAGCGTTGTCTCTGGTGTTTGAAGCATAAAGCCATGCAGGGTGGGGGGGGTTATACATTTGGCTAAATCAGCAAGACATGAAAGTTAGAAATACTATATAATGCACAGTGATGTAAATTATAATACAATACAGCACAGTGTATTATTACAGTTCAGCACAGTATAATACAGTCCAGTGCAGAGTAATAGTGTAGTGTAAGAGAGTACAATGCAGTATATTGTAATATGCTACAGTGCATTGTGTAATGGGGTTCGTACCGGACAGACAGGGAGAAGTCTCCCTGGTTCTTCTTGCTGGGCCGGGCCAGGAAGCTGCCATGGACACCTCTGGACTTCAGCAGCGCCTCAGCCTCCAGACCAGAGAGATCACGGTGGAACCATCTACAGAGAGAGGGGCAGGGGAGAAGAGAGGGAGGAAAACACTGTTTAACGCAGTATAACACACTGACACATTGATTACACACTGACACACTGTGTGAAAACACACTGTCACTCGGACACTGACACATTGCTTGCACACTAACGAACAAACTGACTTACACAATAGTCAAAATGATACACCGATATACTGACTGACACTGTATAAATGCATGAGCACTTAGTACATTGAAAACCATTTTAGCATAGCACACTAACCAATTCACACAGACAATCTATTATGAGTAGAAGTAGCACTGGTAGTGGAACAGTGCAGTATAGTGCAATTGTGTACAGCAGTCACTATACCCAATTATAATAGACTGTAGTACACTACAGTGTAATACAGTGCAACACAGTACAATACAGTACAGTGTATTACAGTTAAGTGCTGTGTATTGCAGAACAATATAGTAAAGTACAGTACAGGGTAAAACATTACACTGCAGCATAGCACAGAAAAATTAGATACACAACACTCTACTATACTACAGTATACACCAGTGCACACTGCAGTACACTATAGTACAGCACAGCACAGTACGGTACAGCATTGTTCAAATGTTTATAACCTCATGCACCCTAAGCCAGCCAAGTCTGCATGACTTCTTCTGTACTTCTTCTAGCATAGCCAAGGTGTGGCTGAATGTGGTAGTCACCCCAGTCTGATACTCAGGACTGCCCCTTCTCTTCACCCCCACCCCCAAGTGCATACTTCACCTATCTGCTTTATTTTTAGAATTAACACGGATATGTACAAATTTCCTCTGTGTAGAGTTTTAACACATACAATGTTATTTCCTTTGTATATACAGTTATGTATTTTATATATGCATTTGTTTCTTTAGACACTTGGTTAAAAATAATTAATTGTAATACAAAATAAAGGAAAAAAATCTAAATCCAAGTATATTATTTGGTATTTTCTTTCATGCTTATTTTAGGGATTTATTTTTTCAAGTAACTTCCGAGGCTATTTCACTTACATGTCAGATCTTCAGAAAACTTTATTAAGCATGTTTTCCTGGTGTTTTATCCATTTAAAAGGGAAAAATGTATGTATTTATTTATTTATATATATCATACATTTATGATTAGAAGTGGCATCTTACTAAAAATGAAGCCACAACTGAGTACAGTTTTGTAGTTTTCTATTAGCGGGTTGGTCAAAGTTTTGATTTAATCTGGCCCTAGATTTGTTTGCATAATTTCTCCTCCGACAGTCTCTAAAGATATTTTAGATTATTATTATTTTTTTAAATCTAATTTTAGGACACTATGTTATAATACTTACTTACACATAATGTGTATTGGGCAGTAACACATATGATTATTATGGTATATCTTATTATTATTATTATTATTATTATTATTATTATTATTATTATTCTTTCTTTCTTGGTAGACACCCTTATCCAGGGTGACTTACAGAATATAAGAGCAATATTATTATTATTATTATTATTATTATTATTATTATTATTATTATTTATTTATTTATTTCTTAGCAGACGCCCTTGTCCTTGCACATATTACTGAGCTATTGAACAATGAAACGTTAGCATGTTAATTTCAGAAGAGGGAACTCTGTGACTATGTTATTGTTATTTATTTTCTTAGCAAACGCCCTTATCCAGGGGGACTTACAATTGTTACAATAGATCACATTAATTTTACACACAATTACCCGTTTATACAGCTGGGTTTTTACTGAAGCAATTTAAAGTTTTGCTTTACACAACGGCTGTTGTACCCTTGTGTAAGTACCTCAAAGGTACAACAGCAGTGTCCACCACTTTGTATTGAACAAACAACCCTCCAGAGCTTTAACCACTACTCCACAAAATGTCTGCACATTCTCTGTCTGTCTGGTATATCCTGGCTACCAGAAAATGGATATTCATTTGCAACCCGATGCACTCTGTTCATGACGTGCATCCTTCCATGCACCCTGTTACCTCCTGGCAAAATCTCATTAACCCTAGAGTCCATCATGTACTCAGGTAGACTATTACTGCGTACAGTACAGCACACTACATTGCCAGTTACTTAGTGGTCCCTAAAATACACAAGAAAACCACAGGTGATAGAGCATTTCGTTATAGGGCCTCGAAACTGTGGAATGATATTCCAGCCAATGTCAGAGATGCCCCCTCTGTCTTAGCCTTTTAAATCACACCACGACTCATTTGTTTAGTCTCTGTTTTTCTAGCCCATAGTGCTGCTGGTGTGCCATGGACATGCAATGCACAATTGTTTTTGGAGATGTCGTGCATTGCATGACCAGTATCTGAGCACAACTGTCTTTTTGTCTTCCAGCAATAGCCCCCACTGAGGGGCCGACGAGGCACAGCCCACCCCAGAGGCAGCCGCACCTCAAGGTCTGATGAGCCATCACCACCCAACAGCTGTTGATGGTCCAACCCCTCCACCCCCGATGGCCAGCGAGAGGGCCCCTCCATAGGGAAGAGCACAGCCAGCAGCACCGATCGAGAGCGCTCTGATCTCCTTGCTGCTGTAATAACTACACTGCCTGGAGGGGAGGCAACCATTAGGCCTGGGCCTTAAGCCGTGGACCCCCAGAGATTTATTTTCTCCTACATGCCGTCCATAGGAGTTTTTCATTTTCTCTTCTCTGTGCCTAATGGTTTATTTATTTGATGTTTGTTTACTTTATTGTACATAATTTCAACTGTTAAAGGTTAATTTTTATTTATTTTATTGTATTATTTATGTATTATTTTATTTTGCTGTACTTTTGTTGTATGTTTACCACTCTGTGGCTACCCTGCGAAGGGTGCTATACAAATAAAAATGGATTGATTGATTGATATTATCACACAGCACGGCACAGTGTAGTACAGCACACTATATTATCACATGGCACACTACAGTGCAGTACAGCACACTATATTATCACATGGCATGCTACAGCGCAGTACAACACACACCACTCTAGTATACTACAGCACAGTGTAGCACAATACGCAACATTACACTACCCTAAAGTATACCACAATAGTGTTCTACACTACAACAGAATAGTATGGAATTAGTTATTTGATCTAAAAGGCTTTAATTAGGGCCTCAACTCTAGGCCACATTGAGCTTAAGGAACTACAACTCTGCAAATGCCTCTGGGTTGAAAGCACCATAGATGCAGATAGGAAACAGTGTACAGAGCATTATGGGAAGTGTAGTTTATTAGCTGTTCTCTCTCAAAGCAAATCCAGTCTGTGCCTAACACAGGAGAAACAGAGAGACCCTTATTATGTGAGTGTGCATATGCCTGATTGTGTTGTGAATGTGTGTCTGTATGTGTGCAAGTGTGACTGTTTGCGATTGTGTTGTGCAGTAGCCGTCAGATATATGTGAATAAGTAATAAGGTAATAACTAATCCAGCAGAGAGAGCAATTCCAGTACACTTTAGTACATAAAGTGCAATAAAATACATTTCCCTACAGTACATTACAATACAGAACACTATACTGCAATCAAATACACTACACTATAAGTAACACAGCACACTTCTGTACACTATAATAAATAAAAGACAAAACAGCACAACACACAATAAAATAACAGTACACTATATTATAACATAGCACAGTGCAACACAGTTAATTGTTACACATGACAGTTAATTACAAAGCACAGAACAGAATAATGTATTATTACACAGTGCACAATAACATATTACACTGTTCAGCACAGTGATGAGCAACGGGACTGTACTCACCGCACCATTATTCAGCTTCTCCTGTTCATTTGAATAGCACAGAGACAACAAGAGAAACACACACACACACAGGTCAATATCCACAATATATTACAGTACAATTCAATTTTATAATTCAATATTCAGTACTGTTTTCATATATAGGTGTACAGAGAGATCAATACACAATAACCTACAGAATTATTCAAAGAGAGAGAGGCAGAAACAGAGAAGGAGATCATTAAATATTTATAGTAATTGATAAATTATAGAAAATTGAATGAATATCTAAGGTATGTTAAGTCTCAGTAATTTATGAACAATATTCTGTATTCTGTTTTTAACAGAATGTTGTTCATAACTATTATTTATATTAATCCTCTTTCAATATCTCACTCAGTGTCTTTCTACCATCTCTCTCTGTACTCATCTCTCGCCTGCTGTCTCTTACCCCAGCTTTTTCTCCCCTGCTTTCTCTGTCCCCCTATCCTCTCTCTGCTTCTTGCCTCACTCTGTACTTCTCTTTCTCTTTCTCTCTTCCCCCTTCCCTCTTACAATGTCTTTCTATCTGTCCTCCCTGTTTCTCTCTCAATTCCTCACACCCTTTCTCCCACTTTACCTGCCTCTCACCCTCTCCCAACCTCCTCTCTCCCTCTCAGACCCTTCACCTCTACCTCTCTCCCTTCCTCCCTCTGAACTTCCCTCATATCTCTCTCCTCGCCTCTCTCTCTCTTTCTCTATATCCCTCTGCACTATGTCTCTACCTCTCTCTCTCCCTCTCTGTCCCACTCCGTTCACAATATAAATATCTATAACAAGAATATTATATTTGTGTCTTACTGTATGTCTTCCTGGAGACTGACACTGTCTTCCTACTTCAAATGCTTGAAATGTCTGTCTCTCTCTCTCTCTCTCTCTCTCTCTGTCTCTCTCTCTCTCTCTCCCTTCCTTCCTTTTCTGCGGCTTCTTCAGCAAAAGAGAGCGCGAGAGAGTGAGAGAGAGAAGTGAAAGTAACTACTTGCAAGTACTAACAAAATTAAGCCATCAGGATGGAACACGAAAATTTAACTTCAATATATATACATATACATATATATATATATATACATATATATATATATATATATATATATATATATATATATATATATATATATATATCAGTGATAATATGTGATATTAGATCATAATAATAATACTCATTATCAAAGTTAGTCTCTTTCTGTAAAACTGTTACAAAATGTCTCTCTCTTGGCCTACAACTGCAAACTGTTACAAAGTGTCTATGTATCTCTGATTCTACTTTTCTGTATCTCTTTCCTTCTCTCTCTCACTCTCTCTCTTTCTTTCTTTCTGTCTCTCTCTCCTGCCCTCCCTGAAAAATGTCCAAATGATACCAAGAGAATCAATTTAATATGATTGTTGTAGGTGAACAGGGCAGGAGACTTTTCCCTATAGAGTGTGTAAGGACTACACAGTCCCTAACCACCTTCCAGCCATTACCCAAGACAAATCTGTTTAGACTGTCTCTTTAATGCCGCAGCTTAATCTCCTGGGCGGCTCAGCACTCTTGCCCTTATGCATTTTCTTATTAGACTATGCTCCCTCATGCTCCTGATTAGTTATGTATTGTTAGAACTTCTATAATTTGTCTGTAACTTTTCCCATGCTTACCCCACCCCTTAGGAAATACCTGGGATTTAACTGTATTTTGTCTTCACTTGTTAGCTCATTTCTACTAGGATGCCTACTTATTATACTGTGTACCGATTGTATTTACTGCACTTTGTAATGCTTTGAAAATGTTTCAGTCACCATGGGTAAGGACATACACTAATAATAATAACAAAAATTATACAGAGACAGCACCCCCAAACTCTATTCAGGCAATAAAGGGGTACTTCTGCTCAATGAAATAACATGCACAACTAAAGTACACATTTAACAATAATAATAGACTACATTTCATTGTATTGCACTACATTACACAACAACAATTATTATTATTATTATTATTATTATTATTATTATTATATATAACACTGCATTATACTATACCATATTATAGATTACACAATAATAATAATATTGGTAATGCTACAATTGTAAACTTGCTCATGCTACTAAATAAATAAGTACATTTAATATTTACGTACTTTGAAAACTCCAGTCCGCTTGGAATCCCACCACACCAACCCTCCCTCTCTCTCTCCCTCTCTCTCTCCCCCTCTCTCACTGTTCCTCTGCCTCAAGCTCACCTTCCTTCACACTTTCTCATTTGTTGCTGAAAAAGACCCCTTCTTTCTCTTTCCCTTTCTCTCCTTCAGTGTTTTTCTTAAATATGACTTTACTCTTCTGATAAAAAAGACACAAAAGTTCAAACTGAGTTGGAACTTCCTCAATAGAGCTTGACCAAGCCACTCCTTCCCCCTCTCTCTCTGATTGTGTGCATGTGTGTGTCAGTGATTGTGTGTGTCTATTTCTGCAATTGTCTGTATGTAAAGATGTGTGTGTGTGTCTGTGGTTTCATAGTGTTTATATATATACTATATCAGTGGTTTTCAAACCGGTCCTGGTGTACCCCTTGCCCTGCTGGTTTTTGTTCCATCCAAGGTCTTAATTGCTTAATTGAATCCTTAATTGAACTAACAAAGCAATATACAGTTAAATTAAGTAATTAAGACCTTGGTTGGAACAAAAACCAGCAGGGCAAGGGGTACTCCAGGACCAGTTTTAAAACCACTGTACTAAATAGTAGTATGAAATATGTCCTGTATTGTGCTGATGACACTGAGCTGCAGTACCCCACTACTGCCTTTACAGAATGAGGGAGGTGCTGACCTCAGTCTCTGTGTAATATATTGATCTGTTAATACAAGCCCTGAGTAAATGGACTTCAACTCCCAGAAACCTTAGTGTCAGGAGGCAGGGAAGAGTGGATACAGAGAGGAGGAGCCTGCCTCAAGGAAAATGAAGTTTTAATGCCAACCACAAGCACAGGAGCAGCAGTAGCAAAAGCAATAGAACATTATACAAATAATAAATAGAAGTATGTTGTTTGTCACAGGTAATAGAAACAACATAATCATTATAAAGGACAATAGAAGAAGAAACAAAACATGTTTCAAAGAAAGAACAA
This sequence comes from Amia ocellicauda, assembly GCF_036373705.1. Taxonomy (NCBI): domain Eukaryota; kingdom Metazoa; phylum Chordata; class Actinopteri; order Amiiformes; family Amiidae; genus Amia; species Amia ocellicauda. The sequence goes on from NC_089850.1 coordinate 61,099,002, forward strand.
AGAACATGAATGAGAGAGAGAGACAGAGAGAGAGAGAGGAAGAGGTAAAGGGGGAGAGAGAGAGAGAGAGAGAGAGAGAGAGAGAGAGAGAGAGAGAGAGAGAGGGTGATCTGAAGTAACCAAGCATTTTAATAAGTTCCAATAAAACCTGAAATATTGCTCATGCCAACAACATTCATAACAGGCCCCACCAGTTACTATCATCAATAATCATATTATTCCCAGTGTACTATACACAAATCCCTGCCTGAGAAGTGGAAAAAGAACAGATCAATGGCAACAACAAACAACACAACAGCTACAACTACAGCAACTAAAACAACCAACACAGCAAACAAACCAGTGCTGAATAATAAGGAAAGATCAGCAGACGATCCCTGGTGAAAATATAAAACCAGAGCCCCCCTCCTCAACGCAGCAATACAGTACCCTTGGGTGGGGGGCAGCACATAAACACCACGAAGAAGGAGCCGAAACGACTGGGCCGTACCCACATCCAGACACAAACCAAGGAGGTGGTGGGAAGTAGTCTCCTCCAGGGGAAATGTGGTGGAGAGCTCAGTAAACACTGGTGGGGAAGTGATGAGGAGAGGGAAAAAAAGATAGGGGGAGGAAAAAAAAAACCTGTGAGAGAAAATTCCAAAGGAAGACTTCAGACAACATGTGAAAGCTGCACAGGCCAAAACACCCCTTTTACAGATCAAGTGGGGTCTGGGAATGAAGCACATGCAGTGAGAGAGGGAGGAGGTCAGGAATTGACAGTGTGGTCAATGGAAGAGCAGGAAAACCTTGAGGGTGATGGTGATGGGTCTTTGGTTCAGTCCTGCAGAGAGACCAGACCGCCGCCCCACTCAGACAACACGGTCTTGCTTCTGCCCACAACCTGCCAAGCACTGCAGCCCAGGTACACAGATAGCCACACACTACCTCAGCGCACCACCTGGCATACACACAGAGGCAGATAGAGCTCTCTGAGCCCCTGAATCTGTGTATGCTGTGTACACAACAATTCATATCTGAATACCATCTATGTAAATATGGCTGGTCAATGGTTGTTGAAGTGCTCAGTGTATAATGACTGTGTGTATTGTTCACCACTGGGCCTGTCTTTCAGTGCTTTAGCAAACACTGATGGACCTCAGTCATTTTCTTGAATTTGAATTTAATTGAGTTGACGGAGTGGGAGGGGGAGTTAGGGAGAGAGAGAAAATATGATGACAGGTGGATCTTTGGCCACTACTATTTTATAGAGGAAATTAACTGTTCCCCCTAATAGAGGAAGAGAGTGGGGGAGGGGTAGAGACTGGTGACATTTAAATCTATTTTGAAATTTGCAGTATAGCAATACATGGTGGTAGAGGCAAATTAGCAGCAGTAACAGGAACCAAATTAGGTACTTCCCAAAGTCCAAACGGAACAAACGCAGACATTTTATATTTAATACAACTGATACACTGACTGACTGATACACTGATTAGAAGCAGAGGGAGAGGGAGAGATAGAGGGCAAGAGGAAGGTGGAGGGATTGGGAGCAGCTGGTGGGAGAGGGGGAGAGAGAATGGATTGAAGGAAAGAAGGTGGGTCAGACAGTGACGGCAGTGGGACACCAAGTCTGTACTCCTAGTATTTATTTCGATAGTTAACAAGACGTGCCGATATATATTTTTATATATACAGCTCTGTAAAAAATAAAGAGACCACTGCAAAATTATCAGTTTCTATGGTTTTACTGTTTATAGGTATGTGTTTGGGTAAAATGAACATTTTTGTTTTATTCTATAAACTACTGACAACATTTCTCCCAAATTCCAAATAAAAATATTGTCATTTAGAGCATTCCTCCTTCACACCTTGATTGACCTGTCTGTGTGACATGGAGCATTGTCCTGCTGGAAAAAAACATCCTCAGAGTTGGGGAGCATTGTCAGAGCAGAAGGAAGCAAGTTTTCTTCCAGGACAACCTTGTATGTGTCTCGATTCATGCATCCTTCAAAATTACAAATCTGCCCGATTCCAGCCTTGCTGAAGCACCTCCAAATCATCACCGATCCTCCACCAAATTTCACAGTGGGTGCGAGACACTGTGTCTTGCAGGCCTCTCTAGGTCTCCATCTAACCATTATACGACCAGGTGTTGGGCAAAGCTGAAAATTGTAATCATCAGAGATGACGACCTTACTCCAGTACTCTACAGTGCAATTCTTATGGTCTTTTGCAAACCTCAGCCTGGCTCTTCTTTGCTTCTCATTGTTGAAGGGATTTTTTCTAGCTTTGCATAACTTCAGTCCTGCCCCTAGGAGCCTGTTTCGAACCATCCTCACTGTGCACTTCAATGTCTGCTGCTTGACCTTGTTCTTATGAACTGCCGTCTTTGAAATTTTAAGGATGGAAGCAACCCAACGCTCACTGTATCCCTCTGCCAGTAAAGCCAGAACTGAACCCTTCTTTTCCTCACTCAAAACTTTCCTTTTCAACTCTTTTGGCATGGTCAATAGTTATTTTTTGATTCCAATTACTTTTGAGGTACTACTAGCACTGTTTTTGTCATCCAGCTGGTCCTATTGCAAGAGGATAGCGATGACACAGCAGTGGTTTTTATACTTTTCCTTGTTAAATAAGATTTGCATCAGGTGATCACCTAATCAGTAGCTCATTCAGTAGAAGGAGCTGTGCCTGTGTTGGAATTCAACAGACACTGGAATGGAATGGCTGCCATACATGTAGAGATGCTGATTTAAGAAAAAAATGCACTGGTTCAATTGCACCCTCTGCTCACGTTCTCTGAGCCAGCTGGCCTGGAAAAATACCTGCCGATCACTGGTCAGCCAGGTGAGTTGGCAGTCAAACCTGTAATTCATGTTGTACTCTTTTGCAGAGTACCTGAGGGGAAAAGTGAGGAGGAGGAAGCAGTGTGGGCAGACAACCGTGGACCAACTTAAGAGAACCCAATTGTATGAGAACCCGCTTGGGGCAGAAGAGATGTTTAGGCAGTGCCCTAAACCTGGGCTAGGAATTTATTTTGTGTGGCACAGCCTTTACAAGGGTCGGAGCTCTGTCTCCAAACACCGGCAGTGCACTACACCTGGGAGCGGTGTCTGCAGCTTTCACCTTTAACGCCCCACATAGATATAGTTCCCATATTTGTGAAATACATAAAAAAAGAGAGCAAGAAGGGGGGGAGGGGTAGAGGGATTGGGGGTGGAAAGAGGGAGGAGGGGGGAGAATTTGTAACAGTAATCTGCCATCTACTGGAAGAATACTAAACCCCTCTCCCTCTCTATCTTACAAATAGGAACAGAGATACATTGGAACTTTGTTTGCATCTCCATGACAACTCATTTGAATTCCTGACCATGATAACCAAATGACTCTTGGGGAACAACACAAAAAACAATGATGACTTCAATAAATTTTTTTATAAATTATTGGATCATCATAATGATACAAAGACTGACTGACTTAAAATTACACATAACCAGTAAGTTACTAAATGGTTTCATACAGCAGATACATACACACAAAAGGAAAAGAATCACTGAAGTTTACAAACTTACCCACAAGCCATAGCAAACAGTAGAACAGGACTCCTCTCCCTCCCCCCTTGTAGTTGTCCAATCAGTCACTGAATCAACCCCCAGTGTCCTTGTAATATAAACTCTTCTCTCTGTCTATATCAACACCTCTCTGGCGCTCCCTCTCTCTGAGTCTAATAACCGTCCCTTCGTTCCTCACTCTCCCTTTTCCACTGGTATTAACTCTCAGTTGCTGGAAAACGGGGAGAAAAGCAGTCTTTTCTCCCAGATTCACTCTGTCCCTATCTCCCTTTTCCACTGCCGGTCTCTCCCACACGCTTGTCTTTTCCACTACCTGTACCTCCTCTCTCCGTTGCTTTGATCCACTATCTCCAATCAATGCTCTCCTTCCCGTTGTTCCGCGTTTATGTTTGCTCTGATAACATATCTGCTGACGTCAGACCCTTTCCCACTCTCATTACCTCCTGATCCCTCTATCTAATTACAGACAATTACAGACCAGTCTGTTTCCCAGCCTGACTGACTCTTAATCGCTCCTTCACATTCTCCTCCCCCACTTATCTCCAACGCCACTCAATGCAAATTAGAACCTCATTGTCCTTGTAAGGTAAAGTAGTCAGCACTGTCTGTGTGCACCTAATGTGCTGTAGTGTCCAGTCAGTCAGTGTTAATGTACTGTAGTGTCCAGTCAGTCAGTGTTAATGTGCTGTAGTGTCCAGTCAGTCAGTCAGTGTTAATGTGCTGTAGTGTCCAGTCAGTCAGTCAGTGTTAATGTGCTGTAGTGTCCAGTCAGTCAGTCAGTGTTAATGTGCTGTAGTGTCCAGTCAGTCAGTCAGTGTTAATGTGCTGTAGTGTCCAGTCAGTCAGTCAGTGTTAATGTGCTGTAGTGTCCAGTCAGTCAGTCAGTGTTAATGTGCTGTAGTGTCCAGTCAGTCAGTCAGTGTTAATGTACTGTAGTGTCCAGTCAGTCAGTGTTAATGTGCTGTAGTGTCCAGTCAGTCAGTCAGTGTTAATGTGCTGTAGTGTCCAGTCAGCATATAGACAACTTATTTATTTTCATAAAGAAAAAGAGAAATTATTTTGCAATATTTTTTTTATTTTTTACATTTTTCTTTATTGTTTTAGGTCCAAAAAAACAAAATTGATTAGAAGCATTAATAATAATAATAATAATAATAATAATAATAAATGAACATAAACATCAAAAAAGGAAATAAAATTAACAAAAAATAAAACTATCAATTCACTTCCTCCCCCAGATCAGCCAATAGAATTCTGCTATGTCAGGGCTGGGGGCATGGCGTCGTCTTCTGGGAGCCAATCAGGAATGTCAAAAAAAAGGCGGTGGGAGCAAGTGGGAAGGAGCTCCACAGTCATAGTGGCCAATCGGGGAGAGAGAGAGAAACTACTGCTGAACCAGCTGAGGAGGGGGGGGGGTGGGGGAGAGAGAAGGAAGAGAAAGGGAGAGATTAGCCTTTAGTGTACAGAATACCTTTTACATCATAAACAGTGTGCAGTGCCATCTGCAGTGTACATCAGTGTACATCAAGCATGCAGCAAGTATAGTGTACTGAAGCTAGTTTTTTTTTTTTTAAACAGTGTATAGTAGCTACACTGTACGGTATAAAGAAACTGCAGACAACACAAAGCAAGGAGAGATGTCAACTTGGAATAACAATTAGAAAAATGAATGGATCGGAGAAGAAATGAAAATTTAAAAACGGCAAAGGGCCAGGCACATTTCAAGAAGAACAGATCAAAGATGGATAAAGGATATCTAATGGATGCCAAGAGATGAAAGAAGACAAACGCATAGAAGATGGGAAGATTAACTTTGCAAGGGTGACATGAAACAAGGGAACGTATTGAATGAGAAAAAGGAAACATCTTGGGGAGGCCTTCATGCAGCAGTGGATTGATATGGGCTGATCAGGATGATGGAGAGAGAATTACTGATCACACACACACGGGGGTGCATACCTGCTGTGCCTGTGTCTCTGTACCCCGGCTGGCCAATCGGCTGAGGATATTGCGTTCAGACATCTGCAGTCTCACGGCAACAGGCGGTATCCGGGCGATGGTGGCCGGAAGACGAGTGACATCAGCCTTCATGTCGCTTAGCAACTCCTCCAACTGCTTCAACACTGCGAGGGGGAGAGTGATTAATGTACAGATAATGATGGTGACTGCATGCACAGACAGTTCTTCCTACCTCACCTCATACAGCCCTCTACACCCTCTTTCGCAGATGACATTTGGGATCCAACTCAATGGAAGTCTATGAAACCTCTGGAGCCAGAATTGCACCTATTCTGATCCAGTTTTGGCAGCCTTACAATTAGACTTCTGGGGGGGGTGCGGATAGAATTTTCTGCAGGATTCGGGTGGGGGGTGCCGCTATTTTGCATGCATTTTCTAAATCGAATGGCGAGCCCCTCAAAGAGGTCCCACGAGCTACTGGTAGCTCGCGATCGACTTATTGGGGACCCCTGGACTAGAGAAACAAGGGACCAAAGGAGAGCATCACAGATGCCATTTTGGATCTAGCTCAATAGAAGCCTAAAGGATCCTCAGACCCAAAATGGAATCTGACCGGACAGTGGCATTGCACGTTTTTGAAGAACCTGCAGAAACAAAATGACACCCTGTTCCAATATAGTTGCCTCTGGCTGATGCCATTCTGGATTGCAATGAATGGGAGCCAATCAGAACCTAGGAACTGAAATGGTACCAGTTTCCAGTACTTGCTTCTCCCTCCACCCTCCTCCATCAGAGCCACAACAGCACCCAGACTGATGCAGTTCCCTCACCTTTGTGCAGGACCGCATTGGCAGGCTTGTTGCCGGACATGCTCTCCTTGGACAGGTGCTGGTGGCTCTCAGCCAGGCACTCCACCTCAGAGAAGCGTGTGTTCAGGGCCATGGAGGGGTGCGATGGGTCCTCCGACATGTTCAGGTACGCAGCTCTGCGCAGCTGCTCCTCAATCACCAGAGCCTGCTCCAGCAACTGAGACAGACAGAATTAATACCAGTGGCGTGCTTGCAGGACCTTCAGTGAAGGCCTAGGGTAAATCAAACTAAAAGTATTGTGTGTAATACATGTAAAGAATAAAAGCATTTTAACCTCATTAACAAAGGCGAATTTGAAATGAATCCTGCGTTTTTAATGTGAAAAATAACCTTGGAGTGATTGTATGAGCAATCATACTGGTGTGTTGCGGGCGGGCTTTTATTTAAACGTTTAACATAATACTGGGCCTTCAATGATCGCAGACCAGTGCACCAGGGGGTGGCGCTATAATTGAACAGGACTTTTCCAATTAGTGGAACGAAGAAGGGCTAACTAGCTGGCTTGCTAACTTACATCAGGGAAATGGCAATCGGTGGAGAATTGTCGGCCATGAAACAAATTGAGACGTATTCGAGGAATACAACAGGACAACCTGGCAGTCATCTTTATTCACATTTGGTATCGAGAGGGAGCGTCTCATGGACTTGAAAGGAGGAAAACTTTTAGTTCAGGCAATAGATAGATAGTTTTGCTCAAAAGGACCATTGACTGGATTTCATCTTCAAAGAGTGTTAGGGTGGTGTTTCTGGCAGTGGGTTGAAGTAGTTCACAGTGTTGAGGTATATAGCGCAGTCATAATGCATGTGGCTGCTGGGGTGTGTGTGAATGTATGGGTCGAAGGTAAAGTTTTAGTATGTTGTTGAAGACCCATGGGCAAAAGGCACGGTTTACCACTGGTTGATGCAGTATGGCACCGTGTAGTATATACCAATGATACAGCTGATCCTTGATGCCCAGAGAGATTGAGACCCCCCCCCTCCCCTCCCCTCCCCCTCCCCCTCCCCATACCACACATAGAGGGACAGCCCTAGAGCTGGACTCGTACCTTGAACCTCCTGGCCAGGAACTTGTTCTTGATCTCCAGGAAGTTGCCGCGGTTAATCTCACCCTTGAAGGGCTCATTCAGGATGGCATACTTTGGGTCATTCTGGATGTCCTGCCAGCGCGCGTACCCGTGACTGCAGGGCGGGACTCAGGAGAACACACTGACCTGACTGGCTGAAACACCACTGATATACCCCCCTTCCCACCCCCTGCACACACACATGGACATACAACCCCACCCCCCCAACACATGCACACACAGTCTATGATTTACTGAATAACACACACATATGAAGGATACTTGATGATGCCGGCGAGGAGCCAGTAGTCATGGCGACGGTGCCAGATCTCATAGGTCTTCTTGGTAACAGTTGCTGCCCTCTCCTCATTCTGCCACAGAGAGTGGAGCTCTGAGAGAGTGGAGAGACGGGGACAGAGTCAAAACACCAGCTGGTCAGCATCTCAGTCTCTGTGTCACTGCATCTCTCTGTCCATCTCCCGTCTGTGACACACAGTGTCAGTATCTAAGTGTCACAGCATGTTGCAGCGTCTCTCTCAGTCAGTGCATCTCTACGTTTCTACAAGTGTGTCATTGACCGTGTGCTTCCCAGTGTCTGTCCGCGAGTCTGGGACCAGCGAGTCCTCTCTCCCGTGGTCAACGTACCTGTGAATCCTCCATCTGCGATGTTGAACATGAACCTCTGCTTCACTGCTTTCTTCCTCTCCTCTGTGACCTCTTTCACACTCTCTCCATTCTGTAGCTTGACCTCGGCAGCCTTCACTCCCTCCTCCACTGCTGCCACCACTGCCTTGCCCTCCTTCTCATCCTTTTGTTCTGAGACAGAGAGAGAGAAAAGGGGGTTAATACACAGACTGCACAATAGAGTACAGACTGGACATGAGAAACACTGATTTTTGGCCAGTCGTCTCTTTCACGGAGAAACTGCTGACAAGATCCCATTGAAAAAGCAGACCAGAGACAGCTAATGAAACTGAACCAATAACTTGGGTCCAGTTCCAACTCTGAACACAGGGTGGCGACATTGTACTATGTATCCAAGTCGGATTGATCCTCTATCTAAAGAGAGAAAATCCAAGATCCCAAACACCCATAGCAATCAGTGGAGTGTCAGTACATAGATCACACTGACCCCTCTCCCTCCATACCTCCCTCCCTCTCCCCGTTTCAGTTTGTTGTTCATTCTATGTCCATCTCTCTATCTCGTAAGTTGGAATTTGTCCAGTCGTCTCTCTGGGCAGAATCAGTTGTCTCACAGAAACTGCTGACTAGATCCCACTGAAACCAGTCTAGTCTGACCAGTCAGTATTAATGACACTGAGCAAATCAACCTTCTCCCCACAATAACACTATCAGATGGAGAAAGAGGGGGAAACTGGAAACTTTCCAAAAAGACTGATTTTATATCTAATGACTCCATTTCTCCTCTCTACCTTTCTTGTCCTCTGCCAGCGAGGCTGTGTCCATTGCCTTTTCTTGCTCCTTGGGATCAGCTGAAGAATGACAGAATGAGAAAGACACAAAGGAAGAGAAAGTGAGTGAGCAAGTGAGATATTGGGATTCCTTAAAAAACTGAAAAACAACTGCATCCACAAGGGGGCCATTTTGCCTCAGGAGGTCCGGTAGGTCAAATTTGAGTTCGCTGCAAAATGGAGTCCGAGAGACCCCTACCTTTGGTATCAGAGTCCTCCGTTTTGACCCGGACGTCCTCATTGGACCCTCCAGTCACATCCTTATCCTCTGCTTTCTTCTCCTCCTTCACTTCTTCCTTTTCTTTCTCCTTCTCACGCTCCCCCTCTCCCTCCTCCATGGGGACTGCCGCAGGCTTGTCGCTTTTCTCTTTGTCCTCTGGGGCCAGAGTGGACTGAGAGAGAGAGAGAGAGAGTGAGGGGGCTAATACAGACACCGACTGAACACTAATGCCCCGTTTCCATTGGCTCCGTTTCTTGTGGACGGTTAACTATCTGGTGCTAGACGTGTCCGTAAGCGTCCCGTCATGCCAACTAAGGAAATATCTCCGCTTCTGAAAGCGAAGATGTGTGCTTGACTTAAGACAGGGAAGAGATCAGATACATTATGTCGGAAGATATAATCTCAAGTGCCGTGTGCAATCATGAAGAAATTAGTTTTATTAGCAGCATGGAGTGAAATCCTCATACAGAAACAAATCACTGCTACCAGTTAATATCCAAGTGTATTAAAAACTTGGATTTCACAGGACCGGTGCAGTGCCATGACTAGTTAAAAATAAACTGAAGGATAAAAAAAATAAAAAACTGATCCGTATCAGCCATTTTTATTAATATTTTATGAACAACTGGACGGTGTTTTGTGAATGGTGTACAGGGACAATCCACAGAGACGATCAGTGAGAAGGTGAACATGATTCAGTTAACGCGTGTCCATTTACAAGTTAAATTAATGAATAAACAAATACAGCAGATCTGGGTTTCCCTCTAAAACATTAAGGGCTGGTTTAATAAATGTGTCCATAAGTCCATAAACGCCATGACTGAAACGTGCACACTTTAGTTCAATTATAACCTGCTATATTGTAGCTGGATGATTAATTGTGAAACGTGCAATGCAGTAGATGAGGATGTAGACGTGAGGGGGGCAGTACAGATTAAGACGTTTCAAGTTTATTTCAGCTGGTCAACCTAAATGTCAGAATCCCCCTTTTAACCCAAATTACAGAAGTGCCCCAGTGTGTGCTATACACTGACTGACTGGACACTACAGTCCAATACACAACACAGACAGGGAGGGATGTTACCTGTGGCTCCTCTGTGATCTTGCTGGATTCCTTGCTTTCCACCTCTCCCTCAGTCATCTTCTCCTCCTTCGTGTCTTTCTCCTTTGCTCCATCATCAGGTTTCAAAACATCCTCTGAGAGAAAAATAGTTGACAATGACATAATGACTGGAGGACGACTGACAGAGGGGGAGAGGGAGATGGCACCAGAGAGAGAGATGCACAGTGCTAGAGAGAAAGAGAGGAGTCAAAACTGACAGACAGAGAAAAGAGATTAAGAGACACACAAAGACAGGGTGACAGAGAGGCAAATACAGAGACAGACCCCCCAAATCCCTCAGTACCCTGTGTGGTAGAGCCGGGGGTTGGGCCAGGTGTGGGGGCAGGGCCAGGGGTGCTGGGCTGGGTGTCGCCAGGGGCAATGCCGGAGGAGGGGGTCTTGGGGTTGCTAGGCGACTCTGGGCGGGACGTTGAGGCCATCGCTGCCTTCTTACTGGCTTCCATCTCCATCATCCACGGCATTGACCACTGGCCATTCACATGCTCAAACTCCTGCACCTAATGGAGAGAGGGAGAGAGAGAGTTTCACTCATTGTCTCAGTCAGTCAGCGTTCACTTGCGGAGACTCCAGTTGACCGCTTGATTACCTTCTTGCGGATGAGTGACATCACCCCGATGCGTGTGAGCACGTGTTGTCGTGACAACCCCTCACGTGGGACACCATCGGCGAAAGTCTCAGCCCCATCGGCCCCCGGCTCACAAAGGTGACGCATGAATAGAGACACATAGGCCCTGAGAGAGAATAAGGAAGAGAGAGGTGCGGGAAAGAGGTATTAATATCCTTACGGACTTAAACTGTTGTTACACGTCACAGTACTGAATGACTGACAACCGACACACACAGAGGAGAGAGACTCTTACTTGAATTCCTTCTCAGACTTGCCACGCAGGTCCCTGACCAGCCATTGCGTGGTGAAGGCATCCTGGGGGGGCATCCCATAGCGCATGATGGCATTGAGGAATGCTTTCCTCTGACGAGCATTGAAGCCCAGCACCTGCGAAGCAGAGAGGGTTAATACACTGTAGGACATTCACACCACCTGACTGGAGGGGTAGACAGAGCGCAGTACCTCAATGTTGCCACCCACTCTGGCCAGCAGGGGGGGCAGTGGCTTGTCCTTGTCGTTCCTCAGACCCTTTCTGCTGGGCCTCCGCGAGTTCACTGCCAACAAAACCACCAAGCGCATTAACACACTGATGCACAATACTACCAACGATTAACACGCAACCAAAGAGCAGGAAGGGGGGGAGAGGGACAACACCGCATTAATAAAAAATACTTTATGCACAATAGGGTTTGGAAAAAAAAAAATTACATATCTTCAATGATGGACTTCCAAACATCGCAATACCCGATATCGGCTCGTGGGGGGTGCAAGTTGTGAAGAGGAGGGGAATGGAGTAACGTGGCCGCTGGGGGATTTAAGTGTTGCGCATACAAGCCTATATGTTTTATATGACTATTTGTATCTTTTACAAATCACGACATTAAATGATTTATATATTTTTTTGCGGGGTGAGAAAAAAAAAAAAAAAAAAAAAAACTGAATTTCTCTTCAACCTTCAAATTATAAATCGGAGAAAAAAAAAAAAAAAGGCTACTTTCGGCGAATCAAACTGGGTTTAATATTTGGCAGGAGTCCATGGTATACAAAGAACATTGTCATAAATAGTCTTTCAGACAAGTTGCAACACACTTAAACGCTATATTGCACAAACAGAAAGACATTAAGACTACAAAAGCTGTACTTCATACAGGCAACACTATCCGACACCTTACTCCCAGTTCTTCTCTCTATAAACTATTTTTTTCTGTACAGAAAAGGCAAGGTTAACCAGTGTCAAAGACATACTAATAGAAGTGCAGATAAATTATATTCATATTGCACTCATTGAGTTAATTACAAGCTGTAATAGAAAATCTGTGGTGAGACAGTGGACTAGGTGTCCATCAGGTTGATCACAGCTGTAGCGTCAACACATTGCCATAGCAACCATCTCTGAAAAAACCTCAATGCAAGAGTATCACCTGCAGACATTCAAAGAAAACTACCTAGGGCTACTTTTCAACAGTGAAAAATCTAAAACTTATGGGTAAAGCGGTCTTTCAAATACACTAATTGAGGTGTAATTGAGGCACAGAACATCCACACACAACAAAACAAAACATTCGTTACACATGTATACTTTTTTTGTGACATCATTCTATTAAATATTAAATTTTATTACAAAAAGTGTGCAGATCCTCCCCATCTCCCTCCAGAGATGCGATCCCCCACTGAAGTATGGGGATCGCTGCGCACCGCCCCGCTGACACAAAGTTCACGGCACAACCCTAATACACAATAGTACAACCACCACATGAATACAAAAATGACTATGACACAAACACTTTCACAACTACTACACCGCTTCACCCCACAACTGCTGCACACTGACCTTCTGCTCGTTCGTCAAAGTCCTCATCTCCTTCCTCTGAAGCCACGGAGTAATCCGACTGGTTGTCTGACTGGTCGTCCTGCCAGTCTATGAGAGAGAGAAAGAAAACACATCAGTAAATGGATGACAGAGAGGGGGGAGAGAGAGACAGACATGGGGAGATGGACAGAAAGGTAAGTGAATGAATGGCAGAGAGACCAAAAGAGGAAGAGACACCAATACTTTTTTTTCCCCAAGAATTACCAAAACAAAGATTGAGTAGGTCAAAATAATTATGCTTTTTTTTTTTGTACAGTAAGTGTGAACATTAGTATTACAAGTTAGCTTTCTGCAGAACTCTCTGCTGTGTGAGTGGTCTTGGACATCTTTTTTGGTTAATTCTTAAAAAAATAAATGTTTTCCCATCTACTTCATTTTATGTAAAATTGATCGGTTTATTATTGTTATAAAAACAACTTATACTGGTCATGCCAATAAAGCACTTTGAGTTTGACATAAGAGACACCAACACATAAACAGAAGTAGTATTTCTGACCTGGATCCAGAAAACATTAACATTTCAGACAATCTCTGAAAAGATAATACTACCTACAAAGATCAGAACAGACAAAAATCAGACATGAATTTCCCAAGTTGGTCACCAGTTACAAATGGTCAGAACCCAGGGCATAGCATTATACGAGATGTCAAATTGAAAGCATGTTAGACAGCTATCCATCCTCAAACTATCAAATAAATCAAGATGGAATACACTTAAAAAATCAGCTTTAAAAATCAAACATTAAAAAACTAAAAACAATGGTTTGACCAGGAGGAGCGTGAAATTTCTCCAACTCCAACAACCAGGAGGTATGCCTCAGCTACTGCCAGGCCCTGCAGCAGTACAAGCCCCTCCTCAGGAAGAATAAGGACAGTAAAGGACAGAAAACTAACAAAAGGAATAAGCAACTGATCAAAACTAATTCTGGGGACTATTAAAAAAGTAAATGCCCTGAAAACTAACTAAATATCACTCTAATATGGCAAAATGTGAGAAAAAAGAAAAGAAAAACTATTGTCAACTCAGAAGAGCCTAAAATATAAAACCTAAAGCCAACTAATTTGAAAAACAAAAACATAAGCATAATAAAAACCCTATAGATAACCCAATCAAATTACAGGAATTAAAACTAATCAAGATCCTCAAACCCATGAAAGCCAGCGGCCCCGACAACATTAGCACCGAGATGATGAAGGTACAGGAGGCCCTAGTCAAACTTGGTCCTTAGAACTGGGTTTTCACCTCAATCTGGAACAAAATATTGTTCTTTAAACTTCTAAAGAGCAGTTTAGGGTTTAATGTTTATGATGTCATAAAAGTAATGTACTCTGAAAACACATGTGGATTGTTGGAGCAGTATGCAGCCCCTGGCCCAACTCTACACAGCCCAGATCAAGATCCTGCTCTACACAGATGCCCTGGTGCTGCTGTTACCCACAGAACAGGGGCTGCAGCGGAATCTGGCCCTGCTGGAGCAGAACTGTCAGACATTGGCCCTGACAGTCAATTTGGACAAGACCAGAGTTACGGTTTTTCAGAAGAGAGAGATCTCAGGGACCCAAGTAGTGCTTCACCCTGGTCAGCACTGTGCTACAGCACTGCAAGAGTTACACATACCTGGGCCTGACCATCAGTGCGTCAGGTAGTTTCAACATGGTTATAAACGCATTAAAAGACAAGGCATGCAAATTATGATAAATATACAACCAATCCTGCTACATGGTTGTGAAGTGTGGGGTCCCCTTATGAACCTCAACAACAGAAAATGGGACAAAAGCCCCACGGAAATATTTAACTTCAAACTTATTAAAAATATAAATGCCCCCAACATCGCCTTGTAGTAAATGTATGACACTTCCCTCTGCACACAGTAATACAACAAAATAAAGCCACCATTTTCTGTGTGCACTTAAACACTGCAAAGCCACAGTCCTACCAGTACAAGGCTTTACTGAGCACCCAGCTCTCCCCAGACAAGGACCCCCCAGGCCAGCGGGCTCTGAGGCTCACAGAGCCCAGCCACAGAATCCAAACACACAGTCCTAAAAACAGCAATCAGGAAAATTGACAAATTTAAAAACACACATATACAGAAAACTGGAGAAATTATTAAAATTACAAAAAACCTTGAATGCGATCGGGCCCTGAACAGAAACATTAAATTGTCTGAATACTTAAAAAAAAAAAAAAAAAAAACTTTATAAGACTAATTTTAACAAAACAGACTGTGACCACAGCCTAGTAGCTTAAAGTCTGTTATAAACAAAATCTGATTGTGAACTAGGGGAGGTGGAAACAGCCTGTTATCCTACTCCAAAGACAAAGAAACATGGGAGAAACATCTCCTGAAATTTGAGTCATAAATGGAATTTGGAGCAGCTTCTGACTCCAATAAACTCCCCATCCTATTAGGAGAGAGTGAACAGTGGCCAGATTAGATGCTGAATATGTATTTGTCTGGCACAGCCTGAGAGAGTGTAGACACTGCAAGAACACATGGGCGATCATCAGATCAGTTAATACAGAGGACATGTGCTTGCTTTATTCTGTAATAAATAGTGGGGTGGGTTTTCCTTAATTACAATATATTCCATCCCCATTCCCAGCATGATATCTATGCTCTGTGTTTAAAAAGCATTGACAAACACTGGAGCTCTCCTGTCATGCCAATAAAGACTATTGGATTTTAGTTTATGAGCGAGAGCGCAACAGATAGAAAGAGAGAGAAAGAGAGACCCACCCACAAAGAAAGAACCGTCCCCCCCCCCTTGGTAGTAGTGCTGTTCGTGTTGTACTGGTTTGTAGAGGTGATTATAGGGTAATACACTACCATACTGTGCGTGCATGCATCTATGCATGCGTGCATCTGTGTATCCGCTGTATGCATGTGTGTGTGCGCATGCGCATCTGGATCTGTGTGTGCGTGTAGCGGCGGCAGCGGCGGCTGTGCCCCGTGTCTCACCGCGTGGTTTACCTCGGTCCTCCTGCGAGCCGTCGTTGTAGTTGACCTGCTTGCGTATCCTCTTGCCCTTGCCCAGGTTGCGGGCCAGGTCCTCTTGCTGCTGCTCGTAGTGGTGCCGCAGCAGCTTCTCCCAGTAGTCTGGGTCCACACTCTCCTCCTGCTTGATGATCTCCCTCTGCACCTCCTCTTCCTGAGGAAGAAAGAGGAGGAAAGAGAGGTTAATATCAGTTTGTCGGTCTCTGCAGAGCTGTAGTGGCCCTGCACAAAACAGTAAGGGTGGGGCTCACTGGCCCAGGGAGACCCCTGGATGCAGCACAAGGTAGAGTGGAGACCAGTGCTCAGGGGCCAAAAGCAAGGCAAAACACACAAACACTTATTCCTGCTGTTCAGATAATTCTTCTTTCTATTGATTTTGTTTTGCACTTGTTTCTACTGTATTGATTTTAGAGCAATCTGTGAAATACATACACATGCATATGTATACCTATATCTAGTATATATATGAATTTATTGTTGTGGTTGTTTTGACAACACTGTTGGGCATGCCAATAAAGCCACTTGACATTTGGTAAAAAAGTTTGCGTGAGAGCCTGACTGTTTAAAAGGTTTATGTATTTGCTAACGGGGGCAATTACTGAAGGGCTTAACATTTATGACATGGACACACAAGAGCGAGAACACAGGAGCCAAAGTACAGGGTGTACAAAATATAAGTGCAACATTATTCAGTCATCAGATTTTGACTATGTACTTTATCACTTTTCTTGGTATCCATGTGTGTGCCAGTCTACAGTGGTGGGTACTAATGTGTAATACTGGTCTGCCTCCTTGCCCTTGTTCACAGTGGGACACCTTGAAACAGCTGTGGAACTCTATAGAGATACAGTGGGGGGAAAAAAGTATTTGATCCATTGGTATTTGGTATTTGGGTCATTGTCATGCTGGAATACCCATCCACGACCCATTTTCAATGCCCTGGCTGAGAGAAGGAGGTTCTCACCCAAGATTTGACACTACATGGCCCCATCCATTGTCCCTTTGATGCGGTGCAGTTGTCCTGTCCCCTTAGCAGAAAAACACCCCCAAAGCATAATGTTTCCACCTCCATGTTTGACGGTGGGGATGGTGTTCTCGGGGTCATTCCTCCTCCTCCAAACACGGTGAGTTGAGTTGATGCCAAAGAGCTTGATTTTGGTCTCATCTGACCACAACACTTTCACCCAGTTCTCCTCTGAATCATTCAGATATTCATTGGCAAACTTCAGACGGGCCTGTACATGTGCTTTCTTGAGCAGGGGGGCCTTGCGGGTGCTGCAGGATTTCAGTCCTTCACGGCGTAGTGTGTTACCAATTGTTTTCTTGGTGACTATGGTCCCAGCTGCCTTGAGATCATTAACAAGATCCTCCCGTGTAGTTCTGGGCTGATTCCTCACCGTTCTCATGATCATTGAAACTCCACGAGGTGAGATCTTGCATGGACCCCCAGACCGAGGGAGACTGACAGTTATTTTGTGTTTCTTCCATTTGCGACTAATCGCACCAACTGTTGTCACCTTCTCACCAAGGTGTTTGGCGATGGTCTTGTAGCCCATTCCAGCCTTGTGTAGGTCTACAATCTTGTCCCTGACATCCTTTAAGAGAGTGCTCCTAATCTCAGCTCGTTACCTGTATAAAAGACACCTGGGAGCCAGAAATCTTGCCGATTGATAGGGGATCAAATACTTATTTCCCTCATTAACATGCAAATCAATTTATAACTTTTTTGAAATGCGTTTTTCTGGATTTTTTTGTTGTTATTCTGTCTCTCACTGTTAAAATACACCTACCATTAAAATTATAGACTGATCATTTCTTTGTCAGTGGGCAAACGTACAAAATCAGCAGGGGATCAAATACTTTTTTTCCCCCTCACTGTACACAGGTCTGTACTTGACAGCATAGGGGTGTAGACTGGACTGCAGTGAACAGTGCCAGACTCACCGCTTCCTCCTCGTCCTTGACCACGTACTGGGCCACCTTGAAGGAGCTCAGGTACTCATTCATGCTCTGGATCTCGGTGTCATCCGTGGCATCCTGGTTACGGTCCAGCAGCCGGTCGATGGCCTTGTCATCGTAGTGGATGACACTGCTGTCCTCGCCCTCCTTGTTTTCCCCTGCGAGGGCACAAACACACAAAATATATACTGATACAGAGGTAGAGCTCCGCACGCACACACACCCTTCTCCTTGGCTGATGGCCATGGTGGATCCCACTGCTGTCCTCTCCCTCCTTGTTCTCACATTTATTCAGAAGTATAGCAAGGAAACACTGCAGTCCCCCTACAGCAGTCTGCAGACAAACACCCTGTCCCTCTAGTCCTTGAAAATACACACACATACACACACACACACACACACACACGCCTCTCTCTCATCTCACTGGCCCTCCCCAATCACCTCCTTGAGGATGCAGTCAGACACCCTGCACTCCCACTCTATGATCTCGTCCTTGAACAGACACACACAGGCACCTCCCCCTCTTTACCCTCTCCAATCTCGTCCTTGAACAGCTCCTCTGTGCCAAACTTCAAGATGTCGTCCAGCTCCTGCTTGGACATTGAGCCAGTCTTGGAGCCCAGGCCAGGACGCACCACCAGGTGAGTCAGCATCATCTTTTTTTTGGCCACCTGGGTGATGCGCTCCTCCACCGAAGCCTTGGTCACGAAGCGATAGATCATCACCTTCCTGTTCTGCCCAATGCGGTGGGCCCTGCTGAACGCCTGAGAGAAGAAGCTAGAGTCACTCAGGGCGAGCGCATCAGAGCGAGCGCATCAGAGCGAGCACAGAGCGAGCGTGTCACTGACCTGGATGTCGTTGTGGGGGTTCCAGTCAGAGTCGTAGATGACGACGGTGTCGGCAGTGGCCAGATTGATACCCAGCCCCCCTGCCCGAGTGGACAGCAGGAAACAGAACTGGGGAGCACCAGGAGCTGGGGGAGAGCGAGAGAGTTAATACAGTAGAAGACACTGACCGACTGTCCATTAACACTGACTGGACACTACAGGACATCTATTGATCAGGGTGCTGGTACCGTTGAAGCGATCGATGGCCTCCTGCCTCATCCCCCCGGTTATTCCTCCATCTATCCTTTCATACTTGTATCCTTCATGCTCCAGGAAGTCCTCCAGTAGGTCCAACATCTTCGTCATCTGGAGAGACAGAGGAGGGTCAACATATTCAGTACCCAGTCAAGTGTCATCACTGTGCAGCATTACTGTAGTGTAGTGTTAGTGTATATAGACAGTTATTACAGTACTAGAAGTGCTTGTAGTCTGCCATTACATCAGTGTTGTTATAGGGGTTGTCACAGTGTTGAGAGCTGTTACCTGTGAGAAGATCAGCACCCTGTGTCCATCATCCTTGAGTTTTCGCAGCATCTTCTGCAGCAGCAGCAGCTTCCCGGCTGCCTTGGTCAGAGCCCCGCCATCATACATCCCACTGGGCATCTTGGGGGCCTCCTGCAGGGCAGCAAATCGACAATCACCACCACATTTAAGGGCCCACCTCTTAACATCACCACCCCACCAGTGGTTCAGTCTGGCCTCCATAAGGCAGCCCTGTGTAGCAGATCGTACCATGGCAGCTACGGGGAAGAGGTAGGGGTGGTTGCAACACTTCTTCAGGTCCATGACAACGTTGAGCAGGGACACCTGGTTGCCCCCCCCTCGCGTGTTCAGGGCCTCGAAGTTCCGGGTGAGGATGAACTTGTAGTACTTCCTAGAAGGGGGGGGAGAATGGGGTTAATTAGTAGGACAGGAAAGAGACAGCTAAGAAGAAAAGTGCTCCAACTGGTCTGATCTGGGAAAGCGTTGGATCCCGATTGGTCCCTTTTTCATGTAATGATAATTTGAGGGGTACAAATGCAGTGACTTCCACATGCGGCTGAGCTCACTGTACTGTAGTGCAGTGTATGTAGAATACTGACTTCTGCATGGGGCTGAGCTCAACCCTGACGATCAGCTCAGTCTTGGATGGCATGTTCTTGAACACATCGGCCTTCAGTCTACGCAGCATGTGGGGTCCCAGCATGTCATGCAGCTTCTTGATCTGGTCCTCCTTCGCAATGTCCGCAAACTCCTCTAGGAAGCCCTCCAGGTTGCTGAGAGAGAAAGAAAAAAAAAAAAAAAAGATGTAAAATATAATTTATATTTAATTTTTCTGTACTTCAATACATTTTATAAGGTATTGTGATTTATAATTATATTATTTATTTTCCATACATGTACAGTGAGGGAAAAAAGTATTTGATCCCCTGCTGATTTTGTACGTTTGCCCACTGACAAAGAAATGATCAGTCTATAATTTTAAATGGTAGGTGTATTTTAACGGTGAGACAGAATATTAACAAAAAAATCCAGAAAAACACATTTCAAAAAAGTTATAAATTGATTTGCATGTTACTGAGGGAAATAAGTATTTGATCCCCTATCAATCAGCAAGATTTCTGGCTCCCAGGTGTCTTTTATACAGGTAACGAGCTGAGATTAGGAGCACTCTCTTAAAGGGAGTGCTCCTAATCTCAGCTCGTTACCTGTATAAAAGACACCTGTCCACAGAAGCAATCAATCAATCAGATTCCAAACTCTCCACCATGGCCAAGACCAAAGAGCTGTCCAAGGATATCAGGGACAAGATTGTAGACCTACACAAGGTTGGAATGGGCTACAAGACCATCGCCAAACACCTTGGTGAGAAGGTGACAACAGTTGGTGCGATTATTCGCAAATGGAAGAAACACAAAATAACTGTCAGTCTCCCTCGGTCTGGGGCTCCATGCAAGATCTCGCCTCGTGGAGTTTCACAAAGTACTAAGTCAAAGGGGTCAAATACTTATTTCCCTCATTAACATGCAAATCAATGTATAACTTTTTTGAACTTTTATAGACTGATCATTTCTTTGTCAGTGGGCAAACATACAAAATCAGCAGGGGATCAAATACTTTTTTCCCCCCACTGTATGTTCAATTTCTTTGGCAATACAAGTTTGCTTGTCATGACAATAAAGCACCTTAAATGGGAGAGGGGGGGGGGGGGGCAAATTGAGAGAGGTTAAGAACACTATACACTGACACAGACGTGCACATGTAGAGTGTCAAAAAGATGAGCTGCAGAGCGATGGGACAGACACTCACTTGAACCTCTCAGGGGTGAGGAAGTTGAGCAGGTGGAAGAGCTCCTCCAAGTTGTTCTGTAGGGGGGTGCCAGTCAGCAGCAGCTTGTGCTGGAGTGGGTAGTTGTTAAGCACCCTGAAGAACTGAGGCAGAAGGAGATCAATAACAATGTACAATTTTCCACATTAACATGTTTAACAGTGCGTTACAGCATTTTGTACGGTGCGTTAGTGTTACATTGTAGAGTTCAGTGAAGTGTACAGCATGTTACAGTGTAGTGTTAGTGTATTAGAATAATGTGCAGTGTCTTTCAAACACCAGTCCGTACAACACACTACAGTAAACACAGTACACTCGTGTGTATATCAGTGACGCTGCAGAACAGAATCTGGGTACATTATCAGCGTGTGCTCACTACCTCAGACTGGATAGTGTTCAGCTTGTGTTTTGTACAGTGTATCGCACAGTACATCAGTGTGTAAACGAGTTACCTTGGACTGGTTGTTCTTCAGCCTGTGTGCCTCGTCCACCACCAGGCAGGCCCAGTTGATGGAGCCCAGGATGGCCATGTCGATAGTGATGAGCTCATAGGAGGTCAGCAGCACATGAAACTTCACCGAGGCCTCTTTCTGCCGGGGGTTAATAAAGTACAGGAACGCATTAACCAACCTGATACCAGACCATTGACACTGACTGACTGAGGGCATCAAACCTCTTCCCTCATTCCTCCCTCTTTACCTTCATCTTGGATGCCTTCTTCCCTCCACGGATGGCGTTGTCTTCGAAGGAGAACTCGTTCTCCCTGATGACCGCACGGCTGTCCTTGTCCCCCACGTACGTGACCACATACATGTCTGGTGCCCACATCTCGAACTCGCGCTCCCAGTTAATGATGGTGGATAGGGGGGCACTGACCAGGAATGGTCCCTTCGAGTGACCCTGAGAGAGAGCATAGGGGGGAGGGGATTGATTAAAAGTCTATATACCTACCCCACACACACTTTATATAAAGGCCAGACTGTCCTCACAGTTTAACCAGTACACACACAGCCAAGTCTCTTACCTCCTTGTACAGTGAGTAGAGGAAAACCGCGGTCTGCACAGTCTTGCCCAGGCCCATCTCATCAGCCAGGATGGTGTCAGTGCCCTGAGCCCAGGAGAAGCGCAGCCAGTTCAGCCCCTCGAGCTGGTAGGCGTGCAAGGTGCCCCCGGTGCTGTCCAGGTAGTCTGGCTGCCGGTCGAACTTAATGGTGGGCTGGAGGGAGAGAGAGAGGGAAGGAGTGTCAATTGTGCCAGATACCTAGTGTGCATCCCATGGTCCAATAGAGCTCCAGGGTGTCGGTGTCCTTTAGAACCCCAGTGTACGGGATTCTCACATCAATGACAGGATTATCTGGTGGTCTGTCCAGCTTCTTCACTTTGCCTTTCAGCTTCAGCTTCTTGCCGGGCCTACCCTCATCCCCCATCATCAGCTCCCTGAGAGAGAGAGGGATACAGACAGACCGATTATCACATTATATGTTCCATACCATAGTAGTAGCAGCTCGGTTTGTAGCCATCGTTCTCTATTGTAGTAAAAAAAAAAAAAAAAAAAAAGTAGTAGTGCTGAAGTAGTACCTGTGGTTCCAGTAGCCCTGTTTGTAGCTATCATACTCAGGGATGTCCATGTCCTCGGCCTCCCAGGTGGCCTGATCATAGGGCAGGTCTCTCCACTTGATCAGGTAGTGAACATTATTCTTCTTATCCACACTGAGGGAGAGAGAGAAGCAAGCAAGTTATATTTTACTGCACTGTGCAGCCCGGTCCTACGCACTGCAGTATACTGTAGTGTTGCATGAATGCACTGAACTGCAGTGTGAGAATACTGCAAGTCTTCTACCTCCTGCAGCTCCTCCTTTCTCACCTGTGGTTGAGGATGCGATGGATCATCATCCACTCCATCTTGATGCCGAAGCGATAGAAGCGCTCCTCCATCTCTGCGTACACGGGGTCCTTGTTCTTCCTCTTTGTGCTCTTGTCCTCGTCCCCCTCAGCCCCAAACTCCACAGGGGGTGGGTCGTCCATGTCATTCTTGCGCTGATAGTTCCGGAACATCACCTGACAGTGCAGCTCCAGCTGAGGAATGACATGCGAGAGGGTCGACACAGCGCAGACACACTGATTAACTGGAGTCTAGGGTACAATCAAATTGACACCCATTGCAGGCACTGCGGCTCCTGTAGCTCAGAGAGCTAGGAGTGGACAGACAGGCTTACCTGCAGCTCAGAGACCCAGGAGCAGTGCCAGTAGGACAGGTTGCTCCACTTGACAAAAAACTCCCTCTCAGGCCGGCCCGCCAGGGGGGTGGGGTCAGGGGCATCAGCAGACAGACCGTGTGGGCGCGGAACCGGAGTGGGGGGGGGCGGTTCCCCCCAGCGCCAAGTCAGGATCTTCTGCACCTTCCCTTTCATAGAAGGGCACTGGGAGAAAGAGACAAGAGGCCGAAGATATTTATAATTATACAGACAGCTGGACAATACCCTGACTGGACTCTGATTGGTCCTTGTTCCTGGCACTCACTCTATTCCCCACCCTCTACCCACCCCTCTCCCTTTTACCTGCCTGATTAGCTACAGGCAGTTTTGTACTAAAAGTCACCTTGAAGCTGAAATAAATGAACCTGTCAGAAGAGCATCAAATATGAAATGCTGAATTGAGTGTTTGCTGCTTTATTATTGTGCATGCCCTGGAAGTACAAAAGTCCAATGAAACCAAAAAGGCATTTTGATTTGCATTACTTTTTCATATTAATTTACAGATTGCAGTCATCGATATTCTTAAGGTTGCGATTCATTTTTCGTTAATTGTACGACTGATTACACTATGTAAAATTTTTGTTCCTGGGTAGTAAGTGTTATTTCCTAATTGCTTATGTGTCAAAAGTATAGAAAATGGCTATTATTCCCCACAAACTTTGCTTTTGTGACCAGGACAGTGATATTTAGAAATTTACCTATTTCCAATGAGAAAACGGGCAAATGTGTCTTTCGTTCACAAAGTAAAAAAACAAACATCCAAATAAACATGTATTTATACTGAAGTAATACAAAAATGACTACAAAAGATTTAGAAGTAAGCAGTTTTTCGAGATTTACAATTATACTGTAAATCACTTTCATTTTCAAAAAGGTTGGCGACGCTTCCTCCGATTTGCAACTTGCACACTTTCATCCAACAAGTTCCACAGCTTGAGCCTAGACGTCAACATCTTGGCATTGGACTTGGTGAGACCAAGATCTCTAATCAAGTCGTTGAGGTATTTTCGGTTGGGGTAGCATGGGTTTCTCTCCTCAGCTCCACCTCTGAAATTGTCATCTGGATCTACAACGTCTTCCTCGCTCTTCGACTTGCTGCTCTCTTCTAAAGACAGCTGCTCTCTCTCCGGAGGAGTGGGTACGGGGAGCTCATGGCAGTGTGGCACCGGGGCGATGGATGAAGGAAGGAAGGAAGGTCCGTATACACGATAGCAGGTGCATTCTTGCCAGTCCAACGTTTGGAAGGGTCCACCATGCAGAAGTAGCAGTCGAGTCAGTGGGATGCCGCCAAATTCTAGGGATAGCGTACTTCATGGCTCTCTTTTCCCCTCTGTACCA
Organism: Amia ocellicauda; assembly: GCF_036373705.1. Classification (NCBI taxonomy): domain Eukaryota; kingdom Metazoa; phylum Chordata; class Actinopteri; order Amiiformes; family Amiidae; genus Amia; species Amia ocellicauda. The sequence goes on from NC_089850.1 coordinate 61,123,485, forward strand.
TCCTACAAAAATACATTTATTTCACCCATGACTAATGTGTAAGAGATTCTCGCAATATTTTTCATATATTTTTTCATTAACATTGAAAATTTTAAAACATTTTAAAATTAAAAACTTTCAATTTAAAAAATGTTAACATTTTATATACATAAAAATCCAAGCAATAATTATCCATCTTACCTTCCAGTTTTTTTTTTGCAGTCCTCACAGGTGAAATAAGGTGCCCAGGGTTTGTCTTGATCCATGACAGGCATGCCGAAATATGCCTTGTAGGCCTCACACATCTTAGCAGATGCTTCCACAAAGTACTTTTTCACTCGTCTTGATAAATTGGCCGCAGACATGGCAAAATGCGTCTGCCGGATGCTTGCAGCCTCTTGATGCCATCTCAGAAAAATGCAGATATGTATCCACTTAGGCAGCTGGAACAAAACTGAACTGGTGGGCTTAAGGCCCCTGTATTTATACTACTATTTATATTACTGGAAAGTACTACAAAGTTCTAGAAGTTACTCCAAGTTTAATCAGCACTGAATCGAGCTGGAATGTTCTGGAAAATAGGCAAGTTTCAAAATATCACTGTCCTGGTCACAAAAGCAAAGTTTGTGGGGAATAATAGAATGTTCTATACTTTTGAGGCATAAGCAATTAGAAAATAACACTTACTACCCAGGAACCAAAAAAAAAAAAAAAGTTACACTGTGCAATTACCAATTTGATTTAGTGCAAATTGGGACAATCCTGTTAAGACAAGGTAATGGCATTTTTATTTTATTTTGGTAAATTCAATTTATAGATAGATTAAAATAATAAATACTCTAGATGCTTTGTAGATGTAGTCATTAATAACAATTACTGCTATCCAAGTGGGCCTGGAAATAGCCTAGCAGCAATATCAATCTAACAGTTGTATTGCTCAGTTTACGCATTAATGCATTTCCTTTTCAGGGCAACATCAAAACCTTCATCGGTATCAAAGTGTCCTGGAATGATGAGTCATGTTGGCAACCTTGTTACACAAACTGATATGCACCCGTTTCAAACCACAGTGGGCTGTGGAGCTGCTGACGTGTAGAAGCGTATGCGATGCTCTACCGCTACCGAACATTGCTGCAATGACACTAACCTATTTGAGCCAAAAATAGATGTATTTTCCCGGTGGTTACTGAAGACAATATATTATAGATTTAAAAACAATAACCTACTCTGCCATGCAGGTGCCGTGACTGCTGCACATCTCACCAGTGCTTTCTTAGCCATAGGTCAGACAGTATACATTGCGGACAGCTGCATTCTGATTTTACAACTGGATCATTTAAAATGCTAACGAATTCTATTTGAACTCATTCCTTTCTGGAAATCACTCCGTGCCAGTTTAAAAATGGCACTGTTATAACTAAATGGAAATCTCCTATAGAACAGGACTAACACAGGCACACGGATGTTTATGTTGTCATACACACAACGGTCTACAATCCACCTTACTCTCCCGCCTCTTCCCTGACTGGCTCCCCTCACCCATCCCTGTACTTTAACCTCCCATCCGCTTTCTCCTCTTCCCTAACTGGCCTCAGTCACAATCACACTGCTCTCTCCCTTCCTCCAATTGGTCCCAGTCACCATCACTATCCACCCTCTCCCTCCTCTCACTGGCTGCGACACTCACTGTGCAGCGGGGACACAGCCACTCGCCGTTGGGGATCTCAGGCAGGGGTGGGTTCAGGCAATGGATGTGGTAGGAGGAAGGGCAGGAGTCGCAGCAGAGGAGCTCGCCGCCATCTTTGCACACCCGGCAGAACTCCATGTGGTGGTCGTCCTCCTCCGCCTCCCCTCCTGCTGCACCTGCCCCCACCTCGGTGTCCTCCTCAGCTTCTGAGCCCTCCTCCCTCGCCTCCCACTGCACGCCCTCCTTCTCCTGCGGGGGGGAGAGAAGAGTAGTACATTACTGTATCACTCCTACAGTCGAGAGAATAAAGAGGCAGTCAGTAACAATTGAGGGGGCAGTTAAGTCATATGGGGGGGGAGTAACTCACAGTGGTGGCAGAGGTCAGGGTAGTAAAGGGGAAACAGAAAGCAAGGGGCAATTACTCACAGTGGAGGCAGTTGCTGAGTGTACAGGGGCAGTTACTCCGCCAGTGGGCGCAGATAATGTCAGTGCAGGGGTAGTTATACACACTGTGGTGAAACTCATTGAGTGTGCAGGGGCAGTTACTCACACAGTGGGGGCAGCTCCAGCGTCCCTCGGGGGCCTTCTCCATGTCGGGGTCCAGGCACACCATGTGGTAGGCCCGGGGGCAGGTGTCACACAGGATGATCTCACCGCCCTGCTGGCACACCTCACAATAGTCCTGGTGATCGGTCTCATAGCCGTCAGCGTCCTCCTCTGAGAGAGTGAGCGGAGGGAGGGAGAGGGGTAAACAATCTACAGTACATCAACACTGACCATCCAAACACGCACACACACACACACCTGGACCTCCACCACCAAGTACTCCTCTCCCCACAACTGCCTTTCACCCCAGCCTGCCACCCACACATTTCCCTCCCCACCACAGTGCACCCCAAAACACAACAACAAACACAACCCCCTCCCCCAGTCCTCCCTCCTGCTCACCCTTTCTCTTCTTCTTGCTGCCCTTGCTTCTCCTCTTGCTGCGGCTGCTCCTGCTGGTGGACCCATCGGACACCGAGAAGCTAGTCAGGCTGCCATCGTCGAAGTCGCTGTCCACATCCACATCGTCCTCCTCGCTCTGAACAGGGGGGAGAGAGGATTAGTAGTGCGCCTCAGACGCTTTCTGTAGGTGCGTTTGTGTATGTCTAACTCAGGGATAAGCACTCTGGCTCTCTGTGTGTACCTCACGGATGACAGTGCTCAGACTATCCCCCTCTCTCTCACTCACCGATGATCTCTTTCTCTTGCTGCTGAAGCCACCCAGTTTGATTTTCAGTGGTGCCACCTTCTTGGTCTTCACCTTCTTCTCCACTGGCTTGGGCGGGGGGCGGGGCTTTCTCCGGGCATTGGGCCCTGAGAGGGGGATGGGCGGAGGAGGAAGAGAGAACAGTGTTAATACACAGACACCAACTACTCAAGAAAGACACACAAAGTGGTAAGAACAAAGTCTGCAGACTAGAGGAGGCCATTCGACCCATCATGCTCATTTGGTTTCCATTAATAACCGAGTGATCCAAGGATCCTATCCAGTCTGTTTTTGAATGTTCCCAAATGGTCTCTTCAGCCACATCGCTGGGGAGTTTGTTCAGATTGTGACGCCTCTCTGTGTGAAGAAGTGTCTCCCGTTATCAGTCTTGAATGCCTTGAAGCCCAATTTCCATTTGTGTCCCGGGTGCGTGTGTCCCTGCTGATCTGAAAAAGCTCCTCTGGTTTGAGGTGGTCGATGCCCTTCATGATTTTGAAGACATGAATCAAGTCCCCACGTAGTCTCCTCTGTTCCAGGGTGAAAAGGTTCAGTTCCTCAGTCTCTCAGTAGGACATTCCCTTCAGACCTGGAATAAGTCTGGTTGCTCTCCTCTGAACTGCCTCTAGAGCAGCGATATCTTTCTTGAAGTGTGGAGCCCAGAACTGTCCACAGTATCCAGATGAGCTCTAACTAGTGCATTGTACAGTCTGAACATTACTGCCCTTGTTCTAAAGTCTACACTTTTGACAATATACCCTAGCATTGTGTTTGCCTTTTTTATTGCTTCCCCACATTGTTTGGATGAAGAAAGTGAGGAGTCCACGTAGACTCCTAGGTCTTTCTCATGTGATACTTCCTCTAGTTCTGTTCCTCCCATAGTGTAATTGTAGTGGACAATTTTGTTACCTGCATGTAATACCTTGCACTTGTCCACATTGAATTTCATCTGGTCTGAATACAAACGGAGCAAGAGCGAGAGAAACGCAGAAGAAACGCACACAAGCACACATGCACACTGACCTTTGCCCTCCTTCGTCTTGGCCTTCCTCAGAGGGGGGGGGGGAGGGGCCTCGCTGATGGTGGCAGCAGCTGTGTTGGCGTTAACAGCGGGAGCACTGGAGGAGGGTGGGGGGGCAGAGGAGAGCAGGGGTGTGGTAGCAGGGGGGGCTCCGTCCTGCCCCCCCCCCACCATGCTCTCCACCACGGCGGCCACGGCTGCAGCGGCAGCAGCGGCGCTGGCCCCCGCGCTGCCTCTCAGCGGATTGTTGGTGCTGAACTCCCGCCACTTGGCCCCCAGCACCATCATCATCTTGGACACGGCGATCTTAGGGTTCTTGGCTGCGATCAGGGGCCTGACAGAAGTGGGGACAGAGAGAGTTAATGCAATACATTATCGCACTGACTGGACAGGATGGGACGAAGGGATAGAGAGGGTTAACATTACCCATTAACTGGACCGAGACTGAACTGGAGGGGGAGAAAGGGTTAATAAAATCTACTGGCTCTGAGTGGACTGGAGAGGGGGAGGGGGAGACAGATTACAGAGATTACAGGGGAAGCAGAGAGGGAGGGTCAAGAGGTGGAAAGAGTACTGAAAAATCCTACTCAAGTAGATGTAGTTACTTTGATGAAATTTAACTCAAATAGAAGTAAAAGTAATGATATAAAAAAACTACAAGTAAAAAGTAGCTCCTTTAAAAAGTAAAAAAAGTTACATTTGTACATACAGTGACAGAGCATTGTCACGATCTCCAAGCAAAAACTAACACTTTTTTTTTCCTCAATCATGGCCAGAGTGCAGAGATATGTAACGAAGTCAAAATTCTATTGATTTAAAGGTTTGGGTTTATTTCTAAATGGTTGCAGCTGATATTTAAATAAATAAATACAAATAAAATCACAATACCAATAAATGTTGATGTAACTATTGTTAGTTTATTGTGGGGGACATCACTGGTCAGAACAGGAGGCTGTATTTGGGACAGACTAAAACTAATGACAAAACTGAATGCCCACTGACTATAATGGGGAGTGGAATGCCCATGGACTACAATGGGGAAAACAGAAGGATGCCCTTTAATGGACTAAGTAGTTCTAGATTTGCATGAACAGCTTTTCTGGAGTTGTCATGATTGAATTCCAAGGAACATTAGAAACTTACTGAGTGGATCAGAGGACACAGACTAGGAATATCAGCTGCGATTCTTCAATTGTGCATCAAAACATGCACATATAAACAAGAAAAAATAATAAATTTTACAAAATAAAATCGGTGTGCACACATCTTATAAGACTTATAAAACAAAGAACTAGTTAAAATTAGCATGAAACCGACATATTTAGGAATTTAGGAAATCACGTTTCAGGAATCAACATGATTATAACTTTCACAAATAATAATTGTTATTACAAAGCCCAGATTGTCGGCTACATTGTTTTCAGTATATCCTAATGCATAAACTTCATGTTCCTCGGTTGGAGAAGAAAGTGTTTATAACTTATTACATTTGAGGAGTTCACAGCTGAAACGACGTATAGGTATTTAATTAAAATATTTAGGTGACATAAGAACGTCTAAGTGGGAGAAATGCACATACGCAGAGATATTGACTGCTGTGCTGAAGCCAAATAAATAAATAAATCGCGACCCCATCTTTAAATTTGATGGTCGAAATGAAACGCTCATTTCGCTCGATGTTCGAATTCAAATAAAAGATATACACCCCTACTCACTAATACTCGTGGCTAGATAGCTAGTTAGCTTACCTTCCTGCTGCTGGACTGGACTTTATTTGACTGACCAACCGTAACATCACGACACACAATGTGATTGATCACATTTTCTTTTCCATGACAGGCTACAAAATTTGTACTCTGTAACACATGCCTTTTTAAAAGTAGCAAAGTAGAATACTTTAGTGCAATACAGTACTACAAAACATACTTAAAATTAAAAGTAAAATTACCAAATTTGAAAAATCCTCAAAAAGGTACAAGTACATGAAAAAGCTACTCAATTACAGGAATGAGTGTAGTTGTAATTCGTTACTTTCCACCCCTGGGGAGGGTTAATATAATAAAAGAGCACAGACTGGACTGTAAGCATGGAGAGCGTAAAAGGGCAATACCTGACAAACTGGCTGAAGGCTTTATAATTGGTGAGGGTCCGGTAGTCCTCCTGGGTGAAGACATGCTCGATGTCATCCATCCCCCATTCCTCCAGCAGCTGAGCCGAGGACTTGGGCTCCTGAGAGACGGGGAGGGAGAGGGGGAAACAATTGTCCAATATGTTATGTAAATATAGTACTTCATATCTGTGAATTCTCAAAGTATACTGACTATTGTCCTCCACTGATCCTTCTACCCCTCCCATCTTTACTGCCTTCTCCTTCACTGATTCTTCTATCCCTCCTTCACTTTCCCATGCCTCCATCTCTCCCTTTCCTTGCCCTTCTGCTGATGCCATCTCTCCCATCTGTCCTTCCTTTCCTGCCCATATTCCCCATCACCCAGGCTCTTCCACCTCTCCCATTCCTCTCTCTCACCTGACTGTCCTCCTCCTCCTCCTCTTCCTCTGGCTCGGGTTCCTTCCTTTTGCTCTTGCTGCTCCCACCGCTGCCTCCTCCGGTGCCGCCTCCTCCTCCTCCTCCGCCCCCACCACCGGTAGCTCTCTTTTCCTTCTTCGTAGAACTCGCTCTCTTCTTTCTCTTCCTACCAGGGGTGTAGTCACTGCCTTCACTGTCCGAGCGCACCCCCCCTCCCACTCCTCCTCCTGCTGCTCCTCCTCCACCGCCCACCCCATCCTCCTCCTCTTCTTCAGCCCCACCATCGGCCAGGCCCCCCACCTCCGGAGAGCTGATGGGCAAGTCCTGAAAAAATAGTAAGAAAATAATCAATTTAAATAAGAACAATTTCAAAAAGTGTCAGTTCCTATACATTTTGTTTTTGTCATAGTAAAGTATGCAAAAATGTTCCCCACTATTGCATATTAAAAATATAACATGCATTTGCAATAGTTCATAGTTTGTAATCAATACATTTATGTATTTTTAACATTAAAAGTGCCAAGCCAGTCAGTTTGACTGATTTGGTTATTCAAATTTGAATTGCAAACTCATTTTTGAATATTCCTAACTATATGCAATACATATGCCTATGGCGTTTTAGCTGCATAAAACACCAACATAAATAAAACACATTTACCTAGAATAGCCAAAATTGGTTATTTTGACCAATCATTTAAATACATAAATAATGAAAACACATAATCCTGCCTGCCCTTCACAATGCAGTCAGTCTCGCACTCAAGTCATGAACTCCACCGGTCTACAGTCTTTCTTGGGCTTGAAAAACACACGAATCGTATAGCGTTACAGGTGTCTTACAACTGTACGTAGACTGAGTGGACACAGATTACACCACAAATAAACATGGACAGGAGACAGAGACTGAACAGTGTTCTGGAAATGCTGTGAATATGAACATGACTGATTCTAGGGGCATCAGTGATACTGGGAATGAGAAGGAACATTAATGGGCTTTTACAGTGTTCTAAAAACATTGTGAGGTCCAAATTGTACCGTTCTGAATGCTTTTACTCCATTGATCAATATGCAAACGCTACTGCACATAGTACAATCTACAATCACGCAGACGCATTGAACGCAAAATAATGGTTCATGGACTTTATCGGAGGTGGATTCATTTATTGCAATTCAATACATTCATGGTGCACCTGGAGAGGGCTGTCACAAATGCAGTGGAGAAGCGTGTCCTGTGTGTACTGTAGAAAGCGTTATTTATGTTCATATTTCCATTCTCAATTTGTGCCATGTAAATGTTGGATTTGATGATATGGAATAAAACTTCTGAGTTTTAAACAATCATTTGCCTTTCATTATAATACCACAGCTGTTAAAGAGCTATCGATTAAAATTACCATTTTTGGCTCTTGTAAGTAGTTCAAAATGTCAGCACTTCTAGTATTAAAATATATGTGTTGGGGTTAATTTCAATGACATATTCGTATGGATTAGAGGAAAAAAGTGGAAATAAATTTTAAAGAGAAGAAAGGGAATAATTTCAGGTACATGAGAAATAGAAAGAAAACATTTCTCTGAAACCAAAAAATGACAGGTTTGCTCCTTATGGGATAGTCCATGCAGGTCGGTTTTGAAGAGGACTGAGTTTAAGCAGCATCTCTAGTGTACCGGTCCAACAGACACCCATCATAATCAAATTATTTTAAATAAAATAACATCCCCATGAGTCAGTCAGGTGCAAAAGTGTCCCGGAGGAAAGAAGGACTGGTTGCATGCTGCGGTATTAGAAACGATGAGGCGTTTCATTGGTTTAGCAATCTGACTAGTAGTTACAACCACTGTGGAGTTTAAAGACAGGCTGAATAATGCGGCATTTTCACTGTTACATCATCCAAGAGAGTTAAAATAATGGTCTTTTGATAGACGATATAATACGATAGAAGGCTTTTGTTTCACCAGCTCCAGTAAACCTGTCGGACTACATATCTGTTGCCAATTGCAATCTCAGTACATCTCTCTACTTTTATTCACTGGACTTTTGTGGTTTTTGTTTTAAATGTTAATTTAATTGCAATATTAAGTGACATTGCACCTATAAGCCAAGTCTGCTCTATCAGATCTATAGCTACACAGACAAAGGGATCAGGAGTCACTTCCAAACACTACAAATAAGAGGTGCAGACTTTTTACCAACATTAAACTTATAATAAAGTAAAGCCCTGCATTTAATCCACTTGATTTGAAATACATAAAATTAACCTTCTTACAGATCTACTGATTTTGATCAAATCTATATAACTTACCAGATAGTCACCTACCAGTACAATATTTCAAAAATAAAAAATAGATATAAATAAAAGCTCACATATCCACCCACCTAAACACCCCCCCTCCCCGCAATCCATTTCTAAAATTGTATTCAATTGAACCCCTGATCATATCTGTAATTGCGGACTGCTTAAACTACCTAGTTTCTGATTTTGAAGTGATTTGTAACAACACTGCTGGAAGGCCTCCCTAGTGGTTTGCCTTCAACATTACGCACACTCTCCACCATTCTTGATCTCTGGAAGACTCATGCCCCTGTGTTTGACATCCAGGTACATAACAGCATCTCTGCATTATTAAGGCCCTGAACAATGTTAAACTTGGTCCTTGAATCTACTTCATGTCAGGGCCTTGTGTATGTTTGCACTGCCGTGACATGTAACCCAGAAGTCTTACGGGACCAGCGAGAACTGACACTTAGCGGGACAACAGCAGGACATATTAAAAAAAAAAAAAAAAAAAAAAAAAACTCAAAAGCCCCTCAATGGAGTCATAACTGTCAGGTCACTGAAGCATAAAGTGTCAACACCAATATTAAATCAGGTCAGTCAGTCTGTCAGTGTTTCAGTACCTCTCTCCTCAGTCTGGCTCGCTTGCCCGTCTTGCTCTCTCGGCTCTTCTTTGCTTTCTTCTTCTTCTTCACCTTGGGGGCATCGCCTTCCGATAGTTCCTCCTCCAGGTCCTCTTCATTGTCTGCAATTGGACAACAGCATGAACACTTAAAACAAGGATCTATACAGTGCAGTAGAACAGAGCTGCTGCTACTACTGGGAGCTGTAGAGTAGTGCTGTTACAAAAGAGAGATGTAGTAATAGTGCAGTAAAATACTGCTGTTTCAATAGGGGGCTGTAGTAACAGTGCAGTAGAGTAGTGCTGTTCCAATAGGGGTCTGTAGTAACAGTGCAGTAGAGTAGTGCTGTTACAGTAGGGGTCTGTAGTAACAGTGCAGTAGAATAGTGCTGTTACAGTAGAGGTCTGTAGTAACAGTGCAGTAGAGTAGTGCTGTTACAATAGGGGGCTGTAGTAACAGTGCAGTAGAGTAGTGCTCTTACAATAGGGGGCTGTAGTATCAGTGCAGTAGAGTAGTGCTATTACAGTAGGGGTCTGTAGTAACAGTGCAGTAGAATAGTGCTGTTACAGTAGAGGTCTGTAGTAACAGTGCAGTAGAGTAGTGCTGTTACAATAGGGGGCTGTAGTAACAGTGCAGTAGAGTAGTGCTCTTACAATAGGGGGCTGTAGTATCAGTGCAGTAGAGTAGTGCTGTTACAGTAGGGGTCTGTAGTAACAGTGCAGTAGAGTAGTGCTGTTACAGTAGAGGTCTGTAGTAACAGTGCAGTAGAGTAGTGCTGTTACAATAGGGGGCTGTAGTAACAGTGCAGTAGAGTAGTGCTGTTACAATAGGGGGCTGTAGTAACAGTGCAGTAGAGTAGTGCTCTTACAATAGGGGGCTGCAGTAACAGTGCAGGATACTGCTGTAGCAATCGACGGGGGATTGAATAAGCTTCTGCAAAACGCACAGCACTTTACATACATAAATAAATAAATAGAGGACTTACTACTAGTGGGAATACACATTATAGGGTCCACAATTGAACTATTAATAAAAGTGGTTCTGAGCATCAAATCAAACGCATTCGGGCTTGTTGTATACAGTAGATCTAGGCGTTAGCTAACTGGTACAGCCCAGAACGACGTTCGTGATGTATTCAGCCGGCGTCCATCATTCAAACACGGCCCATATACATCTGCAGAAGCACAGAACATGTAGGGCCATACGGACAGATCTGTGGTTAAATTATCCAAATTGTGTTCTGTAAGCAGGAGTACTCTTAACATTTTCAAACTTTTTACTGAACTCCAGAAACCGGTGAAGTCAGGTACGTTTTCTCAAGGAAAGCGTTAAGCTTCAAATTCAGACGTATGTCATTTTAGGAACCCATCGGCGAAATACAATTCCACAATGTAAATTATGGTAGAACAGTACAGGACTGTGGTTCTGAAAGGAAAAAATTAAAACGCGTTTATTGTATATTCCGAAAAATAGGTGACAACTGAGTTTACTTCTTCCGCTCAGAGTTAGGCTTCGGTTCCGTCAGGGAACCGCTAGGCCTCAATTCCGTTTTCTTTCTAATTTATTTTTATTTGATTCATATGCTGATAGTTTTATTCTGGCATGGGATTTAGCTCAATCACGTTAATTAAAATGCAGACCTTCAAATACCGTAGAACTGTTCGTGGTCTCGGAAAAATGTGACCCATTTCCCCATTTTGACCCGTGTTGTCACGGTAAACGAAATGTTCTGAAGGTTTTTACGTAACAGAGCCGACCCGGCATCAAGCGATACAGGAACTCCACATGATGTAGTGCTTAATACACACAAATTAATATAATTGAATGTCATAAGTTGGCTGTAAATTATTTTTTCTAAATTGACAAAGCACGAAATATAAATTCAAAATCAACATAAATACAATAGTGAAATGTATTTATTGACAAGGTCGGAATAAAGGTGAGTTAATAAGTCCGGTCTCGAACGGAGAACTGAGCATTTATAGATTTAAAACAACAAAAAAACTCTTCCGGTCTCCACTATTCAAGTGCTCGGAAAAAGACGAGGAATTACAAATGTTGACACATATTGCAAGAAGTACATTTTTAATAATGATAAGTGAAATTCTAGCTATCTCAGTAACGTACTGAACAGACGAATGCGGACGCTACGCTTTTTAATGCGCTTACATTTTTGAATAGACGTACATTTTGTTTTTACGTGCTGAAGTCGGACTCCTACACGTGAATGCTGCACAACACTCGCTAGGCCCTCCTTTGACACCAGAAATGCCGGGTCCGCCTGACACTGCTACACCACAGGCCCATTAACACTACCGTGCTCCCTCAACATTTATTAACCTACTATCCCAACACAACCCAACGGCACCGGGGGACAAAAGACGACTCCGGCTAAATGTGAAGTCGCTCTGCGCACAGACAACCCACACAGAGCACAATGTGAATTGACGTTTCAAAAACCGGCTGGTCCTTCCAACTTTCAACGCTGCCGGGTCAAAAAACAAACAAACGAGCGTGGGTGTAAATAAAAACTAGTGATTTGGTGTAAAAACAAAAGAAAACATTAAAAACCCAGTTGAAATACAAACAGGCCGCGTCCGACAACCCCCCCCCTCCCACCAACCCGGCCACCCCCCTCTGAAAACGCTCTGAAAGAAAGACACGGGTGGAAGAAAAGGCAGCGGCGGGTCTGTGCGGTTTAAAGATCCGGTTCAGTTTTGTGAGGAACCCCGAGGACACAATGTCCACACATTAAAAGTGCAGCAGTCCCTTTAGCCCCGTCTCCAGCCGGGTGCCCTCTCTCACACAAAAGAAGACGCTATATTAAACACGACCCGACAGATGCACGGACACCGAATGACACGGATAAAAATCCACCTCACCTGGTAAAACGGCCCGGTCGTCCAAACTTCCATAGTCCTGTCCCTCATCGTCGGTCCCTGACATCACGTCAGCCTGAAATAACGTGTAGTGGAGAGGCGCAAGGTAAAACAAATATACATCAAATTTGGACCGTGTGTGTGTGTGTCTCCCTGAAAGGGATTTAGAGAGGGAGGGAGAGAGAGGGAGGAGGGACAGCACGGGGGGGTGGGGGGTTAAGAGCTGCCTATAGGTTGAAATAAAATCCCTTTGTGTTTTTTTTTCTTTTTACGAGAGAATATCTACTTTTTGACGGTACGTCTCTGTGCCGGTACGCCGTGTGCGCTGTAACAGGCCGGCACGCGTGTGGTTAATACAGTTCAAAGTGTTCCCGGTGATGCCGGTCACGGTGCCGAAGCTCGGCCTCTCTCTCGCCTCCGCCGCTCGGTTAACACACGCCAAATTAACACCGAAATAAGCATTCAACACACGGAGTGCAGACGCACTTTAAAAGTGTCCGGACCTTAAATACGACACACACACGTTCGTGGATTTATGTAGCGACACTGGAGAGCGAGAAAGTCCGTGGTGTTTGCTGGAGTTCTTGCTAAAATGAAATGTATAAGTGCAGCAAAAACACAATTCCCAATAAAGAGACTGAACTCGAGCTGTAGCTGTGTGTCTTTCACTCACTCACTCACTCACTCACAGTCCGGCCTGTTCCTCTCACGAACTAGTGTATCCGACCGGTTTCGCTTCTGTGGTACACTTTTCGACTGGGATTAATACTACCAATACTACTAGTAATAAAACGATTAGCTAAACGGCATGTATTGTGTTTATTCAGAGGTTAAGGGTGAAAATGAACCCACCGGTCTGGTGTGTTCTCCTCCCGTGGGTGAGAAAGCCAATTTCCTCGAATGATATTCTTCTTATATCACGGAGAATAATTATTTATCCAATCCGGGAAAACGTGTTTTTTTTTCCCTGTGACTCCTAGCTCTATACCTCTAACTCTACCTCTCCCCCTCTTTTTTTTTTTCTCTCTCTCTCTCTCTCTCTCTTTCACACTCACTCAAACACACAAAGAGATTGGGGCAAGCCTGAAAAAAGAGAGAGAGAGAAATAGAGGCAGACATCCCATAATAATCCTTAACCACCCCCCCTCTCTCCCGCCGCCCCCCACCCGCGCTTTCTATAATACACAGTAACACTCTACACTCCTCGTTACCCGGGCAACAGCCAGCCCATAATATTGCACCCGCACACATTACATTACACACTCACGCCCCCCCCTCAATTCTCTCGCTCTCTTTCCGGCCCCTAGCAACCGCCGTTGCCATGGAGACGCTCACCCCCCTCCTCCCACACCCCACACCATCCATCCCATAATAAGCAGACCTGACTTCACAGTTTGGACATCCCATAATATGCAGATCTACCAAACGAAAAACACACACATTTACCAGCCACATGGTCTCCAGGGCAACTCACACCACAAGAGGACAGACCATAATACTCTCTTGGGCTGTCTCCTACTGTACTGTACAGTCGAAACAGACACACTGGACTTACACACTGTAACTCAACACACATGGAGACACTGTACACACACCTACACAAACTAAGTCCTTTTGATAGTTCCTACATATTAAGGTCACCCTTAAATCTATGTCTGTCTGTCTGTCTGTCTGGTATGACTGTCTAGCTGTATATGTGTCTCTGTCTACTGTCTGTCTGTCTGCCTGTCTGTCTGTCTCTTTATCCGTCTCGGTTTCTATTTCTGTCTGTGTGTGTCTGTGTCTGTGTGTATGTTTCCCTGTCAGTCTCTCTCTCTGTCTGTGTCTCTGCAACTGTCTGTGTGTCTGGGCATGTGTCTCTAGTTGTATCTGTATGATAATATTTGGGCCTATGTGTGTGTCTGTGAGTTTGTGTGTGTCTCTCTGTGTGTCTGTGTGTATGAGTGACATACACACCACACTCAAACACAAACACACACACACACACACACACACTTACACGTATACACACATACACAGATATGCTCTCTCAGATACAGACAGATATGCAGAGAGACACAGACAGTCAGACACGGAGTCACAGGCACACAGACAGAGAGAGATACAGAGAGGGAGATGGAGACATACACACCCACACAATCCTATACTTGGTTGTGGCGTGCTTACTTTTATGCTTGGTTATTAGGACTACTATAGCCTTGACTCCATAGTAATGCGAATAACCTATATACTCTCCCTCAAATTCAAATTCAAATTCAAAAAGAGCTTTATTGGCATGACAAGGTTACACCCGTTTTGCCAAAGCAAGTACAGGGGGTTCTACTGCAAAACAGTGCAGTGGCAATAATACTGCATACATACGATACACACAAGTTTACAGACATTTCATACATTAATATACATCACTCTCTCTTTATCTCTTTCACTCTCTCTCCCTCTCTACCCTCTCTTCCTCTCTCTCCAATTCAATTTCAAACTCAAACTCTGTCTCCTTCTCCCTCTACCTTTTTCTCAGTCTCTCTCTACCCTCTCTTTCTCCCTCTTCCTCTCAACCTCTCTCTTTCTTGCTAACTGCGTTGCTACGGAGATTGTTTTTCTAAGGGGGCCATCCCATAATGACCAATCAGGAAAGAGATGGAAGGGGGGGGGGGAGGTGGTTGGCATGGAAACACCCCCCCACCCCCCACACAGAGACACACACTTGCTCTCTAGACTGCATCCCATAATAGTTACAGAAACATCATAGGCCCAGTTATAGCCCATAATATCTGGCCCCAGGGCTATCGCCATGGAGACCAGGGTTGGTGTTAGAGTGAGGATGGGGGCGGGGCACAGTGATTGACATGAGGGTTGCCATGGCAGTCGAATGACAGACCATAATAAGTTCCTGACAAAGCAGCCACCCCACCGGCCAGACCATAATACTCACCCTGGCAGCTGCAAAACCTCAACCAGTGTTGCTGGGGCATACAGGGAGCAGCGGTCATGTCAGAGAGACAGACAGACAGACACGGACAGACCGAGAGAGATGGATGGACAGACAGAGACACACATACACACTCACACAAGCAGACACAATGACTTTCAAGTGAACTCTATACCAAAAATAGATTCAAGTATGTACCTGCCATTATTGAAGGCCACCTCATACACATTATTATATCCTGTACTCTACTGCATTATAGCACTATAGTGTGCTGTATAGCACTATACTATACTGTATTATAGCACTATACTGTATTATAATATTATACTATACTGTATTATAGCTCTATACTGTACTGTATTATAGCATTATACTATACTGTATTATAGCACTATACTGTATTATAATATTATACTATACTGTATTATAGCTCTATACTGTACTGTATTATAGCATTATACTATACTGTATTATAGCACTATACTGTATTATAATATTATACTATACTGTATTATAGCTCTATACTGTACTGTATTATAGCATTATACTATACTGTATTATAGCACTATACTGTATTATAATATTATACTATACTGTATTATAGCACTATACTGTATTATAATATTATACTATACTGTATTATAGCACTATACTGTATTATAATATTATACTATACTGTATTATAGCTCTATACTGTATTATAGCATTATACTATACTGTATTATAGCACTATACTGTATTATAATATTATACTATACTGTATTATAGCTCTATACTGTACTGTATTATAGCATTATACTATACTGTATTATAATATTATACTATACTGTATTATAGCTCTATACTGTACTGTATTATAGCATTATACTATACTGTACTGTACTCTATTATAGCTCTATACTGTAATGTATTATAGCACTATACTGTATTATAATATTATACTATACTGTATTATAGCTCTATACTGTACTGTATTATAGCATTATACTATACTGTATTATAGCACTATACTGTACTGTACTCTATTATAGCTCTATACTGTAATGTATTATAGCACTATACTGTATTATAATATTATACTATACTGTATTATAGCTCTATACTGTACTGTATTATAGCATTATACTATACTGTATTATAGCACTATACTGTATTATAATATTATACTATACTGTATTATAGCTCTATACTGTACTGTATTATAGCATTATACTATACTGTATTATAGCACTACTGTATTATAGCTCTATACTGTACTGTATTATAGCATTATACTATACTGTATTATAGCACTATACTGTACTGTACTCTATTATAGCTCTATACTGTAATGTATTATAGCACTATACTGTATTATAATATTATACTATACTGTATTATAGCTCTATACTGTACTGTATTATAGCATTATACTATACTGTATTATAGCACTATACTGTATTATAATATTATACTATACTGTATTATAGCTCTATACTGTACTGTATTATAGCATTATACTATACTGTATTATAGCACTATACTGTATTATAATATTATACTATACTGTATTATAGCTCTATACTGTACTGTATTATAGCATTATACTATACTGTATTATAGCACTATACTGTATTATAATATTATACTATACTGTATTATAGCACTATACTGTATTATAATATTATACTATACTGTATTATAGCACTATACTGTATTATAATATTATACTATACTGTATTATAGCTCTATACTGTACTGTATTATAGCATTATACTATACTGTATTATAGCACTATACTGTATTATAATATTATACTATACTGTATTATAGCTCTATACTGTACTGTATTATAGCATTATACTATACTGTATTATAATATTATACTATACTGTATTATAGCTCTATACTGTACTGTATTATAGCATTATACTATACTGTACTGTACTCTATTATAGCTCTATACTGTAATGTATTATAGCACTATACTGTATTATAATATTATACTATACTGTATTATAGCTCTATACTGTACTGTATTATAGCATTATACTATACTGTATTATAGCACTATACTGTACTGTACTCTATTATAGCTCTATACTGTAATGTATTATAGCACTATACTGTATTATAATATTATACTATACTGTATTATAGCTCTATACTGTACTGTATTATAGCATTATACTATACTGTATTATAGCACTATACTGTATTATAATATTATACTATACTGTATTATAGCTCTATACTGTACTGTATTATAGCATTATACTATACTGTATTATAGCACTACTGTATTATAGCTCTATACTGTACTGTATTATAGCATTATACTATACTGTATTATAGCACTATACTGTACTGTACTCTATTATAGCTCTATACTGTAATGTATTATAGCACTATACTGTATTATAATATTATACTATACTGTATTATAGCTCTATACTGTACTGTATTATAGCATTATACTATACTGTATTATAGCACTATACTGTACTGAATTACAGCACTATACTGTACTGTACTCTATTATAGCTCTATACTGTAATGTATTATAGCACTATACTGTATTATAATATTATATTATACTGTATTATAGCTCTATACTGTACTGTATTATAGCATTATACTATGCTGTATTATAGCACTATGCTGTACTATATTATAGCATTATACTGTACTGTATTGTAGCACTGAGAGTCAGAGAGACAGAAGTGGAGGAAGAAAAACAAAGAATGAGAAAGATGGAGAGATGGAGCAAGAGAGAGGGGCAGAGAGTCTGCGAGAGAGAGAGTGGCAGAGAGTATCACATTATGGCTGATCCATAGGCACAGTTTACTTGCATTGACACACTATACACACATACTATCATACATGAAGACACAACCTAACACACACACACACACACCCTAGCATACACATACACACAGACTAGTCTCAGAAAGAGTGCCACAGTGACCCATGGGCCCCTCTCCAAGCCCAACCAGCCCCCCCCCCACACACACACACACATGCACACGGACATACACCCCTCCCCCCCACACACACAGTCACACATATGCACCCCTCACACACTCAGTTATACACACGCACACTTCCAGACACACCACACTCACACAAACACACACTCAGTCACACACACACAAAGTAATACTCATATACATACACACACAGACATTCAGTGACACAAACATCCCATAATAGCTCTTCCGGGCAGCTCCCTGGAGCACAGGTGCCACGGCAACCCAGGCCCTGCCACATCCCATAATACTCCCCCGCCCCGCACATATGCAGACACTCTCCCCTCCCCCCTTCCTCCCTCCCTCTCTCTCTCTCTCTCTCTCTCTCTCTCCCCTGCATGACATAAGACCACATCCCATAATATAAGTCTAGCCCCCCCACACTCTTCCATCCCATAATAATGCCCTGCACTACCACACTATCTCACCCTGACAGAGACACAGAGACTGAGAGAGAGAGAGAGAGAGAGAGAGAGAGAGAGAGGGGTTAATGCAGTACAGACAGACTGACTGACTGATTGACAAGACAACAGTACATTAATACAGAACTTAGAGACTGGGGGGGAGGAACAGAGAGAGACAGATAGGAGACAGGTTAATACTGTACAGGACAGGCACACTGACTGGACACAAGAGTACATTTACTGCACTGAGAGAGTGAGAGACAGAGACAGTGACAGAGAGACAGGGATATTAGAGAAGTTAAAACTGTAAAGACACACTGCACTGAGAGAGAGAGAAAGAGAGAGAGGGATTTGAGTACAGTGGGTGTCTATGTACCTGGATGCGCACAATTAAATAGACACAGTCTCCTTTGTATGTAAAGTTTGATTTTATAAAGACAGACAATCACCTCATAATAAGTTAATAGAAAACTGCTTGATACAGAACCATTGAATACAGCCAACTGTAAACTTGTGAACAGACGCACATGCATTAACTGTTGATAGAGAATGTGTGTTTAAAATTTGTCTGTTTAGTTTACATTTAGTACAGTTTGTAACAGCAAGTCTCCAGTCTTTTTATTATCTCTCCCTTTCTCTTTGTCTCCCCCCCCTCCACCTGACACAACGTTATTGGGGGGGTCAATTGGCACAGTGACATTAATTGTCACTGGTTAAACTAGACAGATTTCTCAATGGAATGTTGTCAGGTGTTTGTCTGTCTGTCGAAACACTGATTCAGGGCCAGAGAGACAACTGGACACATCCCAGCTGACTGGACTGAGAGAGAGGGAGAGACAGAGAGGGAGAGGGAGATAGAGAGAAAGAGAAAGGCCCTAGTCCACACACAGATAGAGACACAGACACACACAGACATACACTTACATACTGACACACACAAACACACACACTAAGACACAAACACATACGGACACATACACTAAGACTAAGACACAAACACAATACAAACATACAGACACACACACATGCATGCACACCCACATACATACTTGCATGTGTCTGTGAGTGGGATGGGTGGAGTGGGTTGGGGGGCAGACTGACTACATCCCATAATTTATTAGTGGCGGTGAGGCAAAGACGAGACAAAGGACATCCCATAATAATTCCTGAGACCAAATATATCCCATAATAGTCTGTAAGCAGACTGAGTCAACAGAGGGACTGGGGGGGGGGTGGAGGGAGATAGAGATAGAAGACAGAAGGAGAGGAAGAGGGAGGTATGAAGTGAGAGGGAGAGGCGGGAGGAAGACGGGGATGGAGAGAAGGTGAGAGGGAGGGTGAAAAGGAGAGGGAGGGAGAGTGTAGAAAAATAATGTATGAGAAGGAGGGAGAGAAGGCAAGGAGGAGGGAGAGAAGGACAGAGGGAGGGAGAGTGGAAGAAAGCAAGAGGGAGGGAGAGGGAGAGAAGGCAAGAGGGAGGGAGAGAATGAGAGGGTGGGAGAAAGAAGGAGAGGGAGAGGAAGAAGAAAATGAGAGGGAGGGAGAAAGATAGATAGGAGGTGGTAGGCAGAGGGAGTTAGAGAGAGAGGGAGGAAGAGAGTGGTAGGGAGATAGAGAGAGGGTGTTTACATAAATCTGAGTAATGAAAATGAAAATAACATTTTATAATATTGTGCACATACCTATACACTGTATAGTATATTGCCATGTAATGTAATATAGTGTAGAATACTATCAATAGTGTTCTGAAGTGTTGTGTATTGAAGTTTAGTGTTCTATAGCATAATATTGTTTTGTATTGTATATATTAGTTTAGTGTAATGTAGTGTAGTGTAGTTTAATGTAGTATCACAGACATCCTGACACACACACAGATAGACAAACTATACAAGATATAAAACATGTGTGTGCTAATAACTAACAATAATTAAAAAGTAATAATACAGACATATACATTATATAGACTTAGACAGATATACTGATAACTGAGGTACAGACAGACACACTCTCTCTATTTCTCTCATTGCAAATGGGGGAGGGGGGAGACAAAGAGGGAGGGAGACAAAAGGGAGTTAAGAGAGTGAGAGATTGAAGGAGAGAAAGACAGTGAAATGGAGGGGAAATTGAGAAAAGAGGGGTAAAGAATTGAGAGAGAGAGAGAGAGAGAGAGAGAGAGGAGAGAGAGAGAGAGAGGGAGGGAGGGAGGGAGGGAGGGAGGGAGAGAGAGGGGGTAAAGAATTGAGAGACAGAGGGGGGAGGGAGAAAATGTGGGAGGGGCTCTGTTTCCATGGTGACTGCCATCCCATAATACGGCACAGTGTTCGGTTACCAGGGGAAACGTTCCGGTAATGAGGTCAACTGGCCATCCCATAATATTCACCATACTAACCCCCACATTGAATCATAGGACACACTAAATATATCACTATATAATAAAACATACACACACTACTACACACACACACACAACCATATGCACACACACATACGCACATACATACTACATACTAAATATTGCACTACATTATAATACCATACATACACACTATACACACTGAATATTGCAGTGTATAATAATAGACACTCATACAAACACACACACACAGATAGACAGACACACACACACAGACACAAGAACAATCAGAAACATACACACACACAGACACAAGAACAGATACAGACAGACAGACATACAGAAAGGAACGCATTGTGTGTGACTCAAATTCAAATTCAAATTCAAAACAAGCCTTATTGGCATGAGATGTTTATTGCAATTGGGTACATTGAAATTATGTACAATAACATTAAAAACAAAACAAAATATAAAATAAAACATTGTTATTTACATATATTTTACATGGTTAATGTGCTGGTTTGAAGACATGGTTGTGGTTCAGAACTCTCTTGATTCAAGAGTTATAAATCCAGTAGTCCTGTGTCACTCTCTCTGTTATCTGGGTCTCCTACTACAAATCATAACAACAACATCAACAACAACAACAATAATAATAATAATAATAATAATAATAATAATAATAATAATAATAATAATAATAATAATAATAATAATGCAGAATGGTAAATTAACTGCATGACAGATAATTAAGGGTTAAATCACGATTAGCTGTACAATTATCGCCCCCTAGTGTTCATTAGATGGAACAATATATTCATTCGATGGGAAAGCAAAGATAGAAAAAAACATAAATACTATTGGAATTGTTCTGTGTTTGAGACTGACTGGACACTACAGCACATTAACACTGACTGACTGGACACTACAGCACATTAACACTGACTGACTGACGACACTACAGTACATTAACACTGACTGACTGTACACTACAGCACATTAACACTAACTGACTGACTGGACACTACAGCACATTAACACTGACTGACTGGACACTACAGTACATTAACACTGACTGACTGGACACTACAGCACATTAACACTGACTGACTGGACACTACAGTACATTAACGTTGACTGACTGATTGGATACTACAGCACATTAACACTGACTGACTGGACACTACAGCACATTAACACTGACTGACTGACTGGACACTACAGCACATTAACACTGACTGACTGACTGGACACTACAGTACATTATCACGGACTGACTGGACACTACAGCACATTAACACTGACTGACTGACTGGACACTACAGTGCATTATCACGGACTGACTGGACACTACAGCACATTAACACTGACTGACTGACTGGACACTACAGCACATTAACACTGACTGACTGATTGGACACTACAGTACATTATCACGGACTGACTGGACACTACAGCACATTAACACTGACTAACTGGACACTACAGTACAATAACACTGATTGACTGGACACTTCAGCACATTAACACTTACTGACCTACTGGACACTGCAGCACATTAACACTGACTAACTGGACACTACAGTACATTAACACTGACTGACTGTACACTACACCACCTTAAGACTGACTGACTGGACACTACAGCACATTAACACTGACTGACTGACTGTACACTACAGCACATTAACACTGACTGACTGACTGGACACTACAGCACATTAACACTGACTGACTGGACACTACAGCACATTAACACTGTCTGACTGACTGGACACTACAGTACATTAACACTGACTGGACACTACAGCACATTAACAATAAATTACTGACTTGAAACTACAGCACATTAACACTGACTGACGTGGCACTACAGCACATTAACACTGACTGACTGACTGGACATTACAGCACATTAACACTGATTGACTGACTGGACACTCCAGCACATTACACTGACTGACTGACTGGACACTCCAGCACATTACACTGACTGACTGACTGGACACTACAGCACATTTACACTGACTGACTGGACACTACAGCACATTAACACTGACTGACTGCCTGGACACTACAGTACATTATCACGGACTGACTGGACACTACAGCACATTAACACTGACTGACTGGACACTACAGTACAATAACACTGATTGACTGGACACTACAGCACATTAACACTTACTGACCTACTGGACACTACAGCACATTTACACTGAATGACTGACTGGACACTACTGTACATTATCACGGACTGACTGGACACTACAGCACATTAACACTGATTGACTGACTGGACACTACAGCACATTAACACTGACTGACTGACTGGACACTACAGTACATTATCACTGACTGACTGGACACTACAGTACATTATCACGGAATGACTGAACACTACAGCACATTAACACTGACTAACTGGACACTACAGTACAATAACACTGATTGACTGGACACTACATCACATTAACACTTACTGACCTACTGGACACTGCAGCACATTAACACTGACTGACTGGACACTACAGTACATTAAGACTGACTGACTGACTGGACACTACAGCACATTTACATTGACTAACTGGACACTACAGTACATTATCACTGACTGACTGACTGGACACTACAGGACATTAACACTAACTGACTGGACACTATAGCCCATTCACACTGATTGACTGGACACTACAGCACATTATCACTGACTGACAGACTGGACACTACAGCACATTAACACTGACTGACTGACTGGACACTACAGCACATTAACACTAACTGACTGACTGGACACTACAGCACCTTAACACTGACTGACTGGACACTACAGTACATTAACACTGACTGACTGTACACTACAGCACCTTAAAACTGACTGACTGGACACTACAGCACATTATCACTGACTGACTGACTGACTGTACACTTCAGCACATTAACACTGACTGACTGACTGGACACTACAGCACATTAACACTGACTGACTGGACACTACAGCACATTAACAATGACTGACTGGACACTACATTACATTAACACTAACTGACTACCTGGACACTACAGGACATTAACACTGATTGACTGGACACTACAGCACATTATCACTGACTGACTGACTGGACACTACAGCACATTAACACTAACTGACTGACTGGACACTACAGCACCTTAACACTGACTGACTGGACACTACAGCACATTAACACTGACTGACTGACTGGACACTCCAGCACATTAATACTGACTGACTGGACACTACAGTAAATTATTACTGACTGACTGGACACTACAGCACATTATCACGGATTGACTGACTGGAAACTACAGCACATTATCACGGACTGACTGGACACTACAGCATATTATCACTGACTGATTTGACACTACAGTACAATAACACTGATTGACTGGACACTACAGCACATTAACACTGACTGACTGACTGGACACTACAGTACATTATCACGGACTGACTGGACACTACAGCACATTAACACTGACTGACTGACTGGACACTACAGTGCATTATCACGGACTGACTGGACACTACAGCACATTAACACTGACTGACTGACTGGACACTACAGCACATTAACACTGACTGACTGATTGGACACTACAGTACATTATCACGGACTGACTGGACACTACAGCACATTAACACTGACTAACTGGACACTACAGCACATTAACACTTACTGACCTACTGGACACTGCAGCACATTAACACTGACTAACTGGACACTACAGTACATTAACACTGACTGACTGTACACTACACCACCTTAAGACTGAATGACTGGACACTACAGCACATTAACACTGACTGACTGACTGTACACTACAGCACATTAACACTGACTGACTGACTGGACACTACAGCACATTAACACTGACTGACTGGACACTACAGCACATTAACACTGGCTGACTGACTGGACACTACAGTACATTAACACTGACTGGACACTACAGCACATTAACAATAAATTACTGACTTGAAACTACAGCACATTAACACTGACTGACGTGGCACTACAGCACATTAACACTGACTGACTGACTGGACATTACAGCACATTAACACTGATTGACTGACTGGACACTCCAGCACATTACACTGACTGACTGACTGGACACTCCAGCACATTACACTGACTGACTGACTGGACACTACAGCACATTAACACTGACTGACTGGACACTACAGCACATTAACACTGACTGACTGACTGGACACTACAGCAGATTTACACGAACTGACCTACTGGGCACTGCAGCACATTAACACTGACTGACTGCCTGGACACTACAGTACATTATCACGGACTGACTGGACACTACAGCACATTAACACTGACTGACTGGACACTACAGTACAATAACACTGATTGACTGGACACTACAGCACATTAACACTTACTGACCTACTGGACACTACAGCACATTTACACTGACTGACTGACTGGACACTACTGTACATTATCACGGACTGACTGGACACTACAGCACATTAACACTGACTGACTGACTGGACACTACAGTACATTATCACGGAATGACTGGACACTACAGCACATTAACACTGACTAACTGGACACTACAGTACAATAACACTGATTGACTGGACACTACATCACATTAACACTTACTGACCTACTGGACACTGCAGCACATTAACACTGACTGACTGGACACTACAGTACATTATCACTGACTGACTGACTGGACACTACAGGACATTAACACTAACTGACTGGACACTATAGCCCATTCACACTGATTGACTGGACACTACAGCACATTATCACTGACTGACAGACTGGACACTACAGCACATTAACACTGACTGACTGACTGGACACTACAGCACATTAACACTAACTGACTGACTGGACACTACAGCACCATAACACTGACTGACTGGACACTACAGTACATTAACACTGACTGACTGTACACTACAGCACCTTAAAACTGACTGACTGGACACTACAGCACATTATCACTGACTGACTGACTGGACACTACAGCACATTAACACTGACTGACTGGACACTACAGCACATTAACAATGACTGACTGGACACTACATTACATTAACACTAACTGACTACCTGGACACTACAGCACATTAACACTGACTGACTGACTGGACACTACAGCACATTAACACTGACTGACTGGACACTACAGTACATTAACACTGACTGACTTTACACTACAAGCACATTAATACAGACTGACTGACTGGACACTACAGCACATTAACACTGACTAACTGGACACTACAGTACATTAACACTGACTGACTGTACACTACAGTACATTAACACTGACTGACTGGACACTACATTACATTAACACTAACTGACTAACTGGACACTACAGGACATTAACACTGACTGACTGACTGACTGGACACTACAGCACATAAACACTGACTGGACACTACAGCACTTTAACACTGACTGACTGGACGCTACAGAACAATAACACTGATTGACTGGACACTACAGCACATTATCACTAACTGACCTACTGGACACTACAGCACATTAACACTGACTGACTGGACACTACAGCACATTAACACTGACTGACTGACTGGACACTACAGCACATTAACACTGACTGACTGACTGAACACTACAGTACAATAACACTGATTGACTGGACACTAAATTACATTATCACTAACTGACCTACTGGACACTACAGCACATTAACACTGACTGACTGGACACTACAGCACATTAACACTGACTGACTGACTGGACACTACAGCACATTAACACTGACTGACTGGACACTACAGCACATTAACACTGACTGACTGGACACTACAGCACATTAACACTGACTGACTGGACACTACAGTACAATAACACTGATTGACTGGACACTACAGCACATTAACACTAACTGACCTACTGGACACTACAGCATATTAACACTGACTGACTGACTGGAAACTACAGTACATTAACACTGACTGACTGAACACTACAGTACATTATCACGGACTGACTGGACACTACAGTACAATAACACTGATTGACTGGACACTACAGCACATTAACACTAACTGACCTACTGGACACTACAGCATATTAACACTGACTGACTGACTGGAAACTACAGTACATTAACACTGACTGACTGGACACTACAGCACATTAACACTGACTGACTGGACACTACAGTACAATAACACTGATTGACTGGACACTACAGCACATTAACACTAACTGACCTACTGGACACTACTGCACATTAACACTGACTGACTGACTGGAAACTACAGTACATTAACACTGACTGACTGGACACTACAGCACATTCACACTGATTGACTGGACACTACAGCACATTAACACTGACTGACTGACTGGACTCTACAGTACATTACCACTGACTGACTGGACACTACAGCACATTAACACTGACTGACTGGACACTACAGCACATTAACACTGACTGACTGGACACTACAGCACATTATCACTGGCTGACTGACTGGACACAACAGCACATTAGCACTGACTGACTGGACACTACAGCACATTAACACTGACTGACTGACTGGACACTACAGCACATTAACACTTACTGACTGGACACTACAGTACATTAACACTGACTGACTGACTCGACACTACAGCACATTAACACTGACTGACTGGACACTACATTACATTAAAACTGACTGACTGACTGGACACTACAGCACATTATCATTGACTGACTGACTGGACACTAGGGGACATTAACATTGACTGACTGACTGGACACTACAGCACATTAACACTGACTGACTGGACACTACAGCACATTATCACTGACTGACTGACTGGACACTACAGCACATTAACACTTACTGACTGGACACTACAGTACATTAACACTGACTGACTGACTCGACACTACAGCACATTAACACTGACTGACTGGACACTACATTACATTAAAACTGACTGACTGGACACTACAGCACATTATCACTGGCTGACTGACTGGACTCTACAGTACATTTGCACTGACTTACTGGACATTACAGTACATTAACACTGACTGACTGGACACTACAGCACATTATCACTGGCTGACTGACTGGACACAACAGCACATTAGCACTGACTGACTGGACACTACAGCACATTAACACTGACTGACTGACTGGACACTACAGCACATTAACACTTACT
Source organism: Amia ocellicauda (assembly GCF_036373705.1). Classification (NCBI taxonomy): domain Eukaryota; kingdom Metazoa; phylum Chordata; class Actinopteri; order Amiiformes; family Amiidae; genus Amia; species Amia ocellicauda. The sequence goes on from NC_089850.1 coordinate 61,151,625, forward strand.
GACTGGACACTACAGCACATTAACACTTACTGACTGGACACTACATTACATTAAAACTGACTGACTGACTGGACACTTCAGCACATTATCATTGACTGACTGACTGGACACTACAGCATATTAACACTGACTGACTGACTGGACACTACAGCACATTATCACTGACTGACTGACTGGACACTACAGCACATTAACACTGACTGGACACTACAGCACATTAACACTGACTGACTGGACACTACAGAACATTATCACGGACTGACTGGACACTGCAGCACATTAACACTGACTGACTGGACACTACAGAACATTATCACGGACTGACTGGACACTGCAGCACATTAACACTGACTGACTGGACACTACAGTACAATAACACTGATTGACTGGACACTACAGCACATTATCACTAACTGACCTACTGGACACTACAGCACATTAACACTGACTGACTGGACACTACAGCACATTAACACTGACTGACTGACTGGACACTACAGCACATTAACACTGACTGACTGGACACTACAGCACATTAACACTGACTGGCTGGACACTAAATTACATTAACACTGACTGACTGACTGGACACTGCAGCACATTAAGAGTGACTGACTGGACACTACAGTACATTAACACTGACTGACTGACTGGACACTGCAGTACATTAACACTGACTGACTGACTGGACACTACACCATGACTGACTCAAGACATAGCGAGATGAGAGTGAGGAGAAAGAGATGTCCGGAGATTGAGAATGGCATTTTAAAGACGTAAAAGTAAAACAATAAAAAACATAGTGACATCTTTGACATTTCTTATTTTTCATTGTTGTTTAAGCACAGTTATAACGGCAATAATATACGGCCTGCTATGCTGCCCGCACTCTGTAAACGGTCTGTAAACAAATGGCGCTGACGTCAGTGACGCTGGGGGTTGCCCGAGCGACGGTCAATGGCAGATCGAGTGCGGGTGTCGTCATCGGAATCGGAGGGTCACCCGGATAGAAATATATAGCCACGATAAAACACAATTACAGAGGGGGATTGATTGAAAGAAAGCGGTAAGACAGAGAGAGATAGTGTTTATTGGCATCAGAATCCGAGAGAGAGACCAGAGGGTGCTTAGGGACAGGGGGAGAGGGGGACAAGAGAGAGTGCGGAATAAAGAGAGAGATAGAGGGAAAGAATATGGGGAGGGGAGAGGCAGAAACCTTAAATTAGAGCTAATGGGATGTAGAAATAGAGCGCAACAGAGAGAGGGGGGAGACAGACAAAGAGAGAGGGAGAGGTGTATGATAGTAAGGGAATGAGATAAATTAAATAATGAATGCATGACAAAGTCATGAGCCCTGATTACACAACTCATTTCTAATCTCACTCATCCCCCCATCCTTCTCTGCCTTCCCACCTCACTTATCCTGTTCTGTCTTTCTCTTTCTCACCTCTCCACTCCCCCTCTCTCCCATCCTTCACTCCCTTCTCTAACATCTCTCCTCCTCTCCCCTTCTCTATCCCCCTCTCATTCCCACTCCCCCCTCTCTGAGTTCACCATTGATTTATATACACAAGTATCAATATTTGAAGGAAGTTGGTCCTATTGACTTTTTCCAAATGTCAACGATGACCACAGACGAGAGAGAGAGAGAGAGAGAGAGAGAGAGAGAGAGAGAGAGGAAACGAGAGAGGGAGGGAGAGGAGGAAGGAGGAGTTTGCGTAACACAACAGCAACACTTTGGGAAAATCAAATAGTGCACATTTAACCCTCTCTGGCACACAGAGACTGAGCGCCAACTCTGTACTGCACTGTTACTACAGCCCCCTATTGTAACAGCACTACTCTACTGCACTGTTACTACAGCCCCCTATTGTAACAGCACTATTCTACTGCACTGTTACTACAGCCCCCTATTGTAACAGCACTATTCTACTGCACTGTTACTACAGCCCCCTATTGTAACAGCACTATTCTACTGCACTGTTACTACAGCCCCCTACTGTAACAGCACTATTCTACTGTACTGTTACTACAGACCCCTACTGTAACAGCACTACTCTACTGCACTGTTACTACAGCCCCCTATTGTAACAGCACTACTCTACTGTACTGTTACTACAGACTCCTATTGTAACAGCACTACTCTACTGCACTGTTACTACAGCCCCCTATTGTAACAGCACTACTCTACTGCACTGTTACTACAGCCCCCTACTGTAACAGCACTATTCTACTGTACTGTTACTACAGCCCCCTATTGTAACAGCACTACTCTACTGCACTGTTACTACAGACCCCTATTGTAACAGCACTACTCTACTGTACTGTTACTACAGACTCCTATTGTAACAGCACTACTCTACTGCACTGTTACTACAGCCCCCTATTGTAACAGCACTACTCTACTGCACTGTTACTACAGCCCCCTACTGTAACAGCACTATTCTACTGTACTGTTACTACAGACCCCTACTGTAACAGCACTACTCTACTGCACTGTTACTACAGCCCCCTATTGTAACAGCACTACTCTACTGCACTGTTACTACAGCCCCCTATTGTAACAGCACTACTCTACTGCACTGTTACTACAGACCCCTATTGTAACAGCACTATAGTGTTCTACTCCAAAGACCAGTCACTCAGAGTATGTGTACTATATTATTTTCCCTCCCTCCAACTCCCTCTCCCTCTCTCTCTCTCTCTCTCCTTTATAACTCCCCTCTCTCTGCCAGCATCACCTCTATCGTATGAATACCTCGGAAAGACAAGAACATCAGAACAGCAACAGCGACAAAAACAGCAACAACAACAATAACAATAATAATATAAATAATACTATCAATAATTGCTATCAGCATCCTCAGAATGATTGACAATCAGTTATATATATATATGTAGCTTGGAATTCATAAACGTTGGAATTTCTCAAAACTTTCTGCTAAGAAAGAGAAAGAGATAGTTTTATTAATTGATCGCATTCTCTCTTGAATACGGTGTTGTCAATCTCTCTCTGCCTCTTACTCTGGTCTTTCTGTCTTTCTCACCCTTTTCTATCCCTCTCCTCTATCTTTCAGTGTCTCTCTCACTCTCACCCTCTCCCCCTCTCCCCCTCTCCCTGTCTCCCCTTCTCACTCTCTCCCTCTCCTGCTCCCCCCAGTCTCTCTCTCTCTTCTCAGAAGTGATTAGGAGTTTTGGTCAGTTACTATGAATGAGACACGCAGGCATCAAAGTCAAGCAAAGGAAACAGATAAACGAAGAGCCATTAACACAGACTGAGGAAATCAAGACAACATTATTATCAATATTTGTATTATTATTAGTAGTAGTGCTATTCAGGCCACCTACTTTTGGGAAATTCCAACCTTTTTTCAGACTAAAATTGACTCTAAAGTCTGTGATCTAATTTATTATTATTATTATTATTATTATTATTATTATTATTATTATTATTATTATTATTTGTTTTTTTAATGAAACTGCGCAGATCACGTAAGTACAAAATTATTTGTCTGTATTGTATGATGTATAATGTGCAGTTGTCTAAATACATTTTGCCAAGTTAATAAGATATTGTGATGATGATTTTTAATAAATATAATAGTAGAATGATGGTGTAAGAACAGGGGGCTGTGGTAATAGTATAGTAGATTAGTGACTTTTGAGTAGAACACTGAACTTGTTATTATTATTATTATTATTATTATTATTATTATTATTATTATTATTATTATTGTTATAGGTTGAACAAGGCTCCAGAGAATGCGGGGTTTTTCCCCCGGCTGATTGAGAGACAGACAGACAGACACTGACAGATAAGGAGACAGACAGAGGCACACACAGAAAGACTGACAGAAACGCAGAGACAGTCAGAAAGACACACAGACAGACAGACAGGCAGGCAGACAGACAGACAATCACACAGTAAGACACATACACAGACAGACACAGACAGACTGATGCCAGGTGTCTGTCCAGTCAACAGCTCTCTACAACTCCTGTTGTTGCTATGGGCAACCCACAACACCATGGCGACCAACTGGCTGTAAGTATGTGTCTGTGTGTTAGTGTGTGTGTGCATGTTAGTGTGTCTGTTAGTGTGTCTGTGTGCATGTTAGTGTGTTTGTGTGTGTGTTAGTGTGTCAGTGTGTATGTTAGTGTGTCTGTGTGCATGTTAGTGTGTCTGTGTGTATGTGTGTCTGTGTGTGTATGTTAGTGTGTTTGTGTGTGTTAGTAGTTATCTCAGATCCTCTATAGGAGCCAAACGTAGTACTGTATTAATGTAGGATTTGCAGCCACCTAGTGTTCACTCTCTGTAATGTCATAAAATAGTGTTCTGTTTTCGCTCACCATCTCTCACTAACATGCACACCCTCCGATCAGTGTTATCAGTCAGTAAATCAGTGTTAATGTGCTGAAGTGTCCAGTCAGTCAGTGTTAATGTGCTGTAGTGTCCAGTCAGTCAGTCAGTGTTAATGTGCTGTAGTGTCCAGTCAGTCAGTCAGTGTTAATGTACTGTAGTGTCCAGTCAGTCAGTCAGTGTTAATGTGCTGTAGTGTCCAGTCAGTCAGTGTTAATGTACTGTAGTGTCCAGTCCATTTATTTGTATTAATCCCCCCTCCTCTCTCTCTCTCAGATCTCTGGCCAGACAGCCCCTGGCGCGTGCGGGTACAGCCCCATGCGGGCGATTGCGGGGGCTGACCGCGGGCCAACTGGGAGTATGTCGGGGGAGGGGCGAGTTCATGGAGTCAGTTAGGAAAGGGGCAGAGATGACCATTGATGAGGTAGGACCCCACCCTGGACTGCACACACACAACATTGTAGAGTGCAACCCAGTGTAGTGCAGTAAAGTGTAATTTAGAGGCACGCCAGTATGATACTGTCTTTTGTAACAGTTGTATTGGCATGTTGTGGTGCTGTAATGGCTTTTTTTGTAATTGTATTGTAACATGCCATGTGAAATTGTGTGCTTACGGACTGTTGTCTTGTTGTATAGTTGAGATGTAATGTGCAGTGTAGTGTTGGTGTGTAATTGTGTGTTGCTGTCCTGTTGTCCCGCAGTGTCAGCACCAGTTCAGGTATCGCCGGTGGAACTGCTCCACTACAACAAGAGGAGTCAGTGTGTTCGGCAAGGTCCTGAGCCAGGGTGAGGCACATACTCACGCACACACTCTCACACACAAACATAGCCAGGCAGACACACACAGATATATCATTATTATGATAATGATTAAGGTTGAGGTTATACTTATTATTAACAGTATTAGCAGTAGCAGTAATACTAGCAGCAATAGTGTAGTAGCAGCATAGTAGTGGTGCAGTAATAGTGCCATAGTATTACTATAGAAACACTATAGTATCAGTGTAGTAGCTGTGCAGTAACATTGCAGTAGCAGTTGAGAAACACTGCAGTATCAGTGTAGTATGAGTACAGTATTAGTCTAGTATGAATCTAGTATTAGTGTAGTATCAGAGTAGTAACAATGTAGAAGCACTGCAGTATTAGTTTAGTAGCGGTTATTTAACAGTGCAGTATTAGTGTAGTATCAGTGCAGTAATAGTGCAGTAGCAGTTTGGAAACTGCAGTATTAGTGTAGTATGAGTGCAGTATAAGTGTAGTATCAGAGTAGTAACAGTGTAGAAGTGATGCAGTATTAGTTTAGTAGTATGTAACAATGCAGTAACAGTACAGTAGCATTGCAGTATCAGTGTAGTGGTTGTACAGTAACAGTATCTGTGCTCAGGCACGCGGGAGGCAGCGTTCGTGTACGCCCTGGGTGCGGCAGCAGTGGCGGTGGCAGTGACACGGGGCTGCAGCCGGGGGGAGCTGCAGAAGTGCGGCTGTGACAGAAAAGTCAGAGGAGTCAGTCCTGAGGGTGAGACTCACACTCACTGTCTGTCAGTCTGGATGTCAGTTAGTGTGTATTATCCTCACTCAATCTCTCTCTCTCTCTCTCTCTTTTTCTCAGGGTTCCAGTGGTCCGGTTGCTCTGACAACCTGTCCTACGGTGTGGCGTTCTCACAGAGCTTTGTGGACGAGCCAGAGAGAGCGCGGGGCTTGTCGTCAGGGCGATCGCTCATGAATCTCCATAACAATGAGGCTGGGAGAAAGGTCAGTCATCCCATAAATAACCACCTCATGATGTCCACTAAGTTCTGTGGCAATCTGCAGTTGTCAGGAAAGTCTCTGGGGTCTGTATTAAAGTATGAATGTACTGTAGTGTCCAGTCAGTCAGTGTTAATGTGCTGTAGTGTCCAGTCAGTCAGTGTTAATGTGCTGTAGTGTCCAGTCAGTGTTAATGTACTGTAGTGTCCAGTCAGTCAGTCAGTGTTAATGTACTGTAGTGTCCAGTCAGTCAGTGTTAATGTACTGTAGTGTCCAGTCAGTCAGTGTTAATGTTGTGTAGTGTCCAGTCAGTCAGTATTAATGTACTGCAATGTTAATGTCTCTCACTCTCCCTATCTAAGGCCATTCTCCACAACATGCGAGTTGAGTGTAAGTGTCACGGGGTGTCTGGCTCCTGTGAGTTGCGGACCTGCTGGAAGGTGATGCCTCCATTTCGCCGCGTTGGCTCGGTTCTGAAGGACCGCTTCGATGGCGCCACTGAGGCTCGACTCTCCTTGGTGGGGGGACGCCCGGTCCTGTTGCCCCGTGACACCCTGCTGAAGCCCCCCTCCCCTCGGGACCTGCTCTACCTTGTCCCCTCCCCAGATTTCTGCCAGCCGGATCCCCCCCATGGCATCCTGGGCACTCGGGGACGGCGCTGCAACGGGACGTCCCGCTTGGCCCCGGACGCCTGTGAGGTGGTATGCTGCGGCCTGGGCTTCCAGACAGGCCGGGCTGAGGTGGTCCAGCGCTGCAGCTGCAAGTTCTCCTGGTGCTGCTCGGTACGCTGCCAGCAGTGCCGAAACATTGTGCTCCTGCACACCTGTACTGAATGACCCTGAATACACCTGCATTACACACCTGTACTGAGTGACATTTACACTGACTGACTGGACAAAACAGCACATTAACACTGACTGACTGGACAAAACAGCACATTAACACTGACTGACTGACTGACTGGACACTACAGCACATTAACACTGACTGACTGACTGGACACTACAGCACATTAACACTGACTGACTGGACACTACAGCACATTAACACTGACTGACTGACTGACTGGACACTACAGCGCATTAACACTGACTGACTGACTGGACACTACAGCGCATTAACACTGACTGACTGACTGTACACTACAGCACATTAACACTGACTGACTGGACACTACAGCACATTAACACTGACTGACTGGACACTACAGCACATTAACACTGACTGATTGGACACTACAGCACATTAACACTGACTGACTGGACACTAAAGCACATTAATACTGACTGACTGGACACTACAGCACATTAACACTGACTGACTGGACACTACAGCACATTAACACTGACTGACTGGACACTACAGCACATTAACACTGACTGACTGACTGGACACTACAGCACATTAACACTGACTGACTGGACACTACAGCACATTAACACTGACTGATTGGACACTACAGCACATTAACACTGACTGACTGACTGGACACTACAGCACATTAACACTGACTGACTGACTGTACACTACAGCACATTAACACTGACTGACTGGACACTACAGCACATTAACACTGACTGACTGACTGGACACTACAGCACATTAACACTGACACTCACTGAAAAAATCTCTGGGTTACAGCTATAGACAATAGATGTAATATGTTAGAAATGTCAATTTCTGTATGTAAAATATGTAAATGACATTCTTCCTTTCTATCAATTTTGAATCAACATATGATTTGTTGTCTATCTCTTATGTATGTGACTATGTTAATGCACATAGTATCATTGATATTTAATGATATTTTCTACCACCCCTCACTCCCCTCCTCACACAGTTATTGGGGAGTCGATTGGTTCAGTTGTATTAAATCGGTCAGGTTAGACTAGACTAGGTGTCTCAGTGGGATCTTGTCAGGAGTCTGTCTGTCTGTGTGTGAAACACGAAGAGACACTTTACACTACTGACTCTGTAAGTATTGAACATTTTTAGGCATGTATGAAATGGGTTTGTAATGACCTGTAAACTGCCATTCTGTATTAGTGTACTGTCTATGTGTATCTGCCTTTATAGTCTCTGTCTTTCTGTGTCTGTATACTGTCAGTCTCTGTATGTCTTTATAGTGTCTCTGCATTTGTCCGAGTCTTTTGATTGTGTCCCTATCCTAGTTTGACAATCAGCTCCAATTCAGCGTTCTGTGCCTTGACTAAAATGGATCTGTCCTGTAGTCCCTCTGTCCAAGTTAATCTGTACCCACAGAAAACTCAATAAACTATCAGTCAGTCAGTCCTCTCTGTGTGCATCAATTTGTGTGTCTGGGTTTCACATGGCTACAATGTGTCTATATTCATTACTAGTGTCATCTTAGGAGACATTTATTGTATACTGAAGTACTTGATCATGACTGGTTGGTAGCTCTCCATCACCACCTCTATCTCCCTCTCCACCTCTAGTTCACCCTCTATACCCCCTCCTTCTATAACACCCCCCATAATCAATTTCTTTCTTACTCCCTCTCTCCATGCCCCTCTTCTTCTCTCCCTCAAAGGAGTCTGACATTGAGGTAGATAGGTAGGTGTGTGTGTGAGAGACTGTGTGCTTCCAGTACTCCAGCATTGCCAGCAGACAATAGGGGTGTGTTGGCACTCCTCCCTGCAAGCCAATGTCCTGATGTGCGGTTTCATTCTCCCAAAGCAGCCTCCTGCTGCCCCCACCACACACAGCCACACACAGCCACACACCCAGTAAACCAAGTTTTGCATTTTATTAAAAAGTTCTTTGATTACAGCCACCCAAAAAAAAAAAAAAAAATCATCCTTATGGTTATTATAATTAATATCACTCCATTGTTGCTACTAAGAACATTCCAGCTCCCCCCCTTGTGTTACAGACTCTCAGCAAAACAAAAATAGAATCTATAGTTCCTTGCACCCCCTCCCTGCCCCGACCTCACCTCCACACAGGACAGAGAAGACAACTATATTCATATCATTTAACATTAATACATGGGGTGCAGTTCTCTCAGTTCACCATTAGAGTGCAGCAGAGAGAGCATGACCCAGAGAGAGGGGAGAAGTACATGGTCTGCCATGTACACAGATACAGACGACATGCCTGCAGTTCCAGTTCCTGTACACTAGGCGGCAAGAAAATTAAAAAACAAACAAAAAAACTTTTGTTCCCATTCTGTGTCTATGGAGACTTCAGGGGTCTTTCCTGCTGTTATTCTATCAAAGGAATACCATCAAAGGAGACTGCCCTTTAACATAGTAAAACAAAACCATAATTCTGAGGAAAATCAACGCCCTTTACCCTTACTCAGTGTTTGTCGCTCCCTCGTTAGTGAATCTGGAGCAGGTGCGTCCTGCTTTCCCATGAGCACAGTGTCAACAGCTTTAATTGAGAAAACAGACACCCCAGTTAACGCTAGCGAGGCTAACCAACCGCTTGTATAGGCAGGTAGTGGCAGGAATAAGGGTGAGGAAATCGCAAGTCTAAAGAGAAGCCACGAGGATGTTCCATTGAGTCTACTACTATGCCTCAGCCACCGTCTTAATATTCTTCTCACACTGAGTTCTCAAGTACTTAAACTCTTCATTTAACTGATTTGCCTTTTTAACTAATGAGCTTTCATCATTCGCTGAGCAGTACAGAGTAAAGGAAAAACTGAAGCATGCCAGGGGACTACAGCCCTCATGATGAACAGGTACAGAGTACAGTAGACTGGGGTATAGCTGCAAAGCCTCATGGGAAATGTAGTTTTCTAGTTAGTTGGTTAAAAATGTGCACAGTAAATTACATTCACATTTGCAGTCACTACAGTATTGTACAGATCAGTATACCCTTATTGCTCCACAGTACAGTATAGTTTACTATAGTACTGTACAGTATAATACTATATTACAGTGCAGTATAGTACACATCAGTATAGTGCAGTACAGTACAGAAAACACCATTATTGCACTAACCTACAGTGTAGTACAGGGAGTATAGTTTACCACAGAACTCTACAGTATAGTGAAGTACAGTAAAATGTCAACGTAAACTACAAGGCAGTAGAGTAGTACAGTATTGTGCACTGCGGGATAGTACAGTACAGCTGCTGCAGTCACTGACCACTGTAATGTTGCTAGTTACTGTACTGAACTGCTTCTATAGTGCCCATACTGTACTGCTGCTATAAAGACTACTGTACTACTGCTGTAGAGTCAATGACTAAACTGGCTTGCTGCTGCAGAATCACTGACTGGACTGTACTACTGCAGAGATGGAGAGAGAGGGACAAAACAAAATGGACTATCTGGATGCCGCTGGATCAATTTATTGTCAGTGGTGTCAGTTGTGGTCACTATGTACTCATACCACAGACTCCTGGACACAGAGAGGCAGTGTAACCTCACTGTACAGTATAGACACTGTGGGGAGAGAGGGAGTTGCTCTGAAGGATTCAAATGTAGTCTGTCCATCTGAAAGATAGAGCAGTTCTCTCTCTCTCAAATGGACAGAAAATGTCAGTTAACAGTAAAACGCACACTCACTCTATTAATGTAATATGAGCTCTCTTTCTCCCCCTAACTAGGTCCAGTCAGCTGGAATGTGTACAGTTATCTCTCTGGCCCTGAATCAGCAGTTCAACAGAGAAACTTCTGACAAGATGCCATTGAGAAACCAGTGTGTGTGTGTTAGTGTGTCAGTTACCAGAGTATTAACTCCCCCCTCTCACACATAAGGACTGTATACATGTCTGTCTATAGTGTATTAACCCTCTCTCTCTGTACTAACCCTCTCTCTGACTGGTACAGTTGTGGGAGTTAACTGTAAACTACTCTCTCTCTATCATTGTATTACCCCCCTATCTGTCAGTTAGGGGCTGCACAACTAATTTGCACTTCAACTCCTAGTACTGTACAACCGCTCTTTCACACACTCCCTCTCCCTCTCCTGGCTCTGTATTAAGCTCTCTCTCAATTGTATCACTCACTCACCATCTCATTCTCACAGACTCACTCACAAACTCATTTAGTCTCCCACCCACACATTCACTCTCTATGTCTCATTCTCACACTTTCAAATTCTCACTCTGCTTCATTCTCTCTCTCACTCACACTATCTGTTTCTATACACCTTGTTCTAACAGGAATACAACCCCCCCCCACCCCATCAACTGCAAAAAGGCAGGTAGTTCCTGAAGCAAAAACTGTCCCCACCCTCCCACATTCATTACTCCTCTCTCCCTCCCCATCCCTTGCTTCCTCCCTCCTCTCTCTCTCTCTCTCTCTCTCTCTCTCTCTATAGCAGTCTGCAGCGTTTCTTGGGCTTGGTCTCTGGGGGCTCCAGGGCAGCCAGGATTGCCTCATCAAACACGTTCTTCAGTCCCCTCTGTGAGAGAGAGAGAGAGTGTTACGATTATTTATTGTTGTGGGTGTTATCATTGTTAATCAGTATGTTTGGCAGTTATTCCAGTTTACTTTTGCGTGCTCAGGTGTGTTGTGGTGTGCAGAGGGGTGCTTGGGTGAGGTACCTGTGTGAGGGCGGAGCACTCGACGTATTTGACGGCCCGCAGGTCTCTGGCCAGCTTCTCCCCGCTCTCGGGGGACAGCGGCCGCTGCTTGTTCTTGGCCAGCTTGTCCACTGTGTTGGGATCGTCCCTCAAGTCCACTTGTGTTCCCACCAGCAGGAAGGGTGTCCGGGGACAGTGGTGAGAGATCTCTGGGACCCACTGAGAGGGAGAGAGGACGAGGAAGAGAGAAAGATGGGAGGGATATTAATATACTACAGTACATTCACACTGATTGACCCGAGAGAGAGAGAGAGAGAGAGAGAGAGGGGGGGGGGAAATCACCTTCTGCAAAATCAATATACATGAACAACAGGGGTCTGAAGAATTAAATAAATGGGGGAAAGAGAGGGAGGAATATAGAAAAACCTGTAGAGAGAGGGGGGGAGCAGGGGGTATGAAGTCTGACCTTTTCTCGCACGTTTTCAAAGGAGGAGGGTGAGACGACTGAGAAGCAGACTAGGAAAACATCGGTCTGGGGGTAACTAAGTGGCCGCAGTCTGTCATAGTCCTCCTGACCTGAGAGAGAAGAAAGCAGAGTTAACAGAATAGACTAAGTGACTGACTGGACTCGAGTTCCGGCATTCACTGCGGCAGCGTGTGTTTTAGATGCAGGCGGCAGACAAACACCCTGTGCATCAGTGGATCAGACAGGAGAACACTTTCCTACTGCCTGTATTATAAATAAAATAGTTAAAACTAACACTAAATGGCTTGTTAATTTGTTAACAACAAATTTTTATTTATTGCTTTGATTGTAAAAAATATTCAAGTGCGTTGGTTATACTTGTTAGAATAATTTGCAATGAGAAAACAGTTTTTGATTTAATATATTAAATTTAATGCAGTTTGGACTTGCGTGTTAGTGCCCATGCGAGGACCCCTGTGGTGGCTGAAAGTTGATCCTGATCAAATGGCAGTGTAAACGCAACACCACTGATCCTGATCAAATGTTCTGATGCATTTGATCCATATCAGAAATGGCCATGTAAATGTGCCTAATAAACTGACTGAGTGGACGCTACAGTACATTAACACTGACTGAAGGCTTTGAGAAATGTATATTATGGGAAGCATAAAAAATATATACAGTTTTAGTACCTTACACCATACACGACCTGTAAGGAAACCTTTGTGCCTTCACTCGCATGTCGACAAGTCATACTCTCAACAGCAGTTAAGATTTGTTGGCTGTTTACCATACAGTGCAGCACAGAGTATGTTAGGGTCAGTGGAATTGTCATTCCTATCAACTGGCCTGACGATGCTGCTGATATTAAAATGGCGGAAGCTCTGACTTCCTGATGCATCCGATTTGATATCCTGGAGGTTGTTTTGGGAAATGAAGTCCATCTGCCCATACCTTTACAATGTTTCAGGGTTTCCTGGAGCGGTCTTAAAAAAGTGGGTGTCGCCTGGCCAACTAAATGCTTGAATGTTTAAAAAAAAACTACACACAAACTGACAATAAAACAAGCACTCTTGCTCTCATTCTGTGCCCCCCCTTGCTCTCATTCAAATTTACACCGCATCATAGCAAGTCCAAGCCATGACCAGACACCGGCAGGGCCCACATCCCTCGCCGTGCCACACTATTGAAAAATCAAATATCTTCTGCAACAAAACATTTTGTATAAACAGAACAAATGTAATTGACAATATTAAGGACTACCTTTTAAATATATCTAACAAATAACAACATAATGAATAATGTAATGACAGGATTTCCCACAGATCTATTCAGGCCACGCGTGAATGGGGGAGAAAAAAATGCTGTAAATGTGAAATAGAGCTGAATTAAACATTCCCTCATAGTCCTAAAATTGAAAAGTGAAATAAGTACTCTATTACATTCAAACTATAAAAATTGCATGAGTCTTCAAACTGTTCAGAGATGCAAAAGTTACAACTGCACATGTATCCACAATTACTAGTCACTTTACTACTTAGTACATGTAGATTAGTAGTTCACAAACACAAGCCACTCTGCTTTGTTAGGCAGTAGCTGCTGTGATGAGCATCATAGGGCGAGTTTACATGGAGTGGTTTTAAGTCATGAAGTAATTATGCGTGTGCACATTTGGCATCAGTTTTGCAGTCAAGAAAAACAGTCACAGAAAAGAACAGGGTCAATCCCAAATACTTGAGTAAATTATGTAAAAATGAAAGAACTGAAAAGCGCACCCATTCCACAAAGTAACAGCATTAATTGTATATATATTCTTAAAAGACCACATTACAAAAGTGCAAGATTTCAAGGTAAAACAAGTTGCTGATCAATGTTTCATGGTTAGCAATATTGTATTTTATGTTAATGGTAATGCGCAAAGCTTTTTTTCTTTTGTTTTTACCATTATGATCTATCTTTAGGTACTTTATATTGTGTTGTAACCCTACCTTTAAAACACTTATATTCACGGCTTGCAAGCTTTATCAGTGACGTGAAAAAACACTCAGGTAAGATCAGTATTAAAGGCACAGCTGTACCGGTTTAACACATGACAGCCATGGATTCCGTGATGTCTTGAGTGTTAATTCTCACGCATGTAATCCAGCCTTTCTGGCATTTTCCTGCAAATACAGCATGAGAGCTGTACATAGAGCTAATTTACAGAGTGAGGTTAAAACACACAAGTGAACTTCGCCATAGATGCCACCAGCAACACTGAAAATACATAAACTTTGTACACTGAAAGCCACAGCATTTGATTCACATCATTTTCATACTCATCAAACCATTCCTGCCCTGTGGATGGGGCATTGTCATCCTGGAAGAGACCACTCCCATCAGGAGAGAAATGTTTCACCATAGGATAAATGTGATCAATCAGAATAACTTTGTCATGATTTGCAGTGACCCTTCCCTCTACCCTTCCCCCTTCCCCCTGCTCATCCGTTTTTCCTTACATATTGCAGTAATGCATCACGGTCAACGAATGTGCGCTTTCAACCATAATTTTCAACCCTATTTACTGATGTCTTTCCCATAGATATAAATGCAGATGTAACTTTAGTCACTGTTCCTATTGAAACACTAGCCAGTTGAACGTCTTTGTGACTGAAGCTCCTGTCGTTCGTGCCCCAATAATGACCCCTCTTTCTAAGTCACTCTTGCCATCTTGATCCAAAATCAAGTTCAACTTTCCTTTAATTTGTCACCCGTCTATGTAGTCACCAGTGGTAGTCCAGTGGTGTAGTGGTATTGTGGATTGTTACGTTTCTAAGCAGTCTTCATTACTTATTCTCATCATATTTTTTCAGACAAATACATAGAGAAAGGAAATATTTTAAGTACAATTATTAATAATTTAAAATATTTAGAATTGAGAAACATGGTATTGAAAGAGTGGCACCTCTCTGCCCCACTCCACTACACCCCTGTGTCAGAGCCGGAGTTCTGCCTTGAACAGATTTAAAAATGCCAGAGCGGCACTTTACACCCCTGGTCACCTCTGTAACAATCACATCATTTCTTTTCTGCCTAAAATAAAATGTGGACTTTAATGACTGAATGAGGAGACTGGCTTCATGCATGCACATGTTGCAATGGGTAGACAAAAATATTTTACCAAAACAAACTAATTTGAATTTGTAGAATCGACGGAGTTCAGATTTGCTAAACATATGCAAAGTTCGACATCTGGGAATACGAATTCGAACTTTGTCACAACCCTAACTGACTGGAAAGAGTGCTCACCTGCAGTATCAAACAGTCCCAGTGTGTAGGGCTCTCCTCCAATCATCACTGTCACTGCATAGTTATCAAACACCTGAGAGAGAGAGAACAATATATAATAATAGTAATAATAATAATAGTAGTGATAGAGATCATAGAAACAGCAGCAGTAATACTAATGACAGTGAAGTAAAGAGTGATGGCAATAGTAGACACTAATGATAGTAGTTACAGTAATGGTAGTGACTATAATAGTAGAGACAGTAATATTGATACTGACTCTAATAATACACCCCCCACCCCCCTCAGCAAATCTGAAACAGACCACCATGCCTATTCAATTTTCTGGGGGACACCTTGAGTAATAGAAATAATAGTGACAGTAATGACAGGGATAGTAATAGTAATGGGAGAAACAGTAGTAGAAGAGACTGTGACAATAAGGATAGTGATAATAATGATAATGATCTTAAAATTAGTGACAGTATAAGTATTGAGAAAAAAAAAAAAGCACTAGGTTTAATAAGGCTTGCGATTAATGTGTATGTTAAGCTTGTCCAAATATCTGATGTCCAGGAGAGTATTGGGTGTAGACGTGTCCACCTATCTGGTTTCGACCAACAATGTTTCCCGTTTTCAACTAAAGTTCACAGACTAATCTAAAGGTTCCCGTTTTCAGAGTGTAACCATATTACTACCATATTCGTATTTCTGTACAAAAGTTGTACCCTCCAGAATGCTAAAACTCCCATTTATGGGTAGAACTGACTCTCTAGCCTCTATTGCATGATGTCATATTTGCTATAAAACCCTATGCAAGATCTGAACCTAGAGACCTTCTGCAAGATTTCCTTACAGAGTGTCTCCCCTACATGCTTGAATTGAAGAATCACTCTTCAACACAGACAGCTTGTCCCAAATTTCTGAATTGACATTTCAGTAGTCACAGTGGTTGACTGTGGCAGCGGAGGGGCAGTGTGCCCACCAGACCTGACGGGGGAGCTCTCACCGTGGGCACATACTCCGAAGGGAACTTGTTGGTGGTGTAGGAGATCAGCAGGCAGGTCTTCCCGACGGCTCCATCGCCCACAACCACACACTTTATAGTCTGCATCTCTGATGGAGGAAGAGAGAGATTGGGAGGGAGATGGAGGGAAAATGGGGAAGAGATGTGGTGGGAGAGAAGGGGGAGGGATAAAAAGAGTGAGGGAGAGGGGAGGACAGTGATGTAGGAGAGAGGTACAGGGGGAGAGAAGGGCAGGGAGAAAGGAGGCAAACAGAAGAGGGTGAAGAGTGTGGGAGGGAGAGAGAAAGTGAGAGGTCGGGGGAGAGAGAGAGGAGGGGGGGATACAGACAGTGAGTTACTACAGAAACTGACAGAAAACTGGACAGTAAAATACATTAACAGTGAGAAGGGGATCTGGGGCGGCTGTATCTAAATACAGCTCATTTACAAGATTCAACAGACCAAACAGTGGCACTATAATCAATAATAACCTTCAATGAAAATCTGACCCACAAAACTAAAATATGTACCTGATCTGAGCACTGTGGAAAATAAATATAGAACAATAAATAATGAAAAATGATTTTTAAAGATGCGTCTTAGGTTAGCTCTTGTTTTTGGTGGAGTTGAAGGTCTTCCAGACACAAGGTGGCTTTGTAGACTGGTGGCAGCACAGAGTGATGGGCAGGATTGCACAGCCACTGGTGTCTTCTATGAACAATTAGGTAAAACCTGAGGGGGGAGATAGAGAGTGAGAAAGAGAGAGAGATTAATCCAGAGTCTGAAGGGGTGGACACTAAAGTATAGTTGTTGTATGGAAGTGTATTAACTCTGGTAAATATACTGTAGTGTCCAGTTAGCGTGTGTTGTATTACATTACATTATTTGTCATTTAGCAGACACTCTTATCCAGGGCAACTTACATTTGTACCCATTTATACAGCTGGGCATTTTACTAGAGCAATCTAAGTGAAGTACCTTAATCAAGGGTACAACAGCACTGCCCCACCCGGGATTTGATTGGTTTAGTTTAAATATCAAAGTAATGATAAACAATACTGACCTCACCCACTTCAATTGCTGTAATGTACTACAGTGTGGCATACTGCACAGCAATACATTTCTGACCAAAAAAACATTATAAATATGCATGTACTTTTTGTCCCATATTCAGAATATTGTTATGTTACAGCCTTATTCCAAAATGGATTAAATTCATTATTTTCCTCAAAATTCTACAAACAATACCCCATAATGACAACGTGAAAGAAGTTTGTTTGAAATCTTTGCAAATTTATTAAAAATAAAAAACAAAAAAGCACATGTACATAAGTATTCACAGCCTTTGCTCAATACTTTGTTGAAGCAGCTTTGGCACCAATTACAGCCTCAAGTCTTTTCGAGTATGATGCTACAAGCTTGGCATACCTATTTTTGGGCAGTTTCTCCCATTCTTCTTTGCAGGACCTCTCAAGCTCCATCAGGTTGGATGTAGAGCGTCGGTGCACAGGCATTTTCAGATCTCTCCAGAGATGTTCAATCAGGTTCAAGTCTGGGCTCTGGCTGGGCCACTCAAGGACATTCACAGAGTTGTCCTGTAGCCACTCCTTTGTTATCTTGGCTGTGTGCTTACGGTCGTTGTCCTGTTGGAAGATGAACCTTTGCCCCAGTCTGAGGTCCAGAGCGCTCTGGAGCAGGTTTTCATCAAGGATGTCTCTGTACATTGCTGCATTCATCTTTCCCTCGATCCTGACTAGTCTCCCAATTCCTGCTGCTGAAAAACATCCCCACAGCATGAGGCTTCCACCACCATGCTTCACTGTAGGGATGGTATTGGCCAGGTGATGAGCGGTGCCTGGTTTCCTCCAGACATGAGTTCAATCTTTGTTTCATCAGACCAGAGAATTTTGTTTCTCATGGTCAGAGAGTCCTTCAGGTGCCTTTTGGCAACTCCAGTTGGGTTGTCATGTGCCTTTTACTGAGGAGTGGCTTCCGTCTGGCCACTCTACCATACAGGCCTGATTGGTGGAGTGCTGCAGAGATGGTCTGTCTCCCTACTTCCTTTCCTCTCCAAGACTCTCAAGCGGGCGGTCCACCGTCAGCTCTCGGACTTTCTGTCCCAACACTCACTCCTTGATCCTCTGCAATCCGGCTTCCGCACAGCTCACTCTACTGAAACAGCTCTCCTGGCTGTCACGGACTCCCTCAGCCGCGCTCGGGCAGCGCACCTGCAGATTCTTCCTGAGCAACATACGCCGGATCCGTCCCTTCCTCATCGACTACTCAACTCAGATACTCGTCCAGTCACTGGTCCTCTCCCGCCTGGACTACTACAACTCCTTCCTGGCCGGCCTGCCTGCATCCACTACCCGCCCACTCCAGCTCATCCAGAACTCTGCGGCTCGTCTGGTATTCTCTCTGCCACGATTCACACAAGCTACTCCACTGCTCCGCTCCCTCCACTGGCTCCCGATAGCGGCACGCATTCAGTTCAAGAATTTGACCCTCACCTACCGCTGTCTTGACCACACTGCACCAAGCTACCTTCAGTCACTCGTCTCTCCATACATCCCCTCCAGACCACTGCGCTCCACTAGTGCCAGAAGGCTAACTCTGCCTCCTCTCCTCTTCCTCCAGAGCCCGCTCCTTCTCATCCCTGGCCCCTAAATGGTGGAACGACCTGCCCACCGAAGTCAAAACAGCAGAGTCCTTGACCTCATTCCGGTGCTTACTCAAGACGCATCTCTTCCGACAGCACTTGTAATATTAGTCCTCTATCCCTGCTAGATAGCACTTCAGCTTATTCTTGATTGTTTTCCTCCTTGCTCCCTTTCCCATAGCCCTAGTCTGTAACCCTACATCTTGACAGCACTTAGCTTTCACCGTCCAGAATGTAGGAAGTCTCTTACTGTACTTGGAATTTGTAAAATGTATTATTTTGAATTGCTATGTTTTAGCTAAGTTGAATATGTAATGATTGATGCCTTGTACTTCTCTGTATTTTTGCACTTATGTTGTAAGTTGCCCTGGATAAGGGCGTCTACCAAGAAATAATAATAATAATAATAATAATAATAATAATAATAATGGTTGTTCTTCTGGGAGGTTCTTCTCTCTCCACAGAGACACGCTGGAGCTCTGTCAGAGTGACCATCGGGTTATTGGTCACCTCCCTGACTAAGGCCCTTCCCCCCCGATCACTCAGTTTGGCCTTGCGGCCAGCTCTAGGAAGAGTCCTGGTGGTTCCAAACGTTTTCCATTTATGGATGATGGAGGCCACTGTGCTCATTGGGACCTTCAATGCTGCAGAAGTTTTTCTGTACGCTTCCCAAGATCTGTGCCTCGATACAATCCTGTCTCGGAGGTCTGCAACAATTCCTTAGACTTCATGGCTTGGTTTGTGCTCTGACATGCACTGTTAGAACATAAGAAAGTTTACAAACGAGAGGAGGCCATTCGCCCCATCATGCTCGTTTGGTGTCCATTAAAATCTAAGTGATCCAAGGATCCTATCCAGTCTATTTTTAAATGTTCCCAAACTTTCAGCTTCTACCACATCGCTGGGGAGTTTGTTCCAGATTGTGACTACTCTCTGTGTGAAGAAGTGTCTCCTGTTTTCCGTTTTGAATGCCTTGAAGCCCAATTTCCATTTGTGTCCCCGGGTGCGTGTGTCCCTGCTGATCTGGAAAAGCTCCTCTGGTTTGATGTGGTCGATGCCTTTCATGATTTTGAAGACTTGGATCAAGTCCCCACGTAGTCTCCTCTATTCCAGGGTGAAAAGGTTCAGTTCCCTCAGTCTCTCCGAGTAGGACACTCCCTTCAGACCTGGAATAAGTCTGGTTGCTCTCCTCTGAACTGCCTCAGCAATATCCTTCTTGAAGTGTGGTGCCCAGCACTGCACACAGTATTCCAGATGAGGTCTAACTAGTGCATTGTACAGTCTGAACATTACTTCTTGTTTTAAATTCTACACTTTTGATAATATACCCTAGCATTCTGTTTGCCTTTTTTATTGCTTCGCCACATTGTTTGGATGAAGAAAGTGAGGAGTCCACATAGACTCCTAGATCTTTCTCATGTGTTACTTCATCTAGTTCTGTTCCTCCCATAGTGTAATTATAGTGGACATTTTTGTTACCTGCATGTATTACCTTGTACTGGTCCACATTGAATTTCATTTGCCAGGTGTCGGCCCACAACTGAATATTATCTAAGTCCCTCTGAATAGCCTGTGCTGCAAAGATTGTATCTGCTGAGCCACCTATTTTAGTATCATCTGTTAACTGTGGGACCTTATATAGACAGGTGTGTACCTTTCCAAATCATGTCCAATCAACTGAATTTACCACAGGTGGACTCCAATCAAGTTGTAGAAACATCTCAAAGATGATCAGTGGAAACAGGATGCACCTGAGCTCAATTTTGAATGTCATGGCAAAGGCTGTGAATACTTATGTACATGTGCTTTTTTTGTTTTTTATTTTTAATAAATTTGCAAAGATTTCAAACATCTTTCACGTTGTCATTATGGGGTATTGTTTGTAGAATTTTGAGGAAAATAATTAATTTAATTCATTTTGGAATAAGGCTGTAACATAACAAAATGTGGAAAAAGTGAAGCGCTGTGAATACTTTCCCGGATGCACTGTATTTTACTTATATTTCATGGTTTCACGATGAAGATCTTACAGCCAATCGTTGCTTTCAAGTTTCAACTTCCTCCCGGCTGTAAATTACCCAAGCAGTGAAGCAAGGTTTTGGATACCAACTCTGTTAGGACAGAATTGTTCCGGTGGCCGAACATATACATCTGATTGGTTATTTGCCTTTAGGAGGCGGGACAAACAAGACGCAAGTTTTGAAAGATTTGTGCACATTGAGACAGCTCCACCCCCACTTCTTGCCATCCTGTGTGGTTGCGCACTTGCTCAATGGGAGAGCTGGTCCTGGGTCTGGAAGAAATGGCTACGGGGTCCGGATCTAGATAATTTTTAGTGTCCAAACTAATATCAGAACAGCTGATTGCAAGCAATGTGATGTGAATATTTTGTACTGTGGGAACAGCAGTAAAACTTTCAATACAACAAATTTAATGTCTTAATGTCACTTTGAGACACACCCATTTCCCTCAATACAATGACTCCTTAAAGATCACTGTGGAAAAGAAAGGCAGACAGGAAAAAGCTGTGGCCAAAAACAACTATCATAACCTGAAGCACCTCAACGATCACAGGAATTCAGACATGGAGATGCCAGGACTAAAGAAATTACAAACAGTTTAATGGAATTTATTGCTTTGGATGATCAGCCATTTTTCATTATAGAGAATAGCTCAAACCTTGCTATACACCACCTAGTAGAAAGTGAATGTCTGTGACTGCACCACCAGAGCGGTGTAGTATCATTTTAAAACATAGGCAGATGCTGGCTGAGGATGAACACATCAGCACTGAGCGATACCACTATTATTCTGCACTTTGAGGCATCACTAATGTCAATGCTCAGTTTAACTGCACAATGGATGGACGTGCATTTTGATTTGAATATGGCAAATCAAAGATCAAAATCATCCACAGGATGATGATGAATCAATAAAATGTTTATTTATAAATAAAATAATGTAAAGAAGTGATAGAGTTACAGAGGATCCATAGACTTAAAGAAGGTTCTGAGCCCCAAGAAAAAATGGTACGGTCAGATAGGTTAAGACCTTGAAACATGTAAGGGATAAAGTTGTTAGAATCAATTAATATTAATTCAATGCTGATTGATATGCAGGTCTAACAGATTGGCTACTGAATAATCAACAATAATGTGTAAATATGATGCCCCTTTGTCAAAATTCCTCCTCACCACTTATGTGACCTTGTGAACAACTCTATAAAACAACATGGCGGTTTAGTATGAATTTAATCATATTTACCTCATCCCCTGAAACTATCAAGGCAAGGAAAAAAAAAAAAACTAATATTTTAGGAACCGAGTATCTCTATCTGCTACAGACTTCTCTAAAGACTCAGAAAGAAAGGCAGATATGCACAGGCCCTACACAAGAATTTGAATTATTTGGAGAAGTTCAATATAAGTGATGAGCAATTCTAACATTTCTCACTCAGTGCTTCAGGCCAAGGATGGCAGCAGTCCCCATATGACCAGCGACACTTCACAAGACATTTTTTGCAGCGTGAAAAGTTCTCAAAGGAAATGTTGCAGCCGTTATCGTGGACAATGTAGGACACGTAGCAAAGGACAATGCAGCTGACCTTTCAGAGCGCACACCCTCCAGTTTGTCATGAAGGAAGTCGGGGTCAATTCCACTTTTTCAATTCCAATTCCCTTTTTCAGAGCCCTTCCAGGTTCCTGTTCCAATTATTTTTGTCATTGACATCATAGGCTCTACTGCAATTGAAATTGAATTGAAAGTGGAGTATCAATTGCAATGGAAACACACGATTTGACCCAAACCCTAGAAGAACCAGTTATTTGCCACCCCATGTGACAAACATACTGGTGAGCGGATTAAAAATTGTGTGGTGCTTCAAACGCTTCCCATTGGCCTAACTTCACCTTCAAGTGGCGCAATTGGAGCTCGGAATACCTTCTCGGAGGTCGCAGCGTGACTATGGAACAACACTATGATGTGGCAGAGCATTCTGGAGCAGAAGCGTGCGCTTGGAACATACGGAGCGGACAATAAAATCCCTACAACTCCTGCTACACAGCAATGGGGTATAATGTTTAAAAGTTCTCGAACCTTTTAAAGAGCAACACGTCAATCGAGGTCATCAACAGCCTTGGCTTCTGCCCTCACCCCGTCCATCATGCCTTTCAAAAGGCTTTTGTGCACAGTTTCAGATTCAGCCCACCTAAGAAAAACTGGTGGTAGCTGAGATGAGCTTTGGTGACAATTACATGGAGCCTCTCTACTACACTGCCACACTGAACTGCTGGTACAAGGGCTCTCACTGCACTGGGAATGACAAAAAGCTACTGGCTACACAAGTCAGGTGACATCTCTGTGAAACATGCAAGCCATGGGGAATGAGAGAGAACCGCCCTCAACAGAGCCCGACACGCAGGCAGCAAAGGAAAGCAAATGACAGCACTACTACACCCAGCCCTACCCAGTGTTCGACGTATGATGAGCTATTGGAAGAAAGGCCCAATGATGTAACAACTGATGCAATAAGCAGCAGTGTAATGCCCTTCAGAAAGACATCTACCCCAGTGAGCCCACAGATCCAAGAAGTGGAGAAAAGCTGGAGGCAACAAAAGTGGTTTTCCCCTTTTTGGCTGAAGCCTCCTGCCACAGTGCTGACAGTGAACAGCTGTTTGGTGCCATTTCACAAAACACTGATGAGAAGAGGAACAGGCTCATGGAGGAAAGAGCAGAAATGCTAATATCTGTAGAAGAAACCTTCCACTTATACTAAACTTATGAGTAAGCTACTGCAATATGGAGCCATAAATGTTCAGTGCTTTTTTTGCTTTTTCAATGTATGTAAGGTCTTAAGTTACTATGTTAATTATTGCCAAATAAGGTCACCTGCCAAATTATTTATTGTGAAAAATACATAAGTATATGTTGCTTTTAAAAGTTGCTTTTTTCATGACGATAGTTTAATACTTAATACATTTGTTTTTGCATTGTTGATAAGTTGTACTGAATGCCACAATCATACTCAGTGACATTTGTTCCACAAGTAGAACACTAATTTGCAATGTAAAATATTATACAATGTTGTGATGGAGGGTCTGTATTGTGCTGTCTCCCGCCTGTCCTCTCACTTTACCATGTCTTTCCCTTTCTTTCTTTCTTTCTTTCTTTCTTTGTGTCATTCTCTCTCAGCCTTTTTTCCTCACTGGCTGGGACCCATGCCAGCATTTGGCTGGAATGGTTGGACAACAGTTAAGGTCAGGGAAAAATATTAATAAATCTGATTATACTGTCAAGAAGTGTCCCAGCTTCATTGCTGGAAAGTGCTTGAGCTCTCTTCCCCAAGACTATATTGAGAAAAGGTGTCTCCTCAAAATTCTCTCAGAGCGAAGACCATAAAGAACTTTCACTGAATTATTTTAAATGTTAAAATGTACTATTGTTGGAATTTACTGAAAGGTATTTATTTGTCTGAAATACCTAGGTTGTAGTAATTAAGATTTGTTACAAGAATAAATATGGCTTGTAATTACTGAATGCCTTGTAGACTATTACCATATTGCAATTACTATTAGGGTTGTCGTTTTCTTGTTTTTTCTTTTCTTTTTCTGTTTTTTTTTTTTTTTTAAGAAACGGATTTTTTTGTTGAGTTAGAATTGAACCAAAACGTGTACAGGGGATTCCGTGCATTTCAGTAACTCAGTCACTGAAAAGCAATATCTTACGTTTGCCGTTTATTCTTTGAAATACTATTTTTTTTTAAATAAAGCTGGTACTGATAATTCTTTAATAATGCCTCGCCTGAGTGATTTATCTTATTGGTGTGGAAACATAATATGTACTGTTGTATTTTGATGTGGGGGTTTTGGGAATTAAAATGTGCCGACTGGGCCAACGATGGCACGACGAGCAAGATGTTTTGCAACATCGGTAAGACCAGCCGTGATCATCTACTGCGCCCAACGCTGCTGTGCTATATGGGAATCGCTAAGCATTTTCAAAAGCGTAGTTTATTCATAGTCATTTGTCAGTTTGTGTGTCTGAAATATAACATGAACACGGACAGTGGTTTTAACTACTTATTACTATTGATAGTTTTGTTATCAGTTCTAGGAGGTAGTGCGGTTACCGATGCGGGGGTATGGTGTCGACTGGCTACTTCCGCGTACAGACACCACTGCAAGTTTAAAACCATAAAAACAGGCAGGCGAATTAACACACACACGAATCCATTCAACAACAAATCCATACGCGACTGACAAGAGACGGGCGTTTTTATGGCAACCTTACTGTAACCTATTTGTCACTTCGTCTGTTGTTGATAAAGCGCTTTTTGAAAAGGGCAGTTTGTGAACAAACACACAAACAGCTTAAGTTCATACGATACACGAGAAAACACACACTCGAGAAATCAGTCACAAGGAAATGCAGTGATACGAACGCAACTCCGTGAAAATTAATGTACTATTATTTAAGTAATAATATAATAACCTCTAATATAGTAACGTAACTTAGGTTAACGAAGGTTATTTCGACAAAACTTGTGTTTACTGTGGTCAAAACTCTAGTATCTCGACCCCTAGTATCAACAGTGGCCTAGAAAACACTTCAGACAGCGCGACAACTCAACACATGAAACAAAAACGGGACAAACCCAAACTTCAGAACAATATAGGCTATGTAATGTTATGCGTCACTGTGAAACAGCGAAGTTCACAATTTCCTGTTAACGAACCAGTTTATTTTATGTTTTTATTTATTTTTAATTGAATTACACATTTTTTCCGAACTCGTCAGTAACCTGGTCGTCTGTTTTTAATGTTTTTAACCACAACAAACTTAGGAATAGTTTTCGTACGTCTGTCAGTTTTACTGTCGACGCGAAACGTGATATTATTATTCTTCCGTGATTAGCTATGGGTCTACATTCACGTTAGTGCAGTGCTAATATTAGTTTAATTCCTTTGCTGTGTTGTATTGTTATTTATGTATGTTTATGTACATACATATATACATATATATATATATATATAAAGAAAGTTTGTCGCTAACTTACCTCCCTTCTTCCCGGCTCTCGTAAAAGGCGTTGGTCACATCCGGGTTCTCTGTCTACGACACCGCCGAAGGCGTTGCCATAGAAATGCCTCCCCGGCTCACGTCAATCAATCACTCCGTTCGTCAGTCAGTGAGTCTCAAGTGTGTCTTTGCACAGGGTCTCTTTTGCCGTGTCTGACTAGATGTGCATCAGTGTGGTTGTGTGTATCTATCTTTCCATGTCTCCGAGTGTTCTTGTGTCTGTGTGTGTGTCAGTTGCCAAAGCACACAAAACACAGCTACTGCAGTCCTGATATCAGACAAGTTACATCATATAGTACACTGTAGTACTAGTGACTGATACACTGAGCAGTCAGCCTGTGAGGGATGTGTGATATTAATAATAATTATTAATATATTAATTTTACCACTACTACTGCTGATACGTCTAATCAATTAATACGACTACTACCACTAATTATATTAATATTCATAATCATAGCAATACAACTTATTATAACAATATCGAGTTTTTTTTTCATTCCTGTAACCCAAAACAATAACACTATATTGTGTTGTGTGCTCCACTGCGGTGACATCAGAGGACTGGCAGCGGTGCCTCGCTCTCGTCTGCGGAGTGAAGCCGGCAGGAGGGGCGATTCGTGCCCTCAAAGTCCGACGGCCTTTCGCGACATATTGACGACACGACACATAAAACACGCTCGTTTTATAAGATGTGCCCCTTCTTACGGACACACAGGCTTCTCGCGGAGAGAGAAATGACAAAAAATGACTAGTAATACGGAGAAAACGAGCTTTCACCCCCCCTCTTTCCCTGTCAAAATATACTGGACAGGCAAGGGCAGCTACGGGCAAGAAACGTCACTTCCGGTGCGCTGAATCGAACAAAACAAACCATTTTTGTTTTTATTCGCTCTATTTTATCGGGGAATTTTGTTTGGTTTTCGCTGTGTTTTTGCGTGGCCGTTTTATAACGACACTTATTATTTTCTTCTCTTAAAAAAGAAAATAATAATTTCACGATTTCATGATCGGGTTAATTAAGAAATCGTCGCTTGCTTTGTGTGTAAAATCTCTTTAGCGGGTGTATATTTCGACAGGAGAGAAAGACGGAGCCGTCCCTTTTTGTGAAAAGCGACTTCCGCTCCGTCGAGAAGATGTTGTTTTGGTGGAGATACGCGACACAAAACATTTAAAATATTCACTCCTGGGAATTGTACATAAACCTATATTTATATATACATATTTATATATAGTGAGACCTATACAAGGAGCAGGGAAATAAGACTGCTTGTGTTTATGTTGGAGTTTAATCGACGCGGAGGGAGACAGCGTCGTGTGTCGTGTTAAGACAAAATTCGCTGTATTGTCCGACGGAAACGTATATGTTTGGGGAGAGAAACTTACATATTATTTCCCACTAAAGAGTAGCTTCTATTAATATTATTATTATTAGCGTACAGTTTAGCCGTTATTTTCATTCAACGCGACCATGTTTCGATATTTGAGCGATGTAGATGACAACCCGTTCATAATGTGAGTACTATTATGATTATGATTATCATCAGTAACTGTAGTGGTTGTATTCATGCGGTTATTCGTGGCAAGAAGTTGTGTGGTGTGATGAATGTGAATTGAATGTTTTATTTAATCAAACACAATTAAACCCTAATTAACGTAATGTATTGTTTTAAATGTCCCGAATCTCATGTATATCTATCGTATCATGTGTGTATTTGTTTGTCTTTGTGCTTGTGTAGACTTCATCCCACTCTTATATATTATACACATGTATGCATATGTGTTTATGTATATATTTGTAATTTCAATATCTGTAAAATCAGTTTTTCTGTGTTGATCTACTCATGCCTGTGTGTGTAGCTCTCTGTTTATTGAACATCTCCGTATTCTGTCTGTCTATCCGTATCTCCCTCTTCCTGTGGTGACTGGTCCATACCACAGATCAGTGAACAGTCTGTATTGAATATTCCCGCCGCCCAGCCTCCTCCATCTAAAACACTTTAACTGGGTCCCTCGAATTGTTCAGTGTCATTACATCTGTTTGGTGAAACTAGACTCATTGGGATCTTGTCAGGAGTTTGTCTGTCTGTTGAAACACTGATTCAGCCTAGAGAGACAACTGGACACATTCCATCTGACTGGACTGAGTTAACACCGTGTGTTTGTGTCAGTGAGTGTGTGTGTCACAGCAGAATTAGTGTGTGCCTGACAGTGAGTTTGTCATTGTTTGTCAGTGAGTGTGTGTTCGTCAGTCTTGTTCTCTCTCTATCTCTCTGCACCTGTCTCTCTCTCCTTCTGTGTCTGTCTCTTGTGTCCTTTTTTCCCCTGTTTGTCTCTTTCCATCTTTGTCTGTACATGTTAGACTTCTTTTGAATGTCATTTAAATTAAATAATGAAAACAAATCTAATATATATATATAAAAATCAAATTAATATATACATTGAAATAAAGCTTTGTTGGCCAGACAAGAGTTCACCAGTACTTCCATAGCATGGACTCACAGTTCCATTTATCTCGGTCTCTCTCTAATTCTCTTTCTTTCTATCTGTGTATGTATATATTATTATTATTATTATTATTATTATTATTATTATTATTATTATTATTTTTATTTCTTGGCAGACACCCTTATCCAGGGCGACTTACAACATATAGATATAATATATACACGCATACGCCTATAGAACATATACACAAGTCTATACATTCAAAATACAAAACTGAAATATCATAAATGGTTAAGTCTCCACCCCCTGAGTTAATACTTGGTGGAAGCCCTTTGGCAGCAATTACAGCTGTGGGTCTTTTGGGATAGACTACTACCATTGCACACCTAGATTTGGCAATATTTGACTACTCTTCTTTATAAAACTGTTCAAGGTCAAGTTCCTTGGAGAACATTGATGGACTCTAATTTTCATGTCATGCCACATATTTCCTGTTGGATTTAGGTTGGGGCTCTGACTGGACCACCCAAGGACAGTTACCTTTTTGTTACTTAGCCACTCCAGTGTAGTTTTGGCTTTGTGCTTCAGGTCATTGCCACGCTGAATGGTGAACTTCCATTCCAGTTTCAGCTTGCTTACAGAGGACAGAAGGTTTACCTCAATGGCTTTTCTGTACTTTTGTTTTGACAAGTGCCCCAGTCCTGCCAATGAGAAACATCCCCATAACAGGATGCTGCCCCATCATGATTCACTTTGGGGATGGTGTTTTTTGGGTGATGTGTTGGGTTGGGTTTGCATCAAACATAACCTTTGCATTTAGGACCAAAAGGTCCATCCAGATGGCTGCCGAATCTCCCAAGTGTTTTAGGTGGGCTTTCTGCAGTAATGGCTTTCTTCTTGCCATCCTAACTTACAGGTCAGAGTTGTGTAGTGCTTTGGATTATATTGTCACATGCACACTTTGACCAGTCTTGGCCATAAATGCCTGTACCTCTTGCAAAGTTGGTAGCCTCTCTGATCAGTCTCCTTATTGCTCAGTCATCCAGGTTGGAGGGATGGCCTGATGTAGGCAGGGTCTTGTTGGTGCCATACACCTTCCTGTTCCTAACAATCGTCTTGACTGTGATACAAGGGATATTCAAGGTCTTTGATATGTTTATATACCCAGACCCTAATCTGTGCCTTTTAACTCATTTGTCCCGGAGTTCTTTTGAAAACTCCTTGGTGCTCATGGTTGAGTCTTTGCTTTGAAATGCACTACCCAACAGAGAGAACCTACAGGAACTGCTTAATGTATCCTGAATTAGGATTGATATTACAAGGGGTCTGGACACTTATCCATCCAAGCCAGGGGTTTTCAAACCGGTCCTGGAGTACCCCCTGCCCTGCTGTTTTTTGTTCCAACCTAGGTCTTAATTGCTTAATTGAATGATATATTGCTTTGTTAGGTCAATTAAGGATTCAATTAAACAATTAAGACCTAAGTTGGATCAAAAACCAGCAGGGCAGGGGGTACTCCAGGACCTGTTTGAAAACTCCTAATCCAAGCTATTTCAGTTTTTATTTTTAATACAATTTCTACAAATTCCTAAAAAAAACAAATTCACTTGGAAGTTGTTGCATAGGATGTGTAAATAATAAGAAAAAACAACTGTTACTGCAATTTAATTCCACGCTTTAAGGCAACAAAAGGTGAACAGTTGTAAAGGGGATGTAGACTTTCTATAGGTACTGTATATAGATGTACAGTGGTGTAAACTCAGTCAGTGTTACTATAATGTGGTGACCAGGCAGTCGGTGTTAATGTAATATTGTGTCCAGTCAGTCAGTATGTATATTTTATTAACCCCCCTTCCCTTCTCTCAGGGACCCCTTCGCAGCTCACAGGCAGCAGATGCGCAGTCTCTTTGGTTCGTTTGGGTTTGAGCCATTCCCCCTGACACCCCAGATCGCCCCTGCCCGCTCACCCCAGATACAGGTACTGACTGTTTGTCTGTGTGAGGGTTAATGTATTTTAAGGTAGTAGTCAGTCAGTCAGTAAGTAAGTGTATCAAGTCAGTCAGTCTGACCATATTAATCTCTCTCTCTCTCTCTCTCTCTCTTAGGCTCTTGCTCCATTTGGTATGATGGGCATGGTAAGTTGTTTATTACTTTTAATAAGAATAATAATAGAAGCACTGCTAGTTTTATTACTGTTACTGCTGACATCATCTTATTCCGTCCCTCTCCCCTCCTCCCCATCTTGCTCCCTACCCCTCCATCTCCATCACCCCCCCTTCCTCTACCTAACCTCCCTCCATCCCTATCTATCTCTCTAAGGGCGGGGGTGGTGGCTTCATGGACATGTTTGGAATGATGAGTGGAATGATGGAGAACATGGTGAGAGCAATTATCTCAATTAAAACACACTAATTTACTCAACACACTTATTAACTCTGTTAACAGAACAGTTAACTAAATGAACAGTAATTAACACATGACCTCAGTGTAGTCAGTCAGATTATCAGGCATATCAGTTCGTCAAACTGTCAGGCATGACAGTCAGTCAGAATATCAGGCATGACAGTCAGAGTATCAGGCATGTCAGTCAGTCAGTCAGACAGTCAGAGTATCGGGCATGTCAGTCATTCAGAGTATCGGGCATGTCAGTCAGTCAGTCAGAGTATCGGGCATGACACAGTATATCGGGCATGACAGTCAGTCAGAGTATCGGGCATGACAGTCAGTCAGAGTATCGGGCATGCCAGACAGTCAGAGTATCGGGCATGACAGTCAGTCAGTCAGAGTATCTGGCATGACAGTCAGTCAGTCAGAGTATCGGGCATGACAGTCAGTCAGAGTATCAGGCATGACAGACAGTCAGTCAGAGTATCGGGCATGACAGTCAGTCAGTCAGAGTATCGGGCATGACAGACAGTCAGTCAGAGTATCGGGCATGACAGACAGACAGTCAGTCAGAGTATCGGGCATGACAGTCAGTCAGTCAGATTATCGGGCATGACAGACAGTCAGTCAGATTATCGGGCATGACAGACAGTCAGTCAGAGTATCGGGCATGACAGACAGTCAGTCAGAGTATCGGGCATGACAGACAGTCAGTCAGAGTATCGGGCATGACAGACAGTCAGTCAGAGTATCGGGCATGACAGACAGTCAGTCAGAGTATCGGGCATGACAGTCAGTCAGAGTATCGGGCATGTCAGTCAGTCAGTCAGAGTATCGGGCATGTCAGTCAGTCAGAGTATCAGGCATGACAGTCAGAGTATCAGGCATGACAGACAGACAGTCAGTCAGAGTATCGGGCATGACAGTCAGAGTATCAGGCATGACAGACAGACAGTCAGTCAGAGTATCAGGCATGACAGTCAGAGTATCAGGCATGACAGTCAGAGTATCAGGCATGACAGACAGTCAGTCAGTATCGGGCATGACAGTCAATCAGAATATCAGGCATGTCAGTCAGTCAAAGTGTCAGGCATGTCAATCTGGTCAGTCAGTCAGTGTATCAGGCATGACAGTCAGTGTCTGTATTAATCTCTTCTCCCTCTCTCAGGAGCGGATGTCGGGCTGTCAGACGTTCTCTTCCTCCACAGTGATCTCCTACTCCAGCTCCGGCTCCGGGGCACCCAAGGTTTACCAGCAGACCAGCGAGACACGGACTGCACCTGGAGGGGTGAGAGAGAGAGAGAGTACTGTATTGTGCTTTATTATACTGTATTGTACTGCACTGTATTGTACTTTGATGTACTGTATTGTGCTATAGTGTACTTATTTTGCTGAATTATACTCTATTGTAGTGTTATAATTTACTGTATTGTGCTGCATTCTACTCTACTGTGTTGTGCTGTATTGTATTGTTCTGTACTGTAGTGCACTATACCAGTGGCTCCCAGACTTCCTCCCATGGCTGCCCGGCTCTCTGTGGTTTTAAAGTTTGGTGGAGCACCACAAAATTAACAATATAGCCCAAACATGCTGTACTGTATATTACATGCACATGCGTGCAAACACAGGCACTCGTACAAGGGAAACAAATGTTATTTCCTAATACACTGTAACACACTAATGTACTGTAATACACTGAAACACTGTTTACTACACTGTGCATAACTCTGTAACACACTGGGAGACACTGCTGTAGTGTTATCTACTGTGCTGGAGTTGAGTGCACTGTGTTGTATTGTACTGTATTTTACTGTAGTGCAGTGGTTCCCAAACAGGGTGTCCTGCACCCCATCACATTCACCCCTCTTTAAAATAACACAATATTAAGAAAATAATTCAAAATGCTCCCAGTGTTCTGTATTGGTATTGCATCTTTTATTGGTCATTACATTTTTGTCCTTTGTACGAGTGCCTGTGTGTGTGTTTAATACATATTACAGTGTGAGTGAGTGTAATATCTATGCAATAAAATGTATGTTGGCTGTGTAGTTCATGGTGGTCTGGGATATTTTAATTCCATAAATAACTGGACCGCAGTGGGTGAAAGTCTGGGAAGTGTATCGTGCTGTAATGTATTCTCTCCTTCTCCCTTGATCTCTCTACCCTCTCTCTCACCCCCCCTTCCTCACTTTCTCTCTCTCTCTCAGATCAGGGAGACGCTGCAGACAATGCGGGACTCAGAGAGTGGGCTGGAACGCATGGCCATAGGTCACCACATCCGCGAGCGCGGCCACGTGCTCCAGCGCTCCCGCAACCGCCGTACAGGCGACCGTGAGGAGAGGCAGGACTTCATTAACCTGGAGGAGAGTGAGTGTCCCCGTGTCTCTATGCATTACTTGACCAGTTAGTCAGGGTGTTAGTCAGTCTGTAGTCTGTAGTGACCAGTGACTCAGAGTCCATCTCTCTATCTCCTCTCTCCCTCATGTGAGTGTGGGGGTGTGGGCAGAGCAGCGGGAGTGGGAGCAAGCAGCAGTAGTTCCACAGCTGGTTTCTCATTACGGTTTCACACAGTTTTTATTTTTTGGCTTAGTTTCTAAAGTTAGAAAGCTAAACTGGGGTTTGCGTTTCTATCAAAATATCACTCCGTGTAGGCCTTTCATCTGTACTGAGCTTCTGGGGAGATGGCGGGAATAGGTATGCACAGGTGATATCCCGCATTGGGCTGGAACCCTCCCCCACTGAAATCTGTTGTCTCTTTCGGGAGACAGCTGCACATGATCTAAAGCATTTTTGGCCACACTGGAGTCGACGCTGTGTTTCCAGTGTGGGAGTGATGGGGGGGGAGGTTTAATGCAGCACTGCCCTGAGGAGGCGGGGGCGGTGTTTGTCGGGGGAAGAGTGAGCTGAACAGGAAGGCACACGAGGCCAAGCTCATCCCAGGTAATGACAGGCGAGAGGAAGAACAGAGGCAGTGGGGGGCGGAGGAGGATGGGCGAGGGGAGGGGCAGTGCCTGCCGCGGTGGGGAAACCAGCTGAGAGACTAAAGGTGGGTTTCACCAGCACCCAGCGCAAAGAGTGAAGGGTGGTGGGGACGAGTGGCTACTAGGACAGTGACTGAAGCGATCTGCCCCAGTGAACAGTCTAATGTTAGCCTTGACCATCCATATTTCTCACATCCTAGCAGAATCTGCGCTGTGGCACCAGCTAGTGTGCCTGGGCTTCTTCTGACCTGTACAGGGGTGTCCAGTACCTGCCCCAGAGCTCAGGGCTTCTTTGTTTTTCTAGTCTTTGTAGCCTATAAAGTACTGATAAAAATGTCAAAAGCCCTCCCTTTCTCTCTCATTCTCCCTCTCTCTCCCTCAGGTGAAGCAGCAGCATTTGATGAAGAGTGGAGGAGGGAGACTAGCCGGTACCCCCCCCCTTCCTCCCGGGGGTTGGACTATGGGCGTGAGCGCAGTGGGGGGGGGCGAGGTGGTGGAGCAGGGCAGCTGGCCCTCCCAGCACCTGAGACTCCCCCCCCCTCGGACAGCCCTCGCGCCCCCCCCCCGTCCCGCCGATATGACTGGTGATGCCTCAGACACGTACAGAGAGACAGACACGGTGAGAGAGGGAGGAATGGGGGGTGGAGACAGACCGACCAATATGGTGAGAGACGGACAAAAAGACGTATGGTGAAAGACTGAGAGAAGACCCTAATCCCCTTTCTTTCTTTTTCTTTTCACAGGTTGAGCAGTGACATTGAGAGAGAGAGAAAAGAAGAGAGTGAGACAGTGAAGGACATAATACTGACAGAGGTGTTGACTGCTGATTTGAAGATCACAGAGATCCAAAGGGACTGTCTTTGAACATTGTAAACACACTGCACACACACACACACATGCGCACACAGACATACACACACGCATTCATGCATGTACGCACAAACACACACACACACACACAGTTATAGTGGAAAGCCGCTCTATCCTTCCTCTCCCTCTGACAGTGTTGTCGGGTCAGTCGATTGATTCAGTGTCATTAAATCTGACTGGTTAAACTAGACTGCTTTCTCAAGGGGATCTTGTCAGGAGTCTCTGTCTGTCTGTTCTGTCAAAACACTGATTCAGCCCCAGAGAGATGACTGGACCCATCCCAGCTGACCGTATGAAAGTGAGAGTGTTTATTCACAAGCTTTGTTCTTCACATTTAATGCGTTTGTGACGCCAGTTCAATTGGAGGCTCTTCACTTATTGTTACTGCTGTTCAAAGTGTCTGTTTAACTGCAAGAATAAATAAATGAATCTCCAAAGAGGAAAACCAGGGATCAAACCTACTGTTAAATATACAGCATTTTAGTGCTTTGTCTCAATCTGCCTGCACTGCTGTGCACTACGCTATACTGTATGGCACTGTAGTGTACTGCACTGTATTGTATTGCTGCACTGTAGTGTACTGCACTATGCTATGTTACTCTACTGTAGTGTACTTGTTCCACACTACTGTAGTATACTGTGTTACAAGTTGCTGTACTATTCTATACTCTAGTACTATATTGAACAATACTTGACTCCAGTATTACATCGTACTGCTCTGTGCTTCTTCATGAGTATTGTCTTGTGCGTTGCAGCTGACAGTGTGATACGGTGGCAGTGATCAATGCAGGGAACTTTAAAAGTCTATTATAATTTATTAAATTAATGAGCATATGCATTGGGCACGCACTGGAGTCTGAATTATAATACATAGTATAGTACAGTACATTATAGAGCCCTGGTTGGAGCCTGTACTGTGTGTATTATAGTGAAGTATAGAGCCCAGATTGGAGCAAGCACTGTCGGGACAATAGTGTAGTATATTATAGTATAGTTATAGTATGGGTGTACTATAGTATAGTAAGATTCCCAGATTGAAGTCAGTGCTGTGTGGACTAAAGTATAGTGTAGTATAGTATAGGGTCCAGACTGGAGCCAGTGCTGTGTGGGCTATAGCAGTGGTTCCCAAATCTTTTCCCACTTTGGCCCGGCTATTTGTGGTATTAAAGTATCATGGACCACCACAATATGAGCTATACAGCCAACACTTTTTATTGCATATAAAAAACACACACCTGCACTCGTACAAAGAGGAAAAGAAATGTAATGACCAATAAAAGATGCAATACCAATACAGAACACTGGGAGCATTTTGAATTATTTTCTTAATATTGTGTTGATTATTTTAATGTGTGTTTGAGATGAATGTGATGGGGTCCAGGATGCAGTGTGCTACAGACTGGCACCGCTCTTTGGGAACCACTGCACTACAGTAAAATATACTACAGTACACTACAGCATTGATTCCCAGTGTGTTACAGTGTAGTTTGGAACCATGGGTCTATAGTAAGATACAGGGCCCAGACAAGCCAGTGCTGTGTGGACTATAGAATAGTGCCGAACCTGGAGCCAGTGCAATGTGGTCTGTAGTATAGAATAGTGTCAGATTGGAGCCAGTGCAGTGTGGTCTATATAGTATAGTAAAGGGCCCAGATTGGAGCTAGTGCAGTGTGGTCTATATAGTACAGTATTGTAATAGTATAGTATGTGTACAGTACTCCAGTACAGAATCACTACAGGAATCGTACACGCTACCGGTTTGTGCAGCAATAAGAGGCAAGAGACCATGGGTGGGGGGGGGTTCTAATCCTGAGCTTATCAGAGTCAGGAGCATATCATCATTATCATCATTCCATTTGTTTTCTCTTATATTTCATGTTTAATATTTAACTTCACTAACACAGAAGAATTAAGGTTTACAGATTAAGGGCAGGTGGGCACATTTTAAGTGATCATGGAAAAAGTAATTTTTCAAATGTCTAGTTTGCAAAAGACGTAGGGACCCAGAGCTGTGTAGACCTAGACAGGGACATCACTAAAAGACTTGTATTGTTTATGTATTTATTATTATTTTTGATGCCATTTGTTTTTTAATTTGTGCACAACGATAAGGATCCTGATTCCTCTCTCTCACCCCCATATTGTTGTACTTGTCATTTTCTCGGTTTAATACTTTCAATAATAGTATTACTTACAAGAGCAACAGATGTTTAATTCCCATCACAGAATGCTTTTTTGTTTGAGAGAGTGATTTAATCTGTCTCTGTAGAGGGGCTTAACTGTTTCTAGAGGATCTTGCAGCAGTCAACACAGTCTCATAGAACAGGCCTTCAGGGTTATCAATGGGATCGATTTGGTTTCCAACAGTCACTTGTTAGACTAGGCTGCTTTCTCAGTGGGATCTTGTCAGGAGTTTGCGGTTAGTCTGTTGAAACACTAATTCAGCCCCAGAGAGACAACTGTACAAATTGCAGCTAAGTGGACTGTAAAAGAGAGGGAGGGGTAAATGGGACAGGGACAGAGTCAAAGGGAGAGAGAGAGAAATTGAACTGAGATTTTGAAAGTTTGCAACACTCATCTTTATAATTAAAGGTAAATGTCTTAGTTTCTATTGCTTTCAAATTCTGCCTTTATCTTTCCTCCATTACCATCTTTCTGACTCTTACTCCCTCCCTCCCTATCTCTGGTATTGATGACTGATGTCTGCAGATTGATTACTCATGTCTCTCTCTCAAATTCTTCAGTTGAGTGTCCACTTGTCTGTCTGGGGCTGAATCAGTGTTTCAACCGACAGACAGACAAATTCCTGTTTAAATGAATCCACAAAAGTTAATGACAAAGGAGACGAGAGAGAGAGAGAGTGCATTTCATATTAAATAAAATCCTGTCTTGAAAAATAAAAAGTGTAGTCTGTATGGATCAGGATGCTGAGAAAACACTATAACAGACACAAACACACACTCTCTCACACACACACACACACACACACACACACTGCGCTGTGTAGTCTCTACCTGTCCAGGGACTCAGAGCTGTTTGCTGTCAATCCCTGTTTATTGTGTTTCCTGACTTAATAAAGATCAATATCGACGTTGTTAACCAGGGGCTGAAGAGAGATTCTGTTGGTGACTGAAACACTGACTGAGTGATAGAGTGAATGATTCTCATTGGAAACTCCTTAGTTGCACAATTTCCTTGCGTATTTCAAATGTGTAAGCAAAGGTGTCCAGCTCTGTCCACAAAGTCATCATGCCTTATTTTTCACTACAATGTCATTTTCATGAAATCCCAGGTTAGAGGGGGGAAATGCGCACATATTTTACTGAATTTAAGATCTGACTTAGACAAGGTATTGTAATGGAAATATAGCCACTGACTGACTGACTTACTGATACACACTCACTGACTGATACTCTAGCTGACTGACAGACGTACTGATATCTTTATTATTTGACTGCCTCTTTTGAAACTTGCTATAAATAAATTGACGCTGCATTGATTGACTGACTGGCTGATACACTGACTTAATGACTGCTAAACTTATTAGTTGATTGCCTCGCTTGAAACTTCGTTTACAGGCTTTTCATAAATAGACTTCACACTGATTCACTGGTTAAGATCATTAATCTCTTCCTGTTCCCTCTCTCTCCTTCTCTAATTTACCCTTTTTCTCATCCTGCCTCCTTACCATTTATTTTCCCCCTGATCTCTCCCTCTCCATTATCTTTTCTCTCTCCACATCTTCCATACCTCTCTATTTCAGTTCATTGCCATGCCACTCCCTTGGTCCATCTCTCTGTGTACCCCCCCCTCTGTACAGTTATCTCCCTCCTGTTCCTTCTCTCTCTGTATGTATACATTTCTCTGTATTCCTCCCTCCATCTCTCTCTCTCTCTCTCTCTCTCTCTATATATATATATATATATATATATATATACATCTG
Organism: Amia ocellicauda; assembly: GCF_036373705.1. Taxonomy (NCBI): domain Eukaryota; kingdom Metazoa; phylum Chordata; class Actinopteri; order Amiiformes; family Amiidae; genus Amia; species Amia ocellicauda. The sequence continues at coordinate 61,190,333 of NC_089850.1, forward strand.
CAGATGGTCACATGACCTCTTGAGCGCAACACACCAGAAGCACAGCCAATAAAAAATAACCTGACCCCCCCAACTCTCCCTCCACCCCCCACCTCTGTCAGTCTGCATCTCACTCTCCTCTCTCTCTCTCTCTCTCTCTCTCTGTATCCCTCCTTTCTTCATCTCCCCCAGCAGCTCCTGCCCCCTTCTGTCTGTCTCTTTCCTCTCTTTTTATATCCATCTCTCCCAGATCCTGCCCCCCCACCCCCCCGCCTCCCTCCCTCCCCCACTCTCTCTCTCTCTCTCTCTCTCTTTCTCTCTCTCTCTCTCTCTCTCTCTCTCTCTCTCTCTCTCTCTCTCTCTTGCTGTGTCAAGGACAATGCTATCAGTACAGTAATCTCCTGTAAGACAATAATCCCTTTATTTTTACATGGCTAATTATGACTTTCATCTGTTTCTCCCTCTCGGTCTCACATTATCTACAGTATATATCTACAGCATCTAAATACAATATTGTTCTATAGAGTCCAGAATATATTGTGTCTATCTGTAGTATCTACAGTGTCAATCTACATTATCTACACTGTCTATCTGAAAAATCTACAATGTCTATCTAGTGTCTTTAAACAGTATCTACAGTATCTATCAAATGTAACTACTATATTTACAGCCAAAATGAATTAATGCAGATAAGTTCAATATTGTTGCTAAACAATACTAGAAATTATCACACATACACAGGCCTGTTTTGTTGGGGACTGTGCTTTGTGTTTGGTGATGTGTCATAAACATGATTTAAAAATGCAATGCTTCAATAGAGTACAGTAAGTACACTACATTACACAGCATAATACACTACAGAACCATCATATAGAGTACAATAAAATATATAATATAGTCAAATAAAATTCAATACATTCACAGTTTTATATAGTATAAATGTAGGTGAATCTTCCTCTCTCTCCCCATCCCTGTTTCTGCTGTACCTTTCCCCTCCATCTTTCTCTCTCCTTGACCCACTCTCATTCTCTCTCTCCATATCTCACTGATTCACACGCCCTCCTCTCCCTCCCTCCCTCTCTCTGTCCCTCTCTCCCTGAGTCACACATTCGCATTGAACCCCCCTCCTCCTCCTCCCTTTCCTCTTTTCTCCTCTCTCTCGTTCATTCTGCCACATTCTCTTGCTCTCCTCACAAGGATCAAGCCAGTCAGCAGGTAAGAGAACATTCTCTCTCTCTCTCTCTCTCTCTCTCTCTCTCTCTCTCTCTCTCTCTCTCTCTCTCTCTCTCTCCGTCTTTGTCTGTGTGTCTGTTTCTCTGCAGTCTGGCTATGCAGTGTCTATTATTGATTTTGGCTTGCAGTGTTGATCAAATGCGCAGTATGTGTGTGTTAGTGTATGTGAGTGTACGTGTTTGTGTGTGTTTGTGTGTGTTTGTGTAAGTATACATTTGTGCCTGGGTGTCTGATTGTGTGTGTGTTGGTGTGTGCATATGTATGCATTTCCTTTAAGTGTAATTGTGTGTGGGTGTTGTGTGTGTGTTTGTTTCTGGTGTGTGTATGTTTCTGTGCCTGTGTGTATATATATATATATATATATATATATATATATATATATATATATGTGTGTCTGTATCTCTGTGTGTGTGTCTGTGTCTGTCTGTCTGTCTGTAACAGATTCTCAGTGCATCTGTGTGTATGTTTTTAGTCTCTCAGGTGAAATGTGTATATCTGTATATCTGTCTGTCTGAGTCTGTGTATCCATGTAGGAAAGAAGATGATACAGACCCCTACTCAAACCACTGTACTGTACTTAATTGTACTGTGCCGTATTGTATAGACAATCTGTAGTGAAACGTCTCCAGTCTCTCTCTCGTTCTCCCTGTCTAACACAGTGTTATCAGATGGGTCGCTTGGATTCAGGGTCATGAAATTTGATCAGTTAGACTAGGAGTTTGTCTGTCTGTCGAAAAACTGATTCAGCCCCAGAGAGACCACTGCACAGCTGACAACTGATTCCAGCTGATTGCATCTGTGTGTGTCTGTGTGACTGTGTTTCTACTTGTGTGTGTATGTGCATGTGTATGTATTATGTGTTGTATTAATTGTAGAGGTAATGTACTGTCCAGTGTGTTTATCCCATTCCTTATACCATCTCTCTCTCTCTCTCTCTCTCTCTCTCTCTCTCTCTCCCTCTCTCTCTCTCTCTCCCTCTTGCGTGTCTTAAAATCTAGTTCTCCCTCAGTCACTGGGTTAAATAATTTATCATCCTGACTGCAGAGAGAGAGAGAGAGACACACAGAGAGACAGAGAGGAGAAGGAGGGAGAGAGCAAGAAAAAGAAGAGGGAGGGAGAGATGGAGATGAGGAAGAGATAAGAGCAGAGAGTGGGAGAAACAGAAGGAGAGGAGGAAAGGGGAAGAGAGAACAAGGGACAGAACATGTGTGAGAGACAGAAAGAGAGATAGCGAGAAAGAGAGAGAAAGGGGGAGAGACAGCTCATGAAATTATATAATTGTAGAAACTTCTCTATCCTACAGTATCAGTGTCATGTCTCTCTCTTTATGGAGGATATGGCCTATATTACATTATAAAGGTCCCATAGTGCATTGCCAGAAGACAGTCTAGCAAAGCATTCTGGGGAGTGTAGTCTACTAGGCTTGGCTAAAGAAAACTACAGTGACTGTAAAAACTGCATTTCCCAGATGGTCTTGCTCAAGTGTGGCCTTGCAAAGCATTCTTGTGGGACATATTAACATTACCTTCAGACCCAACAGAAGAAAACCTCTCCTATAATGCACTGCTAAAGTCCCTCCCTCATGCAAGGCACTGGCTGCCTCATGACTCACAGACTTTACTGTGTCTGTGCAGATTCTGCAGACTTTGTGGTAAACCTGTTTAGGTTCTACATCTGTGTGAACTCAGAAATTCCACGAGGTCACAAAGACTTTGGCTTCAAATTCTGTTTCTCAAGCTTCTCAAGGGGTACTGCACTGCAGCAGACCCATCTTCACAATAACAGAAGAGCGCTAGCTGACAGAGAGGGCTTTGGGCAACTGCATATAATTCCCACTCTCTGCTGCTACCTCCAAGTCTGGGGGTGTAAATCACACCATCACCTTCAAGTCTTATGTTTTCCTGTGAATTAAATACTAGATATGATGATGGAATAAATCAGTGAAAATATTTGTTTGTTTATTATTTTGATTTATATTCTACTTCAGGGAGGACTTTCTAGTGATACATCAAGCACTGTAATAAATTACTATGAATATTGTTTTAATGTTGTTTGTATGATTATGTTTTGTGTGGGCTATTGAGATTAACCATTCAAATTTATTTCAACGCTGGCTCCATATTGTATTTGCCTGCTCTGCAGTTACTCTGTCAAAGCTGTCCACGCTATGTTTGCCCAGACAATGACATTGGACGCAAATTCCCATCTGCAATCTAGCTTGCAAAAAAGTGTCATGTACACAGCCATGGTGAGGGTGGTGGTGGTGGTATGAGAGGGGGTGGTGTCCTGGCAGCAAGGCAGTATGGGGGATGTAGTTTTTCCTGGTCACGTTGAGATTCAGGGCACAATAGCTGTACGTTTCTCTCTGGTAATATTGTCATTGCTTTGAGACACTGACTGGATTGTACTCTCTCTCTCTCTCTCTCTCTCTCTCTCTCTCTCTCTCTCAGTATGTCGATTCAGAAAATCCACGCTCGTGAGATTCTGGACTCCCGTGGGAACCCCACTGTGGAAGTAGATCTGCACACTGAGAAAGGTGACAGCTCTTCATGCCCCTCTCCCTCCCTTTCTCTCTCTCTCTCTCTCTCTCTCTCTCTCTCTCTCTCTCTTGCTGTCTTTCTCAGTGACACAAGGATTCAAAGAAACTTGAATGGTTTATAACAATAATAATAATAATAATAATAATAATAATAATAATAATATTAAATGGTAATATATTTCTTTCAGTTATTTTCTCCATGCTATCTCCCTCCCTGTCTCTCTCAGTCAGTCAGTGTAATGTGCTGTAGTGTCCAGTCAGTCAGTGTTAATGTGCTGTAGTGTCCAGTCAGTCAGTCAGTGTTTATGTGCTGTAGTGTCCAGTCAGTCAGTCAGTGTTAATGTACTGTAGTGTCTAGTCAGTCAGTGTTAATGTACTGTAGTGTCCAGTCAGTCAGTCAGTGTTAATGTGCTGTAGTGTCCAGTCAGTCAGTCAGTGTTAATGTACTGTAGTGTCCAGTCAGTCAGTCAGTGTTAATGTACTGTAGTGTCTAGTCAGTCAGTCAGTGTTAATGTGCTGTAGTGTCCAGTCAGTCAGTCAGTGTTAATGTGCTGTAGTGTCCAGTCAGTCAGTCAGTGTTAATGTGCTGTAGTGTCCAGTCAGTCAGTCAGTGTTAATGTGCTGTTGTGTCCAGTCAGTCAGTCAGTGTTAATGTGCTGTAGTGTCCAGTCAGTCAGTGTTAATGTACTGCAGTGTCCAGTCAGTCAGTTAGTGTTAATGTACTGTAGTGTCCAATGAGTGAGTGTTATTGTATTATAGTCTTTTAAACCCTCTGTCTCTCTCTCTCTCTCAGGATTGTTTCGGGCTGCTGTTCCAAGTGGTGCCTCTACTGGGATCTATGAAGCTCTGGAGCTGAGAGACAATGACAAGAGTAGATACAAGGGCAAAGGTCAGAGCGAGAGAGGGAGAGAAAGAGGGAGAGAAGGATGGATAAGGGGAGGGGGGAGAGAGAGTTTTGTTTTACTTTCTGTAAAAAAAAAACGTTTGTGCATTTTGACATTCTTTATGATAACTAATGGAGAACGAGAGGGAGAGTTAATCAGCAGACTTACTGATTGACTGACTGATACGATATGTGTGTGTGTGGTGATGCGGTGACTGGTACTTTTTTCTTTCCTGTTTAGGTGTGCTGCAGGCTGTGGCTCACATCAATGACACACTGGGACCCGCACTCTTAGAGTCGGTGAGAGTATAGATGTGTAAAGAGTGTGTGTGGATTATGTAGCATGTGTGTAAAGTGTCTGTTGAATGTGTGTAGAGTGTGTGTTGAGAGTATGTTGTGTATGTGTTATACTGTGTATTTGTGTGTGTAGACAGTGTGTAGAGGGTGATATACAGTGTGTATAGTGTGTGAATATAATATGTAGAGTGTTTGTATAATATGTGTGTAATGAGTGTATTTAAAGTTTGTGTAGATGGTGTGTAGAGTGTTTGTAGAATGCGTGTGGAGTATGTGTAACTGAGTGTGTGCTTAGTGTGAGTTTTACAGTATATGTGTATTACACAGTGTGTATTGTGTGTTAAGTGTGTGAGTTTGTAGTGTGCATATGACTAGTGTGTGTTATACACTGTGTATATAGTTTGTGTGTGTGTATAGTGAGAAAGAGAGTGTGTTTTTGTGTGTGTGTATATAGTGTGTATGTAGAGTCACTGGGTAGACTGTGTACAGCATTCATGTAGAGTCAGTGTGTAGTATGTGTGTATAGTGAGTCTGTAGAGTCAGTTAATAATATGTGTTACACAGAGTGTGTATCATTGTGTTTGTGTAACAGTATGTGTATGTGTTAAACAATGTATTTTTTGTAAGTGTAAGCTGTGGGTGTTATATAATGTGTGAGTCTGTGTGTCATTGTGTGTTGTGTTACAGGAGATCAATGTGACTGAGCAGGAGAAGCTAGACAATCTGATGATCGAGATGGATGGCACTGAGAACAAATGTGAGTCACCCTACACAACAAACACAACACAGCAAAGCACAGCACACTGCAGAGCCACACAGCATAGAACAACACAACAAAACTTCTACTGCTACTGTAATTATTACTACTACTGTTAATGCTACTGCTACTGCTACTGCTAGTACCACAACTGTCACTGTGACTACTACTACTACTGCTACTGCTGTTGCTGTCACTACTACTAATGTATCTGTCTCTTTTTCTGGGTCTGTCTTTGTCTATATGTCTGTGTTTGTGTCTGTTTGTCTGTGTGTTTCTCTATCGGTTTACGTGTCTGTCTGTCTCACAGCCCAATTCGGTGCCAATGCGATCCTGGGCATCTCCTTGGCAATCTGCAAGGCCGGTGCGGCAGAGAAAGGTGTCCCTCTGTATCGCCACATCGCCGACTTAGCTGGAAACACAGAGCTCGTACTCCCAGTTCCGGTATGAGGGAGTAACACACCGAGACACACTGAGAGACACTGAGACACTGAGACACACCGAGAGACAGTGAAACACATTGAGACTGACTGAGAGCAGGGGCGTCGCAAGGGGGTAGGCATCCTAGGCAATTGCCTGGGACCCCAGGCCCCCGCTCTCACGGGAGAAAACTCCGCCGCATCCCCCCCCCCCCCCGCGTTGCCTGGGGCCCCCCCATACCCTAGAATAACCTCTGACTGAAACACACTGAGGCATGCTGAGAGACACAGACACACTGAGACACACTGAGACACACTTTTATATATTGAGGCACACCAAGACACACTGAGACACACAGAGGCACGATGAGAAACGCTGAGGCACACAGAGACACTGAGATACACGGAGGCACACGAGACACAGTGAGGCACACCGAGACACACTGAGGCACAATGAGAGACACTGAAACAGAGAGAAGCTGAGACACACTGGGAGACACACTAAGTGACATGGAGAGACACTGAAACAGAGAGAAGCTGAGACACACTGGGAGACACACTGAGACACTGAGAGAGATGCTGAGACCTTCTGACTGGCTGACTGATACACTGACTGACCCACACTCCCTATCTGTCCCTCTCAGGCATTCAATGTGATCAATGGGGGCTCCCATGCTGGGAACAAGCTGGCCATGCAGGAGTTCATGGTGCTGCCCGTAGGGGCGGATTCCTTCAGCGACGCACTTCGGGTGGGCGCCGAGCTGTACCACACACTCAGGGAGGTGATCAAGGAAAAGTACGGCCAGGATGCTACCAACGTGGGCGATGAGGGAGGATTTGCACCCAACATACTGGAGAACAAGGAAGGTGGGAAAGAGGGGGAGGGAAGTGGAGGGGAGGGGAGGGGAGGGAAGGGGAGGTGAGGGAAGGGTAGGGGAAGGGCATTGTCATGTCCAGTTAGTCATGTGAACACAGGATTTATAAGATAACGAACAATCTTAAAACGGTTGAAGTGTTGTGGTGTGTAGACAGTGCTCTGTGCGAAATTAATGGAGAAAATGAGCTAATTCCGTTTTCATAATAAAAAAATACTATTTACTATTGTGATTGGTTGAGTTTTAGTGTTGATTTGCTGGGCAGGCTTAGACTGATCCCTGGAGCCAGCAAAATAATTCTGTTGATTTATTTATTTTGTATATTGGAAATTGTTAAATGATTAGGTTAATTAAAGAGTGAAAGTGAAAAGTGAAAGTCTTTCTCTCCCTTCTCTCTACCCTCCTCTCTCTCTCCCACAGCCCTGGAGCTGATCCAGACAGCAATTGAGAGGGCAGGGTTTGTGGACAAGGTTGTCATCGGGATGGATGTGGCAGCATCTGAGTTCCACCGTGATGGCCAGTATGACCTGGACTTCAAGTCTCCCCCCGATTCAGCCCGACACCTGAGCCCCCAGGAACTGAGCGAGCTGTACCAGAGCTTCATCGCTGACTACCCTGGTACTGTGTCTGTGTGTGGCTGTCTGACTGTCTGTGTGTGTCTGTGTGTCTGTGTGTGTGTGCTTATCTGTGCTTCATCACTGACTACCTCCCCTCTCTCTCTCCTCCCTCAGTGGTCTCCATTGAGGACCCCTTTGACCAGGATGACTGGGGGGCGTGGTCTCGGTTCACAGGGGCCGTGGCGATTCAGGTTGTCGGGGATGACCTGACAGTGACCAATCCCAAGCGAATCGAGCGGGCGGCGGAGGAAAGGGCCTGCAACTGCCTTCTGCTCAAAGTCAATCAGATCGGCTCTGTGACTGAGGCCATCCAGGCGTGAGTAATCGATACCAAAGAGAGAGAGACTGTCTGTTACCTGCCTGTTAGTGTTAATTGGGTGGAGGGGGGGGATTCTATTCAACTTCCAAACTATGGATGTTTTTGTATATATTTTTATTGTGTGTTTTTGTTCTGTCTCATTTCATTACATTGTCTCGTTTGAATAGAGAGAGGGAGAGAGGAAAGGGGGGGATGGAAAGAGACCTGTTCTGTTTCTATTTGTGCTGTGTGATATATATATATTGTTTATTATTTAAATATTGTTAATTATATTTTTTGTAATGCTTTGGCAATACCAATATAATGTTGTCATCCCAATGAAGCAAAATTGAAATTGAATTTCATTAAATTGAGAGAGAGAGAGACTGACTGATACACTGACTGGTACACTGACTGATTCTCTATGGTGCGTTTTGACTCTCAGGTGTGTATTATAATCGACTATGTATTGGGTGTTGTGACTCCCTATCTGTGTTAGTTTTACTTATGCTTGATTATTAATATTGACTTCAAGGTGTGTATAAATATCAACTGTTTATTTGTGTGATTTTGGCTCTCAGATGTGTGTTAATATCGACTCTCTTATCCATACAATTCGACCATCAGGTGTAAGCTGGCTCAATCAAATGGCTGGGGGGTGATGGTCAGTCATCGGTCAGGAGAGACGGAGGACACCTTCATCGCTGACCTCGTCGTGGGGCTCTGTACTGGACAGGTGACTGTCTGTCTGTCTATGTGTATGTGTGTGTGTGTGTGTGTGTGTGTGTGTGTTTGTGTGTGCTGGTTTATGTGGTTTACGAGGACATTTTTTTAGGTTACAAACTGATAATTACAAGGTTATTATGTAAAAACGGTGGTTTATGAGGACATTTCCAAAGTCCCCATAATTCAAAACGCTTAAAAAACATACTAATGTTTTTTTGAAAATGTAAAAATGCAGAAAATCTGTTATGGGGGTTAGGGTTAGGGTTAGGGTTAGGGTTAGGGGATAGAATCTATAATCTATAATCTAGTTTGTACAGTATGAAAATCATTATGTCTATGGAGAGTCCTCATAATGATAGCGGCACCAACGCGCGTGTGTGTGTGTGTGTGTGTGTGTGTGTGTGTGTGTGTGTGTGTGCCTGTCCGTCTATCTGTGCCTGCTTGTGTGTGTGTCTGTCAGTGTCTGTCTGTCTTTGTTTCTGTCTGTTTCTGTATCTGTGTATCTGTCTGTGTGTGACTGTACATTAACAGTAGTTCACTAAGTTATGCTATACTCTACTATACCAAAGATCCATTGACTATACTATACAATACTCTCACCCTGGAATAGGTTGCCTGCCAAATAACAAATAGTATACTATGCAATACTTTACTAAACTACACTTTTTTGTGCTACCATGTGCTGTACTATACTATCATATATTTTTATACTATTGCAATACTAAATTTTACTATACTATAGACTACACTATTATCATTACTATACTATAGTATATAGTACATAGTATTATGTATTATTTAATATCCCCTCTCTCTGTCTCTCTGTCTCTCTGTCCAGATTAAGACTGGAGCCCCCTGCAGGTCAGAGAGACTGGCCAAGTATAATCAGCTGATGCGGTCAGTACCCCATGTCACTCTCTCTCCCTCTGCTGTCTATTGCATCATATCTGTACTGTTACTACAGTGAGTGTTGGACTGGCATATTCAATCCACCCAGTATTGTAATAGCACTACTCTACTGCACTGTTACTACAGCCCCCTATTGTAACAGCACTATTCTACTGTATTACAAGTTTCAGTCAGCTAATGTAATTTATTTACCTCTCTCTCTCTTTCTCTCTCTCTTAGAATTGAGGAGGAGCTGGGGGATCAGGCTCGCTTTGCAGGACACAACTTCCGAAACCCTAGTGCCCTGTGAAATACACACATTGACACACTGATATATTGTGACACTGACTGACTAATTGATTGACTAACTGACTGACTGACTAGTTTCACACAGACAGACAGTCACACATAGATACACAGAGATAGAGACAGATACACACATACACACAGCGCCCTTTGAAACATACTGACCATAATAACATACTAATATATTGTGGCCCTGACTGACTATTTGACTAACTAACTGACTGACTAGTCTCACACAAAAAGACAGACAGACACACACACACAGACAGACACACACACACACAGATGCATACAAATGGAAAAACAGACAAGCAGACAGACAAAAACACAGACACCCAGACAGACACACACAGATGGAAAAACATGGGCAGACGGACAGACACAAGCTTCTCTCTTGCTCTCACTCAGACACTGAAAATCACCCTCTTCCTCTGTTACTCTCTCTCTCTCTCTCTCTCTCTCTTTCTTTCTCCTCCTCCATTCTCCATCCTCTCTATCTTGTTCTCTCCCTCTCTCTTCTCCCCACTTAATAAATGTAGTAATACTTTATGTAGATTATTAATAAAATGTCACAACATGGTTGATTGCAGTAAATGAATAAATGGCTTGTATCACCATCTCTGAGTATTATTATTATTGTCAGAGAGTTGCAGTACCCTTGCTGTGTATGTATAGAGGGCACTATCTCTCTCTCCCCCCTTTGTCCTTCACACTCTCTCTCCATTCCTTTCCCTCTCTCCCTGTTTCATTCTTCTTCTTGACTAATTTCAATGTAACTAATTGACTAATTTCTGTAGTGTTACTGTGACTGTGTAACTGAGACCATGTGAGTGGTTGTCAGTGTGTGTGTATGTCGTTATTTATTTCTTATATTTTTATATTTTCTAAGCAGGCACCTTTGTCCAGGGCAAATACAAGTGTCACAAAATATCATGTTATTTCTTATATACTGCCCTTTTAGACAGCTGTGTTTTTTCTGGAGCATTCTGGGTACAGTGCCTTGCTCAATACAACAACAGTGTCCCCCATCTGGGATTGAACCTACACTCATCAATTTAGGAGCCCGGGAGCATAGTTTTAGCAGATGCCCTTCTTAACGGTCGCCTTTATCCTTATCACCATTTGGTGTGTGACTGAGACAATGTGTGTATGATTGTAAATCTGCGTGTTTGTGTGATTGTATGAGTATGTTTGTGTCTGTGTCTGTATGTGTGTATCTGCCAATCTAATTATTATTATTACCATTATTATAATTAGTAGTAGTAATAGTAATATTAGTAGTAATATATGTTCTGTGAGGATTCTTATCTCATCAGTATGAATGGAACCTGCTCTGCAGTCACCCTTTGGGTGTACAGCAATGCCAGGGTCAGGTGAATATACAGTTAGGTCCATCAATATTTGGACAGTGACACGTGTCATCATTTTGGCTATGTACACCACCACAATGGATTTGAAAGGAAACAATGAAGATGTGCTTTAAGTGTAGACTTTCATCTTTAATTTGAGGGTAGTTACATCCAAATTGGGTGAACGGTGTAGGAATTACACCCATTATTATATGTGTTCCCCCCAATTTTAAGGGTTAAAAAATACTTGGACAAACTAACATAAACAAACATAACATCACTTTTTTAAGGAGAAGAAGTGGAATGTTCTGCAATGGCTAAGTCAATCACTTCACCTGAATTTAATTGAGCAGCATTTCACTTGCTGAAGGCAAAACTGAAGGCAAAACGCCCCAAGAACAAGCAGGCACTAAAGACAGCTGCAGTGCAGGCCTGGCAGAGCATCACCAGGGAAGAAACCCAGCATCTGGTGATGTCTATGGGTTCAGACTTCAGGCAGTCATTGACTCCAAAGGATTTGAACCAAGTATTGAAACTCACAATTTAATTCATGATTATGTTAGTTTGTCCAATTACTTTTGAGCCCCTAAAATTAGGGGGACCACATATAGAAATGGGTGTAATTCCTACACCATTCACCCAATTCAACCCAGGTGAAGTGAATAACACTGATAATCTCGTTATCATGGCACCTGTCAGTGGGTGGGATATATTAGGCAGCAAGTGAACAATTTGTCCTCAAAGTTGATGTGTTAGGAGCAGGAAAAATGGGCAAGTGTAAGGATCTGAGCGACTTGGACAAGGGCCAAATTGTGATGGCTAGACGACTGGGTCAGAGCATCTCCAAAACTGCAGCTCTTGTGGGGTGTTCCTGGTCTGCAGTGGTCAGTACCTATCAAAAGTGGTCCAAGGAAGGAAAAGTGGTGACAGGGTAATTGGTGGCCAAGGCTCATTGATGCACATGGGGAGCGAAGGCTGGCCCGTGTGGTCTGATCCAACAGACACGCTACTGTAACTCAAATTGCTGAAAAAGTTAATGCTGGTTCTGATAGAAAGGTGTCAGAACACACAGTGCATCGCAGTTTGTTGCGTATGGGGCTGCGTAGCCACAGACCAGTCAGGGTGCCCATGCTGACCCCTGTCCACTGCCGAAAGCGCCTACAATGGGCACGTGAGCATCAGAACTGGACCATGGAGCAATGGAAGAAGGTGGCCTGGTCTGATGAATCACAAGTTAAAGGTGTTGACTTGGCCTCCAAATTCCCCAGATCTCAATCCAATCGAGCATCTGTGGGATGTGCTGGACAAACAAGTCCGATCCATGGAGGCCCCACCTCGCAACTTACAGGACTTAAATCTGCTGCTAACGTCTTGGTGCCAGATACCACAGCACACCTTCAGAGGTCTAGTGGAGTCCATGCCTCGACGGGTCAGGGCTGTTTTGGTGGCAAAAGGGGGACCTACACAATATTAGGCAGGTGGTCATAATGTTATGGCTGATCGGTGTGTATATATATATTCTTCAGAATATGTTGTTTACAGAACGTAAACTCATCACATAATTTTATGATTTTATTTTATTAAAAACAAAACTAACAAAAAATCAATACAAACTAGATGAATGTTCAAATTTATTTAGATTGAACAAAATATGGCATTATAAAGGTTTGTTTTAATATGACAATGGCACCGTGTACATATGGTGTAGCATTATTTTTTTCAAGGGGAGGGACTGGGGTATCAGGGATGTACTGAACTAATACAGAAAAATCATATATATTTGTGTATGTGTCCTTGTGTGTGACTGAGACCATGTGCTTGTGTGTGTTAATGTTTATCATTATACTACACCATAGTATATGTGTGTGTGTGTGTCTGTATGTATATTTATACTACAAAAGGTAAAATAATCTTATTTTGAAACGTATTGCACCAGGGCTAATTAATAAACTACGTGACAGTAAGTTGTGTGGAGCGGGCAGAGTTACAGTGACGTTCAGTTACGGATTTCCTTGATACAATCGAGTAGGGTGTGAAGGTGCAATACCGGTTGCGAACGCCAGGGACACGTTGCCAGGGACCTGAGTACGTAACACCCAGCGTGGCAGGGTTTTAATGATTTTATTTTGAATGTCGAGAGACGACTGCAATGTGCAGATGTCGCCACCAGAGGGAGATGATAGTCAGTGTTCCAAGACGTTACTCGAACTCTACTCTCTCTCTCTCTCTCTCTCTCTCTCTCTCTCTCTCTCTCTCTCTCTGTTGTCATGGCTACGGCACAAAAGGAGGCTGGAGGCTTCTTTGGTTAAATAAAAACGACGAGAGAGAGAGGGAGAGGGGTGTTAATACACATATACTGACTGTACTTCAGTACATTAACAGCACAGAGAGGGAACACTATCCTTACAATAGGGGGCTGTAGTAGCAGTGTAGTAGAGTAGTGCTGTTACAATAGGGGGCTGTAGTAACAGTGCAGTAGAGTAGTTCTGTTACAATAGGGGGCTGTAGTAACTGCAGTAGAGTAGTGCTGTTCCAATAGGGGTCTGTAGTAACAGTGCAGTAGAATAGTGCTGTTACAATAGGGGGCTGTAGTAACAGTGCAGTAGAGTAGTGCTGTTACAATAGGGGGCTGTAGTAACAGTGCAGTATAGTAGTGCTGTTACAATAGGAGGCTGTAGTAACAGTACAGTAGAGTAGTGCTGTTACAATAGGGGGCTGTAGTAACAGTACAGTAGAGTAGTGCTGTTACAATAGGGGGCTGTAGTAACAGTGCAGTAGAGTAGTGCTGTTACAATAGGGGGCTGTAGTAACAGTGCAGTAGAGTAGTGCTGTTACAATAGGAGGCTGTAGTAACAGTACAGTAGAGTAGTGCTATTACAATAGGGGGCTGTAGTAACAGTACAGTAGAGTAGTGCTATTACAATAGGGGGCTGTAGTAACAGTGCAGTAGAGTAGTGCTGTTACAATAGGAGGCTGTAGTAACAGTACAGTAGAGTAGTGCTGTTACAATAGGGGGCTGTAGTAACAGTGCAGTAGAGTAGTGCTGTTACAATAGGAGTCTGTAGTAACAGTACAGTAGAGTAGTGCTATTACAATAGGGGGCTGTAGTAACAGTGCAGAAGAACTATAATTCAAATTCAAAACAAGCTTTATTGGCATGATATGTTTAACACACAAGTATTGCCAAAGCATTTGGGTACATTGAAATTATATATTAGTACATTTGTAACAATAATAATAACTAACAGATTGGTACATGTCTTTAAAATGATTCATTTTTGTTCTGTGCATCTACGTCCCTGTATCTTTGTAATATATGTGTCTCTTGGTCTCGGTTAATGTGTTCAAGATTGTTAGAGAGAGCGAGAGAGGGGAGAAAGAAGAAATGAAAGAATGCTGCTTCCCCCTCCCCTTCTCTCTCTCATTTTCCCTCTCTGTATCCCCTCCCTGGTTTATAGCCCGTGTCTGGGCCCCTCTCTCTCCCTCCCCCTCTCCCCCTGCCTCCCCCTTCTCCTTCCCCTCTCTCTCACTCACTGTGCATCTCTCCGTCTCCCTCCTTCCCTCCCTCCCTCTCTCTCTCTCTCTCTCTCTCTCTGCTTCTGTCTGAGGGAGTCTCGACTGACTACAACAACACACACACACACACACACACACACAGAGGGAGAGAGAAAATCTGTAGAGACACACAGTCGTATCAGTCAATCTGTGCTATCGTTATATACAGCTGTACAAAGACACACACATAGAGAAATACACCATTATTTTCACGGCGTCTGCAATGTGACTCTACGTTATCTTCAATGGTCGTTTTTTCTACACAGCGCGGAGAGAAAGAGGGTGAGGGAGAGAGAAAGAGAGAGAGAGAGGGGGGCAGAGAGAGAGAGAGAGAGAGAGAGAGAGAGAGAGGAATGCGTTTCGTTGGTTTCTGTAGGTAGGTACCGGATTATAACGGCGAGTGAAAAATGGATGCGGATTTCTTGCCGTACTGTGTGTGTGTGTGTTTGTATCCGTATCTGTGTGTCAGTTCGGGCGCGTTGACTTCATATTCTGTGTATTTTATAGCGATCCCTGTACACACACAAACACACACACGTTATATTGAAAGCATGGATATACCATAAGATATATTTCGCTTCATTTCCATTATTATTATTATTACGTGTGTATATGGAAGCAATGCTCACTAGGAACCGGGTCTGTGTGTGTGTGGATGCGTTTTTCGTTGTACACTACAGGCACAGTACAGTGCAATACAGTACAGTAGAGTACAGTACGGCACAGTACAGTACGGTATAGAGCAGTACAGTACAGCACCGTATTACAACAGCCACCGAGGTCTCTGGTCTCGTATTGTGTCTGCGAGTGTGTGCGTCAGTGGACGGACGGACAGACAGACAGACAGACACACACGGCGTTTTGGTTACTCTTCTTATTTTACCACGGCGTGTGTGTCTGTGTATGTCTGTCGCTCTGTCTCTCTCTCTCTGTGTGAGTGTGTGTGTGAGTGAGGGAGGGGGAGAGAGAAAGACAGATAGACGCTCAAGCCCCGTGGCGTGCATGTATACTGAATGTACGCACACTGTAATGGTACTGTACCTGTGCTTCGTCGTCTATATAGCATACGGTCGTGCTGCCTACCTGTTAATACCGACCGTGTGTGCGTGTCTAATGGACACTGTATTCCGCATGTGTTGTGTGTCCGAATTGCGTCCACGCTTGTGGATGTGGGCAATGCTTGTTGTACAGTGTGTGTATATGTGTAGACATTTTTATAACGTGTAGTGTATGTGGTGTAATCATGGCAGAGTGTTCATGATACACCAGGGCTGATTATACTGGAATGGGCTGTATTGTACTATGTTAGACTGGACTAGAATTAGACTGGAATCAAATAAATAAATAAATAAAACAATAATGTAGTGGTCTGAATCGGAATGTACTGGACTAGTCTGTATTGGAGTGTATGGTAGATAGTAAACTGGACTGCAATGATTTATCCACTGTATTGGATAATCAAAAGTTGGACTGGACTACACTCTGTATGACTGGACTGGGCCAGTGTGTATAAAACTGTACTGGATTCTTGTAAACTGGACTGTATTCAACTGGAATGGACTGGTCTGTAATGTTTGAAATTGGACCAGACTGGTGTTACTGCACTGATTTAACATCACTAGACTGGAATTGACTGGTCTATAATTAACTATACTGGACCGTATTAAACTGGTCTGGACTGGTCTGTACTGCACTGTATTGAACTGGACTGGACTATGTTCCACAGGACTACACTTTATTGGACTGGTCTGTAATGGACTGTTTTAAACTGATCTGGGCCGGTACTTACTGGACTGTATTCCATGATTTGGCACTGTAATGGGCTGTACTAAAGTGGACTGGACTGGTCTGTACTGCACCGATTTGGACTGTACCGGATGTCACTGGACTGGACTGCACTGTGCTGGACAACTGACCTGTCCAGCAACATTTTCTTCTCTGTCCACAGAGAGCACATGTGAATGATCCACAAAGGAACAGACAGCCAAGGTGCCCACTGCACTATTCCCAGGACATGAAAATTGTGCGATCAGCGATGGGACCTGTACCCAACAGATCATGAAAACGCGGAATAACAAGGATTCGGTAAGAGAGCGTGAATATACCAGCAGCCCAGATCCCCTTATTACTGTAGCAATGTATTGATATAGTCATGTATTAACGGATTAGTGTAGTAATGTAGTAGTCTATTAATGTTTTGCTGTATTAGTGTAGGAGTGCAGTAATGTATTGATGTATTAAGCTGCTTTCACACTACAGCATCTAATCCCAGGTTGAGTGGACCCGGGCGGCCCCGGGTTGAAACACCCCTGAGTTCAGCCCTGCTTGCATTCACATTAGCATAGCGCTACAATACACAGGTTATGATTCACATGAAAGTTTTCAACTGGTGGTGAGTGCTTCGTCCCGGGTTGGAAATCTCATCCCTGGTCTCTAGCAGGGCGAGTTCACCCCAATTTCAGAGTTTCATCTCGGGTTGACAATGACAATTTGAAGGCATTTGATTTTTGACCCAGGTTTGCTGTCTAGTGTGAAAGCAGCTTTAGTGTAGGAGTGTAGTAATGTATTTCTGTATTAGTGTGGTAGTGTAGTAATGTATTGATGTATAATTGTAGTAATTTAGTGCAGAGAGGAAGAGGGAGAGGGAGAGGATGGGAGAGAGGGGGAGGGGGAGGGAGGGACAGGGACAGGCAGAAGGACAGGTAGAAGGAGAAAGAGATGGAAAATGGGTGGGGTGAGAGAAATGTATACATTCAGAGAGAAAGGAAGAACTAAGACAGATGGAAAGAAGGGCATACATACCCAACAAAAGAGAGGGGGAGAGAGAAAGGATGGAGAGATGGAGAGAAGTACAAATGTATAGAGTGGAAGATACAGAGGTATAGAGGAACAAGAGAGAAAGACGAGAAACTAAAAAAGAAAGGGAGAGATGGGGAGAGAGACTGGGGTAGAGAGAGAAAAGGGTGAAGGAGAATCAGTGTGCAAGTGAATCAGTGTGATGTCTATTTATTTATGAAAAGCCTGTGAATATTGTTAAAGAGATAGACACCCCAGATCCCCTTATAAAAGCCTGTGAAGTTTCTCTTTATCTCTCATTCATGTGTCCTCTCTCATTCTCCCTCTTTCTTTGTCTACCTTCCGTCACTCTCCCCCTCTCTCTTCATCCATCCCTCTCGCGCTCTTCCCTCTCTCTCTCTCCTGTCTCTCTCTCACTCCCTCTATCCCCCCTGACTCTCGCCTATCTTTTCCACTCCCTCCATCTCCCCCTCTTCCTCTTTTCCTCTCTCTTAGATGTCAGTGCGCAGTGGTAGGCGGAGACTGCAGTGTCAGGGGGTTGGTGTGGCCACGGGGGAAGGGCGGGGGCGCACTCTGCCCAGCCCATGTCGCTCTGACAACCGAACTGAGAGAACACCCTCTGTAAGTAGTCAATGTGTGTGAATGTCAGTGTGTGTGTGTATGGGGGGGTGCTGTGTGACTGTGTGTTTGTGTTTTTGGGGGTATCAGTTCTGTCTGTGTGCATGTGTCTGTCTGTATCTGTGTTTGCGTCTGTGTGTATTTGCTTGTGTGTCTGTGTGTTTGTGTTTGTGTTTGTGTCTGTCTGTGTGTCTGTCTTTATATATTATTTAGTGTCTCTGGTTACTGCTTCTCGTTTCTAGAGAGACACTGTAGAGGGATTAGACAGCAGGCGCGTCAATCGGCGATCCAGAGGCCATGAATCGTCGGAAAGTGAGGGGGAGGGACTTCCCCCACCACCCAAGAGACAGAAAGTGCAGGTTAGAACCCGTTAACCAATCAGAGCACTGTTCTGTGTTGCCCTACCTTGTGTCTCTGTCTGTTTGTCTGTTTATCTCTCTATCCTGCTACAGTGTATATCTAAAGTATCTACAATATCTATGTACAGTATTTAGCTACAGTAATGGCCAATCAGTGTTAATGTACTGTAGTGTCCAGTCAGTCAGTGTTAATGGGCTGTAGTGTCCAGTCAGTCAGTCAGTGTTAATGTGCTGTAGTGTCCAGTCAGTGTTAATGTGCTGTAGTGTCCAGTCAGTCAGTGTTAATGTACTGTAGTGTCCAGTCAGTCAGTCAGTCAGTGTTAATGTGCTGTAGTGTCCAGTCAGTCAGTGTTAATGTACTGTAGTGACCAGTCAGTCAGTCAGTGTTAATGTGCTGTAGTGTCCAGTCAATCAGTGTTAATGTACTGTAGTGTCCAGTCAGTCAGTCAGTGTTAATGTGCTGTAGTGTCCAGTCAGTCAGTCAGTGTTCATGTGCTGTAGTGTCCAGTCAGTCAGTCAGTGTTCATGTACTGTAGTGTCCAGTCAGTCAGTCAGTGTTCATGTACTGTAGTGTCCAGTCAGTCAGTGTTAATGTACTGTAGTGTCCAGTCAGTCAGTCAGTGTTAATGTGCTGTAGTGTCCAGTCAGTCAGTCAGTGTTAATGTGCTGTAGTCTCCAGTCAGTCAGTCAGTCAGTGTTAATGTGCTGTAGTGTCCAGTCAGTCAGTCAGTGTTAATGTACTGTAGTGTCCAGTCAGTCAGTGTTAATGTGCTGTAGTGTCCAGTCAGTCAGTGTTAATGTACTGTATTAATCCCTCTCTCACTTTCTCTCCCTCTGTAATATACAGGACTCCACTCCTGTACTGCCCCTGGAAGTGTCCCGCGGAGATGGCCCCCTCCCTCTTCCTCTGCCCCTCCCGGGTCCAGCCCCCACCTCTCGGGAGAGTGACAACGAGGACGGCCAATCGCAGGGCAGTGGCGGCTCAACAGATGGCAGCCTGGCCAGTAGCAGCCTGAGCAGTGGGCGGGACATTGACCAGGACAACCGCAGCTCCTCCCCCAGCCTCTCTGCCTCCCCATTAGCCAGCCTGGATTCTGAATCAGACTGTCCAGACTCGCCCACTTCCCCTCATCCTAGAGGGAGGGAAAGGAAAGAGAAGGAGAGGGAGAGAGAGAGAGGGGGAGGAGGAAAGAGTGATTGTACAGCACGGAGGGACTCAAAGGACCGGGAGAGGGAAAGAGGGAATGATGGAGGGGGCCTGGTGGACTCTGGGGGTGAGGAGGTGGAGGAGGGGGTAGGAGAGAGGGAGAGAGAGAGAGAGGGAGACAGAAGCATGGACCCTCTTTCCACCCCACTCTCCTCCACCTCCCTGCCCCCTCCCGCTCCCCCGCCCTCTCCCCCCTCCCCCCAACCACCTCCTCTTCCTCCTCCCCTCCCCCACCACCACCACCCGCACCACTCCCTGCTCCACAGTGAGGGCCACCGACACCACACCAACACAAAGCCACCCATGCTCGGCAGTGGGGGTGCAGACTACCCCCTACATAGCCCCCCACTTGGTGCACCCCCTCCGCCCCCTCAACCGACAGCCCCCACCCCCCTGCCGCCCCCCCCTGCTCTCAAGCCTCTTGACCTACAGGGAGAGAGAGGGGACAAAATGGACCGTGGGGGCGAAAAGCAGGACTCTCCATCTGCCCCAGCCCCCCGCTACAGCCCCCCGGGGCCAACGGGGTGGGGTGGAGGGGCGGGAGTGGGGGGCTCCAACAACCCCGGAAGCTGGGGCTATTCCCGATACCCCCACATCCCCCCTCCACAACAGTCCCAGCAGCCCCCAGCCCAGCAAAAGCAGTTGCCCTCCGTATACAATCCTTCTTCAAGGCACCCCCCTGTCTTGGCCCCCCAGCCCCCTTTCTACCACCCCCACCCCTACCGAGAGTACACTCCCAGGGAGAGGGAGAGGGGGGGGCGGGAGTTTGGAGGGGGTAGTAGTAGCTGTAGTAGTAATAGTTCAGGGAGTAATTGTGGCTCCAGCCAGGGACAGGAGAGGGGGGCTGCTGTTGCGGTGGGGGGAGTGGGGGGTAGAGACTTCCAAGCGTTCTCCCGGGAACAGATCCGGGATTTTTCTGAACGATGGGACTTGGGAGCGGGAGGGGGAGGGGGAGGGGGAGGGGGAGGGGAGGCTCCAACCTCTTCATCCTCCTCCTCCTCCTCTTCCTCCTCCTGTTCCCCCTCTGGCCAGCCTCCTGCACCCTCTGTCAGCACCCCCCCACCACAAGGCAGAGATTTCCCCCCCTCTCCTCTGGACTACCCCTATCCCCAGAAGAACTGCCCCCCTGTACCCCCATCCTCCTCCACCTCCTCGTCCTCCTCGTCTTCTCCAGCCAAAGAGCACCTGGGACCCTCTTACCTGCCCCCACCCCCTCCCCAGCCTGCCCCTGGAGCTACTAAAGATTACCCCCCAGCCTCTCTGTCTGTCCCAGGGAGGGAGTACCACAGTCCTCCAGGTAGTAGCAGCACCATCACAGGTCGAGAGTATAGTGGGGCACCACAGTTACAGTCTCCTTCCCACCCACTCCCTCCCCCTCCTCCTCCTCCACCTCTCCCTCACCTACTCCCAGGGCTGGGCAGAGAGTTCCGAGAGAGAGAAAGAGAGAGGGAGAGAGACAGGGAGATGCAAGGTCCACCGACTAACCTGTCACTCTACCCAGGCCGCACCCACTCCCAGCCCCTCTCTCCCTCCTCCTCCCTCCCTCCTCCTCCTCCTCCTCCTCCCCCTCTTTCTTCCTCCTCCTCCTCGTCCTCCACTTGTTCCTCCTCTCTCTCCCAGAGCCTTCTGCCCCCACCCCCGCCCCCTAGCCTTGCCAGTCAGACACGAGTGGGACCCTATGCCTCGGCCAATCAAGCATTGACCCCGCCCACCCCCATGTCGCCTCACCCCAGCCCCTCCCCCTCCTCGGGCAATCAAGCATCGTATCCGCCCCCCACCTTCCCCTTCCCCACATCCTCCTCTGCCACCCCCACCCTACTTTCTGCCCCACCCCCTGCTTCCTGTTCCTCTGCTGTTGCACCCAGTTACAGGTCAGCCCCATACCATGCAAATTTGAATAGCCATGCCCCCTTCAATCCTTACCATAGTAATGGTGCCAACTCAACTAGTAACATTAACAATAATAATAACAACAACATTAGTAGTAATAGTAATACTGTTAATAATGGACACAGTAATCTTAACACCCCCGGCGTTCATTCACTGTCGCCCCAGAACAAACCCCTCCCTTCTCTGAACAGCCCGTCCAATAGCCTTCCAGTTCCCGCCATCCCCGTTCCCGATTCGTCAGCTCCCTCGCCTGTCATCAAGGAGGAACCATTGGAGGAAGGGGAGGAGATGGAGACCCCACCCCCTCCAGTGCTCAGAAGCCCCTCCCCTGAGCCCAAGCAAGTGGATGTGCCCATCCACGCCAGCCAATCAGCGCGGTGAGATGGAATAATTGATAGAGTGTGTGTCAGTATCAGGTTCTGTTATTGTACTGAAGTGTCCAGTCAGTAGATGTTAATATAATATAGTGTCCCATCAGCCAGTCAATCAGTGTTAATGTTCTATCTGTATTAACTCACCTCTCTCTCCCTCACTATCTCTCCCACTCCCTTTCTCTTCCTCTCCCTCCACCTCTCTCTCACTCTCAGTTTCCACCGGGTTCTGGACAGGGGGGGGAACTGCTGCTCTCGCACTGATCTCCACTTTGTCCCTCTGGACGGCTCCAAGTTGTGGAAGAAGAGAAATGAGGCACTGGAGAGAACGAGGAGAGAGGTGGAGCAGCGAGCCCGCGATCTGAGGGAAAAGGAGAGGGAAAGAGAGAGAGAGAGAGAGAGGGAGAGGGAGAGGGAGAGGGAGAGAGAGAGGGACCGAGAGCGGGAGAGGGAGCTGGACAGACAGCTGATGCAGGTAAGTGTTTGTTGGCTTCAGGAGCAGGGAGAATTAGTTTATCAATCAGTCAGTCAGTCAATCATTGTGTCAGTCAGTCAATCAGTGTGTCAGTCAGTCAGTCAGTCAGTGTCTCAGTCAGTCAATGTGTCAGTCAGTCAGTGTATCAGTCAGTCAGTGCATCTGTCAGACAGTGTCTCAGTCAGTCAGTGTGTCTGTCAGTCAATCAGTGTATCAGTCAGTCAGTCAGTCAGTGTGTCAATCAGTCAGTCAGTGCATCTGTCAGACAGTGTCTCAGTCAATCAGTGTCTGTCAGTCAGTGTGTCAATGTGTCAGTCAGTCAGTCAGTCAGTGTGTCAATCAGTCAGTCAGTCAGTGTGTCAGTCATTCACTCAGACATTTTATCACTCAGTGTCTGCATTAATTCCTTTCTCTCTTTCTCTATGTTTTTCTCCCACAGAAGGATGCCAGCCTCCCCCCTTCTGTCCGCCCTCTCTCCTCTGCCTCTTCCTCCTCTCTCCTCTTCCCCCAGCCCTCTTCCTCCTCCTCCTCTTCCTCCTCCTCCTCTCTCCTGGACCCCTCCCTCTCCTCCTCCTCCCACCTCCCCCACCCCCACTCCCACTCCCATCCCCACTCCCACTCCCACCCCCATTCCCATTCCCATTCCCACCCTCACTCCCACTCTCACCCCCACTCCCACCCCTACCCCCACCCCCACTCCCACTTGCCCCCACCACCTCCCCACCCCTCTTCCCACCACCTGCCCCCTCCCTTCCACCCCTCCCTGCCTCCCTCGCTCCTCTTCCCATCTGCCGTGGGGAGGGGGCTGGAGCCGGGTGTTGGGGGGGGTGGGGGAGTGGGGGTGGCAGTGGGGAGCCCATATCTGGGCCCGGATACACCAGCCTTGAGGACTCTGAGCGAATATGCCCGGCCACACGCCCTCTCTCCTGGAGTGGGAGTGGGGGCCTGTGGAGGTCGTCCCCCAAGCCACCACCCTTCCTTCCACCCCCACGCCCACCCCCATGCCTCCTACTTCCTCCCCCATTTCCAGTCTCCCCCCCTTGGCCACCATCACCACCACCACCATCACAGCCTGCCCCCTGATGCAGCAGCAGCGGCAGCCATCTTGGGCCTACTGTATGGGGGAGCCTTGGAGGGAGGAGGGGGAGGAGGAGGAGGCCTGGGGGGTCTGGGGGGGGGCGGGGGAGGGGGGGCGTTGATGGGGCCTGGGGGGGCTGCGCTGGGCTTCCCTCACCCACCTCCGCCACCGCCAACGAGAGAGAGGGCAAAAGTTGGCTTTGAGATGAGGGCAGAGGAGAGGGGCTATGGGGCTCACCTGGGAGAGCCCTCTCTGTCCCTCTCCCACTCCTCCCACTCCCATGCCCTGCTGGGGCCAGCCGCAATTTTGTTGGGTGGAGGGGGAGGGGGAGGTGGGGGGTCATCCGAGGTTTATGGGACCCCTCCCCCTCCCCCTTCGGCTGTTGCTGCCCCTCCCCCTGCCCCTGTCCCTCCTCCTCCTCCCCCCACGGCTCGCCTGCCTCTCTCTGCTCCTCCTCCCCCTCCCCCTCCTCCTCCTCCACCTCCACCTCCTCCCTCTTCCTCCTCCTCCTCTACCTCCCTTCTCCCTCCCTCACTCCCCGGCCACCCCCCTGCCCCTCCCCCAGCTCCACCTGTCTCCACTGCACCCCCACACCCCACCGGCCACCTCCCTCCTCCTTCCTCCCTCCCCCTCCACTCCCCCTTCCCTGCTCCCTCCTCCTCCCTCCCCCTCTCTCACTCACAGGCTGTGGGCTCAAGCTCTACTGTTATTGCAGCCAAAGCCTCCTCCCCCTCCCCAGGCCCTCCCCCTCCCTCTGCCCCCCCCCCTCCTCCACCTCCACCTCCTCCTCCCCCTCCCTCCTCCTCCTCTTCCTCCTCCTCCTCCACCTCCTCTGATCCTGACTCCATCCTTCCTCGCCCACCCAGTGTGGGAGGAGCAGGAGAGAGGGAAAGGGAGAGAGGGGGAGAGCGAGGAGGAGGAGGCAGCGAGAGAGGAGCAAGCGAGAGAACGGGAGGGGGAGGGGGAGAGGGGCTGGGGAGGGTGCACATGGTCAATGTCACTCCTCACCATCACCACCAGCACTCTCACATCCACTCCCACCTGCACCTCCATCAGCAGGATACAGGTGAGCAGGGAGGGGGGAGGGGAATAGGGTTGGAGAGTGAGGGGAAGAGAGGAAAAATAGGGGGAAGGAGAGAGAAAGAGAGAGGATGAGGAGGAGATGGGAAGGAGAGAGGGAGATGAGGTGGCTAGAAAGAGAGCTTACTGTAGAGAGTGTGCTATTTCAGTCTGAGCCACTAGAGGGTGGCAATTTACAATATTTATATTTCCTTTATATTGTTCACGTCTCATTTCCTCCTTATCTCTGTCCCTACACTCCAGTCAGTCAGTGTTAATGTGCTGTAGTGTCCAGTCAGTCAGTGTTAATGTGCTGTAGTGTCCAGTCACTCAGTGTTAATGTGCTGTAGTGTCCAGTCACTCAGTGTTAATGTGCTGTAGTGTCCAGTCACTCAGTCAGTCTTAATGTACTGTAGTGTCCAGTCAGTCAGTCAGTGTGTATATGCTGTTTTAATACTCTCTCTTTCGCTAATCCTCTCTCTTTCTCTCTCTCTCCGTCTCTCAGCTCCTGCTGGTGTCCATCCACTGATTGACCCTCTAACCTCGGGTTCATCTCTGTCGCGGCTGCCCTACCCTGGGGGCAGCCTGGGGGGGGCACTTCTCGCTCACCCCCTCACTGAGACTGAGGTTCTCAGACATCAGCTGTTTGGTAAGAGACTGGGAGGGTGTTTGCATGTGTGTGTGTGAGGGGGGAGATATGATTGTGTGTCTGTGTGTTTCTATGTGTGTGTGTGCTAGTCAATCAGTGAATGTATCACTCAGTCAGTCAGTCAGTGTGTCAATCAGTGAATGTGCACATAGTATATACTGCATTTACCACCTCTCTTTAGGTCTTTCTCTCCCCACTTCATCCCCCATTTTGTCCTTTCTCCTCTCCCCCCTTGCAGGCGCCCCTTTCAGAGAGCTGCCCCCCCCCTCGCTGCCGCCCCCCATGTCGGCGGCGCACCACCTGCAGGCCATGCAGGCCCAGAGTGCCGAGATTCAGAGACTGGCACTGGAGCAGCAGTGGATCCACCACCACCACTCCCTGTCCACTGCCCAGGAGGAGTACTACAGGTACTGACACCCTGAAACACTGACACACTGACTGATATGCTGCCACACTGTCACACTGACACGCCAACACATTGACTGATTTAATATTAGTGTGCTTACTATATTATTGTTATTAATGTGATAATATTATATTATACATTTAGTGTACAAAACATTAGGAACACCCTCTTAATATTGTTGCCCTTTTTGGCCTCAGAAAATCGTCAATGCTTCTCACAGTTGTCAGTTGATTGAGATCTGGTGACTGGGCAGGCCACTACAGTGAGCTGTATTCACTGTTATGTTCGTGCAGAGCCGTGCACAGACATTTTGTGGGGCAGGGTCTCAAGCAAAAGAGGGGCACCCTACACCTCCCACCCACACATGCACCCTTTCCATAATTCCCACCCCGATGTTGCCACACCACCATTCATAATCACACACTGCATTCATAACATGGGCCTTGTTCAAAGTCTCCTCTAACACATGATTCCTTGAAGAAAGCAGAGATGTAACATGTTTTCATGAAAGAAATACAATACAGTCAGTCAGTGTTCAGTTGTTTATACCAATCCAGTCACATTAGATCAATGGTTTCTTCAAGAAAGAAAGTTAGGAAGGATGCACTGTAATGGCATTCAGAGATTACACCTGGCATGTATGTACGCTTCCTTAGTGTGGCATATGGACCTGTTCATGCTCTACAGATTGTATCATCTTCACTAAAGCATTCACACAATCATCACATATACCTTAGTCTTGTTGTTAATCTTTATTCAGGAACAGGAATAACAAAACATAAAACTCTGTCACAAAGCACATGCAATATTATAAATAATTTAAATAAATAAAAAGGAAAAATGAACAAATAATAGGCCTTTATAAAGAAAAACTGAAAAGATATGTTCATTTTTCATGTTTTGTATAATTCTGTTACACTGACTATATTTTATTATCGAGAAATACAGTACAACTACAGCTGTATGACGCCAGTAACATGTATTTGAGCATCCCCACACAGTATTATAGCCACACACACATGCATGTGTGTCCTTCCCCATTATAGTGTTTTTGCTGCTTCTTATTTCCCAATCAAAATGCTAAATAAACATATTAAACATAAAAATATTAAACATTGGGTTCTTAACTTTCTGACCCTGGGGTCTATCTGTGCACGTGCCTGTGTTTATAGAACGATTCCTGGCCAATATTAACCTTGTGGCATGGGGCATTATCCTGCAGAAAACATCCATTAGCAGATGGATACACTGCTGCCATGGAGGGATTAACCCGATTGGCAATGATGTTCAGATATCCTGTGGCATTCAAATCAAGGTGCCCAATGTGTGCCATGGAACACACTCAACAGCATCACACCACAACCACCTGCCTGCAATGTTGACACATGGCATGATGGATGCATGTACTCATAATACACACACATGGGGAGTCTTCCCCAGGCTCTGTGCTGAGGCTCTATAATATTGAAATGCAATATTGTGAGGCGCTATAATTTTCAATTGCGCTATAAATATTGTACTGATGTGCTTACATTTAAGGAATTTGAAGACATATCTGCATTTTCAGTGTTTACATCAAGATGAGCAAATTGCAATCTCTGATTATACCCAAAGTTGCTCTAACACACCTAACCCCCGGCTCGCAGAGATTTTTGCACTTACAGAAAATCCTGCAGAAGACTGCACGGGAAACTGTTGAACATGAAAAACCCAGCATTGTTGCAGTTCTTGACACTTGACCATTTACTCTCTGAATGGCACACATACACAATCCTTGTTTCGATCGTGTCAAGGTTTAAAATACATTTTTAACCTGCCTCTTCCCCTTCATCTACACTGATTGAAGTGGATTTAATAGGTTACATCAATAAGGGATGAGAGCTTTCACCTAGATTCACCTCGTCAGTCTATTTCATGGAAATTCCTAATATTTTTTTACACACAGTGTATATCAATATGACCACTTTCATTGTCTCTTTCACCTTCAGCTCTTCCCTCTGTTTTTCAGCCACTTGAAAAAGGAGAGTGACAAGACACTGTGATAGAGACAGAGAGAGAGATACAGTAAGAGAGAAGGAGAGGAGGGAAGAATGGGACGAGAGTGAGGAGATGGAAAAGAGAAGACAACAAGGAATTTCCCCAAAAAACTAACGGACAAATCACAATTGGGTATAGAGCTGACTAGAGAGAGAGGAGGGGGGTTGCGAGAAAGAGAGAGGGAGAGGGAGAAAGAGACTGTCTGTTTTTTGGGAGAATCAAGTCAGTATATATGCAACGTGTGTATATACAGTTTTATTAGGTACTGGTCCTAATAAATTGGCCAGTCAGTGTATAGACTATCATATATAGGCCCTAATTCAGTGTCCAGGCAGTCTGTATATTACTGAATAATAGATACATTTCCTAATAGAGTCCAGACACTCTGTATTGACTGTAAAATAAACATGGGTCTTAATATAGTGACCAGGCAGTCTGTATTGACTGTATATTGGACACGGTCCTAATAAATTGGCCAGTCATTGTATAGACAGTATATTAGGTACAAGCCTTACTATAGTGTCCAGACAGTCTGTATTTACTGTTCAAGGAGACACCGGTCTCAGTGATATGGCCAGTCATTAAACAGTGTTTTTAATTTAATTAAATTTTTTTACTTTCTTCCAGTGCATGTAGCTATATGCTAAAACCTTATTGGTGGACCTTTTGTGTTCTCTGTCGTAAGCCTCAACGCAATGGTTGGGATTTTCAAACACACAACAGTATGCATGGGGATGATACAGTTTTGTGTTGGTTTATTTTAATATATATATTTTTTTTTCTGATTTTATTATTATTAATATTATTATGATGATGATGATGATGATGATGATGATTATAATTATTATTATTATTATTATTATTATTATTATTATTTTGGTGGTTTTTATTTTTTGTTATTGTTGTTAATAATTTTGAACAAATGATATATATAAATATTATTTTGTATTATTTTTTTACATTTTCATGTTACGGCGCTTTTGTTCCTTCCTGTGTACAAACAAACACAAACAAAACAAAATGGAAAAGTGACAATTAAAGACATGTTGTTTTTTCTAATGGTTTCTCTTTGTTTCTCAGAATTGATCTTCTTTTATTATAGTCAGTATCAGTGTTACGGGACAGTGTTTTACAGGTGTATATATACACAGTCCAGTACAGGTGTATATATCTAGTACATTACATGTGTATATACAGTACAGTACAGTGGGTAACAGATGACTGACTGACTGTTACACTGGTGATTCACACACATTAACAGGCACTAACATTACAATGTTCCATCCATACACAAAATCGTGCATAACATTACAGTACAGTGAACCAACAAGATGTATAGTTTATGCACATGAAGGAAGATGGCATCACTGACTCGAGGGAGAAGGCAGGCCTGGGATGAATATATTTTAAAATATGTTTTTTGAAAAGTAAGTATTATTTGAAAAATAATGACATACATATACCAGAAAGTAACCATCAAGAATACAATTTTCACCACTCAATTGTCTTTTGAAAACTGCTCTATTTCCATTAGATTTCTTCTGTTCAATGAATTGCAGTAGGTTCATATTTGAAAACTATTTTCAAAAGGTAGTGTTAAAACTCACTGTTTAGCTCTGTTCACTGGTTTAATTACCTGTGTTGAATTGTTGAATTGAATTGTAAAACAACTTTTATGTCCATCTGAGGGTAAGTATTTGTTACATAATAATATTTGTGTTACTCAAATATTAATGACTGAAGGTAGTAGTTTCTAATACTATAATAATATCACAATACAAACTACTGTGAGTGGTTGGTAATCAAACTGGTAGCAATGCCATTAAAGTATAAAGTGAGATCTATTGTAATTCTAGAAAATATACTCAAATGCCACCCGCAATGGACACAGAAGTATATGTTCTAAAATCAGTTTCCATTATTTATTGTTAGAGTACAAAAAATGTCAATGTTTTACTATTTTAGGAACAGAAATATTTACCAACATTTTATTTGGGGATTTTAACAATAAAATATATGAGGGTAAGTCCTACATGTATTTGACAAATTTTTATATGTAAGGTCATATTTATTCCCCTTTCTTGTTTTGAATTGAAAAACTTTATTCTGTTCTGTTATATTGTAAAGAACGACTGGACACCAACTGTATAGGTTGAACTGTATAGGAAGTTTTATTTGTCCCTGTTATCATTGCCAGAACATGGCGTCTCTTTTCCATTGCATGTGTACACACACACGCCCCCAGCATCGTATCCTAGCAACCCAAGCACGACACTCATTCACACAGGAAGACTGAGAACAGAACACGGAACACTTAATAATAATATGCTTAACTGAACATAACATTTTCACCCCCCTTTCTCCCCTGCCAGAGTTCAGGTAAGGTAGGAGGCAACAAAGTCCTGCAAGTGGCTGGGAAGCTGTCGCACACGTTGAGGCCGGGCCACAGGCTCAGCTGGTGCGGGGCCCCTGCCGTCTGCCACGGTACCTGAGGGGAATGGCCAAAACACAGTTCCCTGGTGGCCAAACGGTGGTGGTTGGGAGTCGGGAGGCAACACTTTGCGTAGCCGGCTAGCATGCCACCGAGACCCATCCTAGAGCTGAAAAGTAGCCGGTCCCAGTTGGTGACTGACCTGACACGGAGAGGACCAGAAAGATTGTAGCTTGTCGCCGCGGTGAGGCTGCTTAGCTCTGACCCAATCTGAGACCTGTATGGAAGTCTCACTCTACGGGCCTTGTCAAACCTCTGCTTCATGTTGTGTTGATGCTGGTGGACTAAGGTGTGGGCAGCAGGCGGTGCAGGTTGAACTGTTTGTGGACGCAACCTGTCCATTGGCAGTAGTAGCTCTCGTCCCATCATTAACAAAGCTGGGGAAACCCCTATGGTGGTGTGTCGTGTTGCCCTGTAGTGCAATAGAGTTTGTAGCAAAGCCGTTTGAAATGCACAACTTTGCGCGAGGTGTGCTCTAATGCCATTTTTGAGGGTCTGATTTAATCTCTTGACCCCCCCATTGGCCTGAGGGTGGTAGACGGCTGTTCAAATATGTTTGATCCCCCTGTCACGGAGGAAAGTGGAGAATTCCGCAGAAATAAACTGTGGGCCATTATCTCTGGTAATTATCTGAGGCAGTCCCCAGCGAGAGATGAGTGTGTCCAGGATGTGCATTATAGCCTGGGAGGTAACTGAGCCCACAGGAAATACTTCAGGCCATTCGGAGTGAAGATCATAGATAACTACAAGGAAGCACTGGTGATGGGGAACGTCATGGATTTCCCCACAGATATCAAGCTGCAGGTGCTCCCATGGTTTAGATGGCCAGATGAGTGGCTGCAGTGGTGGTGGAGCAGGCTGGCCAGTTTTCCCACTGACCAGGCAGGCCGTGCAGTCCTTGACCAGTGCCTCAATATCATGATCAATACCAGGACACCATACAAGGTCCCTACACCTCTGCTTCAGCCTGACGATGCTCAGGTGTCCCTCGTGTGCCATAGCCAGCACTTGTGCATGTAGAGTGCTTGGAACCACCGTGCAATGACCCCGGTCCACACAGGTGTCGTTCCAGCAGCACAACTCCTCCTTGATTCTGGCAAATGGTACCAGGTCGTCGGGCACCCAGTGTGGCAAGCCATCTGTGATGTAGCAGTGCAGAGCGCAGAGAAGGGGGTCCGCTGCTGATGCCTGCTGGAGCTCAAGAAGGGAGACTGCATCCTGGAGAGGAGCATGTAACAACTGGATCAGGTCATGTTCCATTTCCACAGGTTGGCCAGCAGGGTCAGGAACAGTGACTGATCTGGACAGCAGGTCCGCCACCACGTTGTCCCGGCCTGGAGTGAACTGCAGGTGAAAGTTATATTGTTGCAGGCGGTCCGTCCACCTGTATAGCCGGAGTGGTTTATGTCCCGTGCCTGAGGTGGACATCAAGGCGGTGAGAGCCTGGTGATTGGTGCGGAGCGTGAACATCCGGCCGTAGAGAAACATGTGCCTGCGTTCACATGCCCAGACACATACTAATGCCTCACACTCTCCCACTGGGTATTTCTGTTCAGTAGGGTTCAATGTCCGAGATGGGCAATGGGCTTCTCCACACCGTCCTGAGTTTGGGAGAGGACGGCCCCCAAAGCCATGGCAGAGGCGTCACAAGTGACCAAGGTGGGGCTGGCAAGGTTGAAGTGTGCCAGGATGGTTGCAGTTCTGAGCTGTTGTTTTAAGAGCCTGACGGCCTCCCGGCAGGCCGAAGTCCACTCCCAGGGGGCCTCCTTCTTAAGCAGCTGGCCCAGTGGTAAGGTTGTAGCTGAATATTGTGGCAAGAAACGAAGGTAGTACGCTGTCATGCCCAGAAAGGAGGTGAGCTGTGCTACGGATGAGGACTCTGAAATGTGGTGAATCGCATCCACATTGGATTGCAATGGTGAGATGCCATGGGCTGACAGGCGGAACCCCACAAACTCAATTTCTGGCACTGAAAATACAAATTTCTCCTCGTTGAGCGTGAGGTTGTGCTGGGCAAGTGTGCGGAACACCTGATGAAGGCGTTCATCATGAACTGCGGTGTTGGGACCATGCACCACAATGTCATCAAGATAAAGGGACACCCCTGGGACACCTGCAAAGACAGAGGACATAATTTTCTGGAAACAGCTACGTGCAGAGCTGAGACCAAAAGGCATGCGAGTGTAGCGAAAAAACCCAGCATGTGTAACAAAAGCAATAAGGTCCCTGCTGCTGGGATGAAGTGGCACTTGGAGGTAGCCTTGGCGTAAGTCCAGTTTGCTAAAGACCATACAAGTGGGTGGTAAGCTCTTCTGTAGTTGGAAGTGGGTACTTGTCAGGGATGATAGCGGTGTTCAGAGCACGGAGATCGACGCAAACACGGAGTCCCCCAGACTTTTTCTTAGCTATGACCAGATTGGATATCCAGGGTGAAGCATTGATGGGTTCGATGATGCCAGAATCCAGCAGGAGTTTCAGCTCAGCCGACACCTGATCCCACAGGGCGAGGGGAATGCGGTGCAGTGGTTGGATAACTGGCTGTACTGAGGGGTCAACCTTGGGCTGGTGGACGAAGGCAGAGAGGCAGCCCAGACCATCAAATACTGCAGGCCATATGCTTAATTACTGAATATAACATGTTCCTTTTTGAAGTTGTCCTCGACTTTAGAAGCCTAAATTAAGTTAAACAATGGGGTATAGATATGACTAATTAGCGTGTAGTAATTTGGGGTAATATGTAGGGCAACAATCATTTACACGGTTTGTTGATTTAGAGGAGATCGAGGGAAATGTGTACAGTGTTTACAAACAGAATGCTAGGGTATATTGTCAAAAGTGTAGAATTGAGAACAAGGGCAGTAATGTTCAGACTGTACAATGCACTAGTTAGAGCTCATCTGGATACTGTGTACAGTTCTGGGCTCCACACTTCAAGAAAGATATCGCTGCTCTAGAGGCAGTTCAGAGGAGAGCAACCAGACTTATTCCAGGTCTGAAGGGAATGTCCTACTGAGAGACTGAGGAACTGAACCTTTTCACCCTGGAACAGAGGAGACTACGTGGGGACTTGATCCAAGTCTTCAAAATCATGAAGGGCATCGACCACATCAAACCAGAGGAGCTTTTTCAGATCAGCAGGGACACACGCACCCGGGGACACAAATGGAAATTGGGCTTCAAGGCATTCAAGACTGATAACAGGAGACACTTCTTCACACAGAGAGGCGTCACAATCTGAACAAACTCCCCAGCGATGTGGCTGAAGCTGAAAGTTTGGGAACATTTCAAAACAGACTGGATAGGATCCTTGGATCACTTAGTTATTAATGGACACCAAACGAGCACGATGGGTCGAATGGCCTCCTCTCGATTGTAAACTTTCTTATGTTCTTATGTCAGAGGTTCCCAAACTGTGGGGCGCGCAAGACCCTTTATGTGGGGGCGTAGGGAAAGAGCTGAATGTGTAAAAAGTCAAGGCGAGACAAGAAATCCTCGAGAGCATCTGACAACTGTTGATTGCCGCCCCGCTGAAATCGCATTGGATAAACTGGTATCTTTTGCATCGACCTCTCTCTTTGAAATGACTTTTTCTACACTTACACATATTAAAACAAACTGTACTGTCGCGACTCACACGAGTGGAAACTGGGTCTCGGTTATTTGATTCTTCCATCTCCAGTCCTGGCCAATCAGAATAAAGGATTGTCAGGCAGCAGCGTCTGTGAAGCCGCTGATTGGTAGTTTCAGATCAAAATACACAGCAGTTTATATGAGGTGATAATTACGGTAAAATAAATACATAAGAATAACTTGCCCTCCAAAATGTCATTGAATGGGAAACGAACTCGCCAGGACTCTCTGCTGCAATATTTTGGAAACGCATTAAAAAAATACATTAAATGCGAAATAATGCAATGTGACAATTTTTGCAATAGCAAGAAGTTCTGAACTTTATTTTAAAATACTCATCTAACACAACAACTTTATTAAATACATTCGGAAACTTACCTGTGTGTTCAAGTTCCAGTGAAAACAAAATATGTAGCAATAGCTGGCTGTGTGTGTTGTAATAATATTTGTTTGTTTGTTGCTCCTCTTTCATTTTCTGTCATTGCTAGTTTCGCAGAAGAATGTTTGGCTTTTAGGTGGGTTAACATACCAGCTGTAGATGTGTGGTATATTAATTACACTGCACATATTATACAATTAACAGTGTTTTAATTTACTTTGTCAAAGTACTTCCACTCAGAAATTCTCTGAGAAGAAGCCATTGGTCGCGTTCTTGTAGCGCCGCAGATTTCCGTAGATCTGCAGAATTCCACCGATCCCATTGGCAGAGTCGCGCAGATCTGTCACTGTCAGCCAATCACAGACAAGAAATAACAAGTCCCACCCTCCCGTCAATCTTCATTACAGCTACACAGAGAGCCAATCAACCGTACAGGGTTTAAAATAAAATCAATATTATTATTTTAGCTATCGAATGTTCACTTGTTGATAGTGGCCATCTTTAACGAATAGTTGAATTTTATACTATTTAGTCTCATCCTTTATATTGTTACGGACTGGCCAAAGAGACCGTGCAACTCGAACTGGAGGCTCACAGAGACTGTACTTGTGTTGTGTTTGCTCCCCTTCCTGTTTGAGTGTTCCCTTCCGTGTCAGTGACCCATGTTTGTTACATTGTTGGGTCGTGTTTAAAAAGCCCAGGCAGCAGGCAGCGCGCTCTCTCTGTTCCCTCAGAGGTGAGCCGGGCTTTCATTACGCTGCTCCTGTTATTGTTCTTCGCTGCTGCAGATTGGAGTTATTGCAATAAAAACCTCCATAACTCTACCCTCGCCTGGTCATTTCTAAAGAGTGTTACACCGGTGTTCACAACTGGGACGCGATGGATACACGCACAATCCTGACTCCTTACTGGGGCGAGGGGTCTGCAGCTGAACCTACGGAGAAAATGTCGTGAAACGGGGGAGGGACCGCAGTTCTACCCTGCCTCACCATGGGAGAGTCCGGAGACAGGAGCGCACCATTGGGAGGACAGGGCATGGAGCCTTCATTCGCATCCGTGTGAAAATCGAGGGGGTCCCCTGCCGTGCATTAGTCGACACAGGATCCAGCATTACCATCATCAGGCCTGGCGTACTACACAGAGCTGAGCGGGGCCGCGTCGTTTAGCCCTGGCGAGACAGGGAATCGCAGAGATGCAAGCAGCCAGGTTCATAGAGCCGTCTGCAAGTTACTCGGCTGCCTGCGTTGTGTTAGTGTCCAAGAAAAGCTGGGGCTGGGGCTTTTGTGTGGACTACCGGCGTCTGAACGCGGTGACGCGCAAAGACTCCTACCTGCTCCTGCACATTGACGAGTCCCTTGATCTGATCGCCGGCTCCTCCTGGTTCAGCTCCTTGGATCTGCGAAGTGGTTACTGGCAGGTGGAACTGGCTCCAGAGGCGTGTCCAGAAACAGCATTTTCCATGGGTAAGGGCTTCTGGCCGTTTAAAGTAATGCCTTTCGGATTATGTAATGCGCCTGCCACGTTCGAAAGGCTGATGGAGAGGGTTCTTTGCGGAGTGCCCCCTGCAGATTGTTTAGTGTATTTAGATGACTTACTCGTGCATGCCCCTTCTTTTGATAAAGCACTTGAAAACTTGCGCCGGGTCTTTCAGATATTAAAAGAAGCAGGACTCAAATTACATCCAGACAAGTGCTACTTAATGCGTAGGGAGGTAGCATTCCTAGGCCACCGTGTGGGGAAAGATGGAATTACAACTGACCCAGAGAAAATCAATGCTGCAAAAGACTGGCCTGTTTCTGCGAATGTAGACAGCTAAAGAGTTTTCTGGGACTGGCTTCCTATTACAGGCGCTTTGTGTTGCAATTTGCCACTATTGCTGCCCCACTTCATGAGTTGCTGATGAAGGGTGTGCTTTTTGAATGGGGACAGTCATGCCAAAATGCATTTGACAAGCTGCGGGGATTGCTTATCAGGGCCCCTGTCTTAACTGCTCCGGACCTTCAGCTGCCCTTCATCGTGGACAACGACGTGAGTGACCATGGGATGGGGGCGGTACTGTTACAGCAGGGTCCCAAAGGTGAGCAGGTCATAGCGTACTACAGCCGGTCTTTCAGTAAAGCTGAGCGCCGCTATTGTGTGACCAGACGGGAATTGCTAGCTGTGGTGGCCGCCACCTGTCACTTCCACCCTTACATCAGCGGCCTCCACTTTACCCTCCGCACCGATCATGCTTCTCTCCGCTGGCTGATGAACTTTAAGGAGCCCGAGGGACAGTTAGCCCGCTGGCTGTAGCAGCTTCAATCTTTCGACTGTCCTCCAGAAACGGTAGTATTAATAAATACACAACACAAACTGAATAAAATAAATATTTAAAAGACGGATGTGCACATTACATTGCAAATGGTTTAATTGTTATGAAGTTTCCAACTTAAAATCCCGACTTTAAAAGCAGCATTTGAAATAGACTTTTTTATATTCAAATACATATTTTAAAGAACTATATATAAATTAATCATTCATTTTTGTTATTGTTGTTTTGAAGTTTTACACACTTGTGATTTCAGTGATGTTGTGTGTGGAGGTTCTGTGCCACAAATACCTAATGATCAATGATCGGAGCTGCAATGAATGCAAAAAACAATTCTTAAATGGAGCATAAGGTATCCCATCAATTTTCCACGCACAATTCATCACAAGATTTTTTTATCACAAACAATAAGGTCACTGACAAAAGATTGTCATCAAGTTATCTTTTGGAAATCACTACTTAAGCTGTGCTAAAAACAAAGAGCATTACAATAAATAATACATAACAGATAGAGATCGAATTCAGTTCAGTAGCTACATAAATAAAACCTGATCACTTACTGTCTCGTTTGATTTAGATCGAATAATTCTTAATATCCTACACGCTTCCAAAACAGCCATTAATTAAATCATAGTTAGCCACGGCAGCTGTAGTCTTTTCAACTCTTTAATCTCAACCCTTTTTATCGATAAGTCCGGCTACATAGTTGTAACTGCAGGCTTCCTATAGAAACTATAGAACTACCAGCATCACTCTGTCGGCTTGTTGAGATGAGGTGAGTTCACGTTGCGTAGACTTTTGTCATTCTGCAGAAATCTGACCATTGAGTCAATGAATGCTCAGACATCTGATTCGTGTGACTTCAGAGCTATGAATACAAACACACTTCTTAGCATAACAATTTTAAATACTGAATCAAAAATAGCCCACAATGTTAAAAAAATTAAGGGAAAAATGCGCAAATATATTTTCTGGTATAATAGGGCTATGATGATTGTAACTTAAAATGAAACTCACAAACTGCTCATTGAACGGCCACAGTGAGATTCCAACCCGGGTTTCCTGTGCCACACTGCAGAGGCCTTACAGCTGCACCACACAGACAGGCTTCAGAATCGCTACATTAAAAATAAATGGCGGTATTAACAATACATTATTTTTTCATCTGAGAAAGTAATTAATTTGTTGCAAGTTGCAATTCAGTTTGTAAATACTGTTTTATTGGATTTAGTATTTTACATTACAAAATAATAAAAACATTCAAAATTTTAATACTTATGATTAAAAATAAATAAATCAATTCCTAAAATCACTTAAAAAATTAAAATCTTAAGGTGATTAACTTAAACAAAATACATAAACTCAAATAAACGTGCTTAAATCAGTAAAACAATAAACTTGTGATACAAGGCAAACTGCCAAACCAACGAAAAAGTCAAATACATTGAAAGTAACTGAAAATTCATCAGATAAATCAAAAAATAAATAAAACAATAAAATAAAAAATAAAAACAAAACAATCTGATGCATTTAAAATTAAATACCAAATGGCCAATGTATCTGACAAAATAAGAAAACAAAACAACCAAAAAAAAAACACCAAACAAAACAAGTGCATTTAAAATCAACTAATTCTTTAAAAACAATTAAAATTCATTTTTCAAATCATTTTTAAAAACAATCTTTTCATTAAAAGTAGTTAAAAGATCTTGAACTCGGGCTCCAGCAGGGGGAGATGGCCGTCCCCGGAGGTGGGTCCCATCATGGGATCCTGAGCTCCCCCAGATCTTGTATCTGCCAGTTCTTGAAGGCTTCCTCCTTGCCCCTCTGATGGACCTCCAGATTGACGTAGTCCCTGACTAGGACCATGCCCCTCCGCGCGATGACGACTGGGTCCAGCTCCTGCTTGTTGAATAAACATGTTCCGTCCCTCCCACAGGAGTTTGTACTGTAACACTGCTACTAGGCATCAGGGGGCCCCCTAGCCTAGGTTTGCGTGTTGGGAAGCCACGCTACTGAACTGGGAGGCGGCTTCTCAGGAGCAAGTCTTTATCACTGAGGTGGGGGCACGCCTACGTGACTTGACATTTATGTATTCTGTTTAGCGGAGGCGCGCTCACCTCTTACATAGGGGGAACAATGTAAGTTAATTAAAGACTAAAGTTAATCTGCCGGGTTCATGGGGTCTGGGTATTTTAAGGTATTTATGTACAGTGAATGTTTTAATGTGATTAATATTGTATTTATTATCGGACTTGTAAACTATGTGTATTTAAACACAGCAAAATCTGTAGTGTTGAATCCCAGTGTTAATAATATCAGTGTTGTTTCAACACTAAAAAGATTCAGTTGACACTTTGAGAGTTAAACCATCTTGATAGTCAGTGTTAATACTGGATGTCAAATTAAAGAGTTTTGATTTTACACTGTACTGGTGTAAAACCAAAGAATTTACCATACCCACAATGCATTGTGATAGTTTCCTGAATAATTGTTGTTTTATGGTTTTAATTTTTTCTTAATAATTGTATAAATGTTAATTATTGTACATTAATTATTGTTTGAGGGTAAAATGTATCTTTACCCACCAATGTATTTATAGTTATGTTGTCAGATTTTTCTACCCTAACTCATGTCTTGGAGTCAACCCCAAACCTGAATGCTTGGCTGTTTATTGGTTTGTGGTGGTGCTTGTAAGCATTACCTGTATATGTTTGACCTGTTTGTGTGTTTGATTGGGTCTGGGTATTTATTTACTGAAAAGTAAATTGTAAACCAATATATATATATTATGTCTCTAACAAAGGACTGCTAGATTTTAATCCACAGTATCAATTATATACATGCACACATTTCTGATCATCCAGAGTGTATAGAAGCAAATCTGGTGGTAATGTTAGTTATAGTTTGATTGATAAAAGCAGAGTAAACAGGGGTTTCACAATTTAATGGAGTAACAGAGTCAACACTGGTGAGAGTAGTGCAGTGTTAAATAAAATAAAATAAACACTTAAAAGAGTTGCTTATTTAACTCCCTGAGAGCAGAACTTTTAACTCTGAGGCAGTGTAAAAATGCCATCTCTGTTGAAAGTGTTAATTTTACTCTGGTTAGTGTGGATGATATAAACATTTTAATTTAAGTTAATTTTTACATTGTTGGAGTTAATTCAACACTGGTTTAGCCAGGAGGAGGTTCTGTTGAGGCTAGTCTATATAGAGCCCTATGATTTCCATTATGTGGGAAACGCGGACGGAATCGCGGAATTTGGTAATAAACATGAAATCAACTGTAAAACGTGGAATATTGCAGAATGTTCCATAATTTGGCTGAAATTGATGGAACAAAATAATAATCTAATAAATCCCCTCCGAGGACGATTTAGGCAGATCCGCCCAAAATTGGGGCATCAATTACAAAGTATTAATTATCTGATAAACGATTTGAGATAAAGACATGCAGTGTTTTTAGCTGCGGAGCTGAGATTCTGCTGAAAAGAGCCACGTGAGGTTTGTTTACATTGCGCACTTCCTGGTTTTAGAAATTCAATGCACAAAGCAGCACATGGGGCTGGAATTGACCAATGGAGAGGATGTTGCTGTGTGTGTCAAGTGCCATGGAGATCTGCTTTTTTAAACTAGCCAATCAAAAAAAACCTGTCTCAGGCAGTGGAATAGATCAGCTGATCAGTGTCGGCTTACAGACCGAGCAGCACCAGAGAAGGGGGGAGAGAGAGAGGGGCTTATACAATTCAGCTCATACCCCTGCTATTATAGATGCTGCTGCTATATATGTGGTATCTATGGATTCAGAACAGCTTCAGCTATGCATGTATTATGTACTTATAATACAGCATATATTATATATTATAAGTGGAAAATGTGCAATAAAAAAAAATACTGTTTTATTTGGTATAGTATTTTACATTTTCATTAAAAATACAATTCAATTTTTTAATACTTATGATTAAAATCTTTAAAAATCAATTCTTAAAATCACTTAAAATTTTTAAAATCTTTGTGATTTTAACAAAAAACAAAACAATTAACTTCAAAATAAACGTGCCCAAAACAACAAAACAAATGTGATTAAAGCAAAAACTGCTCACCAACATAAAAGTCAAATACATTGAAAATAACTGAAAATGCATTGGACAAAATAAAGAAACAATTAAAAAGGTAAAAATAAAAAACAAACAAAAAAGGTCTAATGCATTTAAAATTAAATCCAAAACGGTCAATGTATTTGACAAAAGAATATAACAAAACTAAACCAAAAAAAACCCTAAACAATTAGTGGTTTAAAAACAACTAAATCTTTAAAAACAATTAAGATTCATTTTTAAAATCTTTTAAAAACAATCATCCATAAAATATTTAAAAGATCTTGGACTCGGGCTCCAGCAGGGGGAACTGACCGTCCCCGGAGGTGGGTCCCATCATGGGATCCTGAGCTCCCCCAGATCTTGTATGTGCCAGTTCTTATAGGCTTCCTCCTTGCCCCTCTGATGGACCTCCAGATTGACGTAGTCCCTTACGAACACCATGCCCCTCCGCGCGATGACAATCGGGTCCAGCTCCTGCTTGTTGAATAGACAGATGTTCCGTCCCTCCCACAGTGCCTGCTTCACTGCGCAGACGACACGCCACCAGCACCTCAGGGTGGATGATGATAATCCCCTGGCCGGACCGTACAGGATCTGCTGGGCGGTCGCCCGCGCAGGAACGGCAAACCTGTGGAGGAACGGAGAAAACAGGAGCCAGACCCTGTGGGCGGAGGGGCACTCACTAAAGATGTGAGCCTCCGTCTCCTTCCCCAGGCAACCCTTATAGGGGCAGGTGTCATAAGGAGCTATGCCCCTTCTGTGCATGAACACTCGGGTGGGGAGACACCGACTCACAGCCATCCAGGAGACATCTTTCTGCGTATTCGTGAGGCAAACGTGCATAGCATTAGCCCAGATAAACCGGCAGGTTTCGGGAGGGAAATCTTCTATCCGGCTGGTCTCCTGGGTAGATCTCATCTGGCTACAGATGGTCTTATAATCCCAGGAGGCCAGCATGACTTTATGGAGGCCTACTTCTAGCGCAAAGGCTCGGAGCGCCCTGTAGAACGGCGGGGGATCCCACGAGTGCGGCCTGGTGTTATCCATGGCGCAGAGGCCGAATGGTCTCAGGCTGCTGGCAAAATAGAAGCGGTTCATGAAACTCACTTTCTTGCCAGCAGCCTGGATGTTCTTGACCACATAGGCCAGCCCCTGCGCCTTTATCAGCCGCACAACGTCCGGGACCCCCCTGCCTCCATCCAGGGTACCCTTCACCATCTGCACTCTTTTCAGCCTCTCCATTTTGCTCCCCCAGACAAACCGAAATATAATTCGGGTCACTAATTTTGCGATGACCTTGTCTGGGGGGAAGATCATTCCTACGTAGAGGAGTATCGGGAAGAGGATGGCCTTTACGACCAGCACCTTACCAGCCATCGTCAAGGTCCTTGTGCTCCAGCCGTGGATCTTCCTTTGGACCTTCGCTATGGCCTCCTCCCAGCTCCGGGTGCCCGTGTTGGTCCCGTCGATCGTGATCCCCAGAACCTTGATAGACGGCTTCACAGGGAACACGGTCGGCGGGCCCCGGCCGACAGGCCATGCCCTGGAGAGGTAGACCTCGCTCTTGGCCTTGTTGACAGCGGCCCCCGTCGCCCTGCAGAAGCCGTCCAGCAGTTCCTCGACCCTGGCCACGGACGGAGCGTCCGTGCAAACCACTGCCACGTCGTCCATATAGGCCAGGGCCTTCAGTTGCTCTCCGCCGGAACCCGGGAGATGGAAACCTGTCACCCGGACGTCCCGGCGGATCGCCTGCATGAACGGCTCCAAGTAGAGGACGTACAGCAGGGCCGACAGGGGACAACCCTGCCGGACCCCCGACCTGACCGGAAATGGTTCGGTCAGGTGGCGGTTCACAAGGACCCTGCTGCTTAGACCGCTGTAAATGATCTTAACCCACTTCCTCATGCCAAGAGCGAGACCCATCCTCTCCATGACGAGCTGCAGGTATTCGTGGCCCACTCTGTCGAAGGCTTTCTCCTGGTCCAAGCTGATTAGGACCAGGGGAAGCCCTCTCTCGTTCGAGTAGGCCACGACATCCCTGAGCAGCATGGCGTTGTCGGCCGCCGATCTCCCCCGGGCACCACAGACCTGGTCGGGACCCACGACTTGAGGGAGTGGCCGCTGCAGCCGGAGCGTCAGTGCTTTGGCCAGTATCTTGTAGTCGGTGCACAGGAGGCTGACTGGCCGCCAGTTCCTCAGATCTTTTTGGTCTCCCTTCTTGTGAAGAAGGGAGAGGATACTCTTCTTCATAGAAGGGGCCAATCTGCCCTCTCTGTACATCGACCCCAAGACCTGGGCCAGATCTTCTTTAAGCACCTCCCAAAAGATCTTATAGAACTCAGCAGGGATCCCGTCGGGACCCGGTGTCCTTCCAGAGTTAAGACTCTTTATCACCTGGGAGAGTTCAGTGGTGGTGATCTCTGGATCCTCCTCCTCCTCCTCGTCCCCCTCATTGCGGGACTCCAACAGGGACAGAAAGTGATGGATCAGATTTTGATCCACCACCTTCTGATCATACAACTCCCTGTAGAAATCCCGCACCACTGTCTTGACAGCCTCTCTGCCCTCCACCTCTTGCCCCGAGGAGTCGATCATGGAGGACATTGCAGGCCGCCTCTCCTTCGTTTTCTTGAAGAAGAAGCGGCTGCATTTCTCATCGTCCTCCATGATGCGGACCCTGGAAAGGACCTTGATCTTCTCTTGCTCCTCCCGATAGAGGGCGGAGAGACTCAGTTTGACCCGGGCCACCTCCTCAGCTAGGTCGAAGCCTCTGAGCTGTAAAGACTCAGGCGCTGGAGGCGGGCGTTTAGATGGGAATATCTTGCCCGCCTCTCACGAGCTTTCCGTTTCCCCAGCTGAATGAAGTAGCCCTTGGTTCTTTTCTTCACCATCTCCCACCACTCTATGGGAGAATCAAAAAGGTCCTTCAGGGTCCTCCACTCCTCGAGGCATCTGCTAAAGGTCTTAATAACACGAGGGTCATCGAGCAGGGAGGTGTTGAGCTTCCAGACCCCAGGCCCCGACTCCCGTGTGCTCGGGATGAGCACCTCTGTCGTCAGGAGCCTGTGGTCTGAAAAGAAGACCGCCTCCGAAGACATGGCGGTCCTCTCCAGTGGCTTACTGAGGAGGACGAGATCTATCCTGGAGAAGGAGGAGCCAGAAGAACTCACCCAGGTGAACAAGGGGACCAGGTCCCGACCTGCGTCGCAGAGTTCAAAGTCCTCCACGAACGCAGCGAGGTCCCTGCTGGATCTATCATTGCGGGGCTTACTCCGGTCTACATCCCTCAGAGCACAGTTGAAATCACCTGAAATGATAACTGGCAAGGTGCCGATCAGGAGCGGGCGTAGCTGAGGGAGAAAGAGGACTCTCTCTCTCTGGCTGGTGGGGGCATAGACATTGACCAGCCTCAATACAGCCCCCTTGTATTTAAAATCGAGGCTGGCCAGTCTGCCCGCCTCTATAACCCTAAATGTTTTTACGACTATGAAGGGGTTTTTCAGGAGTACGGCAATCCCGTCCGCTCGGGACACATTGGACCCCGACCAGAAGGATTCTCCTAGGGTCCAAGTGTCCCGGAGATCTTTATATTCTTTTTGGAACGGGATGCCGCACTCCTGCAAACAAATAATGTCCGCCTTCATTCCAGCCAGAGAGTTTAAAACATCGGTCCTCTTTTTCACCTCAGCAATGCTCCTCACATTTATTGATATAATAATTAATGCCATGATGGCTGTGAGGGCAATTACCCGCTCCGTAACAATCATGTAAAGAAACCTTTCTCTTCCCCACTCCTCTCTTCT
Source organism: Amia ocellicauda (assembly GCF_036373705.1). NCBI lineage: Eukaryota > Metazoa > Chordata > Actinopteri > Amiiformes > Amiidae > Amia > Amia ocellicauda. Next base: position 61,234,713 of record NC_089850.1, read on the forward strand.
CCCTCACCTAGCTTAGCGCTAGCACCCATCATTTCAATCATTTGTCTCACCGCTTGATCCTCTAGGAAGACTATGGGGGGGGCTCGGCTCCCGCCACCCGGTAAGGCTGGCGAAACTCCACTGGGCTCAGGGCCCGTGGTGCTGGAGGTTCTCCCTGGTTCCTTTGTGGCCGAGGCCCGACGAGCAGATGGCAGGGCAGAGGCTTTATGTACAACTGGGGAGAAAACTGTGTAGACCCCGCTAGTTGTTCTTTTGACTAATGGTGGGGGAGGGGGTGGTCTTTCCCTTCCCGGCTGTCTGCCGCCGCAGGCCTCCTCCCCCAGCGCCAGTGACCTTGCTGATGTCTTTATGGGAAAGGACACTGGCGCTGACTCTCGTCTCTTGAGGACCTGCGGCTCTCCCACTACTGCCGGGAGGGCATACCTGACCCCTCCCCTGGGAGAGTCTCAGTTGTGGGGCAGGAGGAATGTTATTTCTAGGGGGCCTCTCATCCACCAGGCTGCCCACTCGGGGCAGTGGAGAAGGCCGATTTTTTTCTAGCAATGGAAAACAGAAGCTGATCCAGTTTGGGCATCCACTCTGCCCAGATTTACCGCTGCCAGCCCCCCTGGGGTGCAACTGGACAAAACAGAGACTCACAGTGCACTGGATCACAGGCAGAACAATCATACACCTTTGCCAATTGCCCTTCTACACAGCAAACCCTCAATATAGCCCTGCTGCTTTGAGCAGGAACTGTGAGCACTGTAACGTCAGCAGAATATATAACAAGAGCCCTTGGCATGCCAGGTGCCCCTCTGCCACTTCATAGAGAGGCCCAGCTTTGCTCAGTGGCATGTCTGAGGGACCTGAATAACTCACAAAGAGGCTGACAATCATGTACTTCAATTGAGAGGTCTGTGATACAATGGACAGACATAGGAGCTTATGAGGTAGTTCCATAGGTTTTGCCTATTGCTGCATTATTGCCTAGATTATTGCTTGGATCTTTTTTTGTTTTAATTTATAATGAAACACATGAATGCAACATTGTTTTTTTTTATATAAGTATAACTCTAGGTTTTGCCTATTGCTTGCTGCATTGTTGACTAGATTATTGCATTACTTTTGTAGCATAAGGTACACTTATAAATTTCAGTTAAAGATGTGAATTTAAGTATCACCTTATCAAGAATCCTAAAATCTTGTAGAACTCAATTTCTGCAATAATTGGACACAGACACCAATTCCAAAGATATACATTCTCAAATTTATTAAAAACAAAGATAAAATGTAGCACTACACTAGTTATACAAAAAGGGAGAAACTAATTAAAATTCACTCAAGATCAACAAATCAAAGACAAATCACTTCCGTGACCAAATCAAAGACCATGGAATCGCATATGATGACACACAAAATGTTACACAAAATTACAAACACATTGAATACAATACCAGTTAGTAAGACAAAGGTGAGTCTCTCATTAGTATTGTTAGTCGGACATTAAATAACTAATACAGATTAGTATTTAAGTCAAATAACTTCTCGTTATATATATCAATCTCATTTACGTTTGGGTGCCGAGAAAGATCCTATCATTTCTTGTTACCACAATTCTCCCTAATTGATTACTGTTCAATGATTAAGGATAGGCAGGGCCACCTATAATCTAGTGTCTATTTACATGTGTCAATTTCAGACTAAAGAGTTAAACAGGAATTAAGATATTTCTCGGCCTTGACAGATATTAATTCTAAAATTGTCAAACAAAACAGTTTAATGCAGCACTCATTTATATTTAAGAAAATACTAAATGATATTACATATTCCAAAGTTTATGACTCACAGAATAACATTTCTAATTGATTTCTCAAATGTCATGAATAATAAACTCCAAACTGTTAACTTATCTGAACTTCGTCGCAGAGAGGCCTCTATGTCTTCGGGCTCAAATAAAAACACACGGCACGAGGTCTGTGTGTTTTGGAACAAAGGCAGTCCGGTTCGGCTTTGTCCAATAACTTCCACTTCAGTCGATGCTCCTGGAAGTTGGGGTTTCGCGAAAGTAGAGTCTTTTCCAAACAGATTTTCCACTGGTTTGAAGGCTCCAAGGGTGTGCACAGGATGTCTTCTTTGTAAGCAGGGTTTTCCACCATAGTTACTTGAAGACAAAGTCATTGAGGAAAGCAGGGCCCTGTTCGTTTTCCAAGGGTCAAGTTTCTTAAGACTCAATAGCTATTTAAATGACTGAACACTTTTGTATTGCAGTCGACTTAGTCAATTGTCCAGCTGTAGTAACTCCACTGATCAGATGGGTACAGGCGGGCATGCACAGTTTCTAAAGTTCTTTAATTAATAAAGTTCTTTAGAATAATTCTTCGTACGGCTCAATCTCCTTCTCCCAGTTCAACTCTTCTGTTGCCGGCAAAGACTTAGTTGGTTTCTGGTTCCGGTTCTGGCAACAGGTTGAGCTGTGAGAGCGAGTTATTGGTTCAGGTGAGAGAGAGGCAAAGAGATGCCATGCGCTAGCTTTTATGTCCGTTAGATCAATAGACTATTGGTTCTTGAGTTTGTGAGATTGGATTTTGGTTTCAGCCCCCAGTGTCTTATTGGAGGAGGCTCGATTTATGACTGATGTCAATCCATGCCATCTTTTGGAAATGCCGGTTGGCCTGGGTTCTTAGCTCTGTGTCGGGATTTCAGTTCTCGTCCACTTCAAAGAGTTTTAATACCTCCAGGCCCTATTCCCCAGACATTTCACAGCAGGGATTCCAAGCCATTTGGCCCATTCTCGGTGCCATCCTCCCAAGACTGCCACTTTGATATAGAACAGTTCACGTGCTGATGAGCTCAGGAAATCTGATAACTTTGGGGGAGAGGTCTTCTTTAGATCAGAACTTCAGATAAGGCTCTGAATGCTCTTATCAAAATACACCCCCACTTAACGCTACACTTTTTTTCATTTATAATGAAAACCTTAGTAGAACTCTGTATTTAAGCACTTGATAAAAAATAGTGCAATGTTGTGTTGCATCATTACAAATTTACTGTTATATCTTATTAAATTGTTGATGTTTTATGCATTCACATTATTAGACATTCTTTCTGATGATAAAATTTGCATAAATCGTAAAACACCGAATTCAGAAAAATTAAAATGGAAAAATGGAATTTGCGAAACAATTTAGCGGAATTTGGGAAAAAATAAAGCGGAATTCATAGGGCCCTAGCTTTATAAGACCCCAGTAGGAGACCTCTGGGTCTATAATAGCAGAGGTATGAGCTGAATTGTATAAGCCCCTCTCTCTCTCCCCCCTCCTCTGGTGCTGCTCGGTCTGTAAGCCGACACTGATCAGCTGATCTATTCCACTGCCTGAGACAGGTTTTTTTTGATTGGCTAGTTTAAAAAAGCAGATCTCCATGGCACTTGACACACACAGCAACATCCTCTCCATTGGTCAATTCCAGCCCCATGTGCTGCTTTGCGCATTGAATTTCTAAAACCAGGAAGTGCGCGATGTAAACAAACCTCACGTGGCTCTTTTCAGCAGAATCTCAGCTCCGCAGCTAAAAACACTGCATGTCTTTATCTCAAATCGTTTATCAGATAATTAATACTTTGTAATTGATGCCCCAATTTTGGGTGGATCTGCCTAAATCGTCCTCGGAGGGGATTTATTAGATTATTATTTTGTTCCATCAATTTCAGCCAAATTATATAACATTCTGCAATATTCCACGTTTTACAGTTGATTCCATGTTTATTACCAAATTCCGCGATTCCGTCCGCGTTTTCAACATCGCGGAAATCATAGGCCTCTAGGTTTCTGCACACATCGTAGGAACCCGATTGAAAACGTCACTCTATCAAAGCTGCCATTGGCCCCTGCACACGTCACTCAGAACAGGTCCCTTCCCACTTCCTGTTCTCACCTGCATTACTTGTAAAATGTTGGAAAAAATTATTAGACAGAACGTAGAGGAGCATCTTAATGAAAACCATATTCTTAGAGATCGTCAACATGGGTTTAGATGAAGCAGATCATGTCTTACAAATCTATTGGAGTTTTTTGAACATGCACCTGCAGCTGTGGATCAAGTGAATACGATATGATATACTTAGATTTTCAAAAAGCTTTTGATAAGGTTCCACACCAAAGACTGATCCTCAAATTGGAAGCTGTAAGCATTCAGGGTAATGTAAGTAGATGGATTATGAACTTGTTGATGTATAGGAAACAGAGGGTGTCGATTAGAGGAGTCGCTTCTAACTGGAGTGAGGTTGTTAATGGAGTTCCACAGTGATCAGTACTAGGGCCTTTGCTTTTTCTAAGCTATATTAATGATCTGGACTCTGGGATAGTTAGCAAACTTGTCAAATTTGCAGATGATACTAAAATAGGTGGCTCAGCAGAAACAATCTCAGCAGCACAGCACAGTTGTGGGCTGACACCTGGCAGGTTTGCTTTCAAAGTTACATATGCCCACAACTATGAAAAAATATATCTAATGTTAACAGTGCATATGCAAAATGAATAGTTTAGCAGTGCTCACAATTGTGTGGAAAAACTGTGACATGCCGGTGAGTTTGACAAGTTATGGGACAAACAGAAGGACACGGACACCCGCTCCAGCACACGCACAGAGGTCAGAGGTGCAGTGGACCGATAAGTCGTGGTAGTGCAGTGACCAGTATTGTTTGCTTTCTGCGATTGGAAATGCATTGTATTGGCATGGGGAAGTGTTATTTTGGTAATTAGCAGATGTTTTGTGTTGCATTAGATTGATGGGTATGTGCATGTAGCTGTGTGGCGTTGTCATAACGTGTTTTTTCGAGCTGGTTGTGGATTGTCCCCTGTTGTAAAGCGGTGCAGTAACCTGTATTCTTGTGGCAGGTATAGCTCTCAAGTCTCACGCATTGCCCCTAAAATCTTAAGCATTTGCCCCAAACAGTTGTGTGCTCACCCCTCTCTGGCTCCTGCTTCTGCTGGTGGCAACAGTATCTATCAACACATTTTTTTTTTTATGTGACAAATCTCATGCATTATCGTTTTGAAAACTTCTACAAGTTCTGGAATCTACTGGAGGGATAGAACACCATTCTTTCAAAAGATATTCCCTCATTTGGGGTTTTGATGATGGTGCTGGAGAGCGCTGTCTAACACGTCGGTCCAAAATCTCCCATAGGTGTTCAATTGGGTTGAGATCTGGTGACTGCGAAGACCATAGCATACAGTACATTAACATGGCAAACCATGCCAGGAAAATGCCCCCCACAGCATAACAGAGCCTTCGGACCCCCTCACTGTAGGGGTCAAGCAGTTGGGCCTGTACCATTCTCTTGGTGTCGCCACACATGCACTTGCACATATCACTTTCTCTGTAGACCAGTTGAGCAGTCTTTGTAACTGTAGCTCCTACCATTCGTGCCCCAATAATGACCCCTCTTTCAAAGTCACTTAGATCCTTTCCTCTTGCCGTCTTGATCCATAATCGAAGTCAGCTGGGCCTGCTGAGCAATTATAAACATGCCACAGAGCATGATGGGATGTTAATTGCTTAATTGTATCATGCAGTACACTTGTTTGGAGGCATCTGCATTCGTTATGTTCCTCTATTTATTTATTCAGATGTTTCCTTTAATTTGTTACCCATCTGTATATATATACACAGCACTGTGCAAAAGTTTTAGGCAGGTGTGAAAAAATGCTGTAAAGTAAGAATGCTTTCAAAAATAGACATGTTCTTAGATTATATTTATCAATTAACACAATGCAAAGTGAGTGAACAGAAGAAAAATCTACATCAAATCCATATTTGGTGTGACCACCTTTTGCCTTCAAAACGGCATCAATTCTTCTTGGTACACTTGCACAAAGTCAGGGATTTTGTAGGCATATCGTCAGGTGTATGATTAAACAATTATACCAAACAGGTGCTAATGATCATCAATTCAATATGTAGGTTGAAACACAATCATTAACTGAAACAGAAACAGCTGTGTAGGAGGAATAAAACTGGGTGAGGAACAGCCAAACTCAGCTAACAAGGTGAGGTTGCTGAAGACAGTTTACTGTCAAATGTCATACACCATGGCAAGACTAAGCACAGCAACAAGACACAAGGTAGTTCATCAGCAAGGTCTCTCCCAGGCAGAAATTTCAAGGCAGACAGGGGTTTCCAGATGTACTGTCCAAGCTCTTCTGAAGAAGCACAAAGAAACGGGCAACGTTGAGTACCGTAGACGCAGTGATCGGCCAAGGAAACTCACTGCAGCAGATGAAAGACACATCATGCTTACTTCCCTTCACAATCGGAAGATGTCCAGCAGTGCCATGAGCTCAGAATTGGCAGAAAACGATGGGACCCTGGTACACCCATCTACTGTCCGGAGAAGTCTGGTCAGAAGTGGCCTTCAGGGAAGACTTGCAGCCAAAAAGACATTCCTCTGAACGCAACAAGGCCAAGCGCCTGGACTATGCACGAAAACACCGGAACTGGGGTGCAGAAAAATTGCAGCAGGTGCTCTGGACTGATGAGTCAAAATTTGAAATATTTGTCTGTAGCAGAAGGCAATTTGTTCGCTGAAGGGCTGGAGAGCGGTACACAAATGAGTGTCTGCAGCCAACAGTGAAGCATGGTGGAGGTTCCTTGCTAGTTTGGGGATGTATTTCTACAAATGGAGTTTGGTAGGGATTTGGTCAGAATTAATGGTCTCCTCAATGCTGAGAAGTTCAGGCAGATACTTATCCATCATGCAATACCATCAGGGAGGCATCTGATTGGCCCCAAATATATTCTGCAGCATGACAACGACCCCAAACATACAGCGACAGTCATTAAGAACTATCTTTAGCGTAAAGAAGAACAAGGAGTCCTGGAAGTGATGGTATGGCCACCACAGAGCCCTGAACTCAACATCATCAAGTCTGTCTGGGATTATATGGAGAGAGAGGCAACTGAGGCTGCCTAAATCCACAGAAGAACTGTGGTTAGTTCTCCAAGATGTTTGGGCCAACCTACCTGCCAAGTTCCTTCAAAAACTGTGTGCAAGTGTACCTAGAAGAATTGATGCTGTTTTGAAGGCAAAGGGTGGTTAATATAATCCATTAACATGTACATTTTTGAAAGCATTATTAAAACAGCATTTTTCACATCTGCCTAAAACTTTTGCACAGTACTATATATATAATTGAATCTAAAAAACAAATAACTGCTTTAGATTATTATATATATTTAAATACTTCAGCTATTTGGAAGAGTTGGTATGAAATATCACAAATAAAAAAACTAATTGGCCCAGGTCTGGGAGAAGGACAGGGGGTGAAGCTGGCATTTTGAAAACGTATGTGTGAGGAATGACATGCAGGCACAGTAAGCAGGTCACATAAAATACAGGGTGCAGTATTGGTCAATATCTGTTAGTTTTTACTAGTGGTGTGCTGGGTGTTTTTGTTTAAAGAACGTATAGTTTGTAATTGTGTTTTTTTGTTTGTTATAGTTTATAGATAGAATGTATATTTACTTTATTTATGTTTTTGGCAATGGCAAATAATTGACATATTTTATTAATGATGGCCTCTTCTCTATACAGCCTAGACTAGATAATATCTGCATAACTATATATAGGCATAACTGTTTCAGCTTCATAGGTGATGCATTTCTCGTTTTACAAAGTATGGGCTCTAACTCCGTGCACTCAAGTCTGGCAGGCCTGCGTCATTCCCTGGCACCACCCCCGACACTCTTCTTCTCGGCATTGCTGCTTCAATGCATTTAGGGGTGTGGTCCTGGTCAAGACAATCTCCTGAACTCCAAACTGAATGTCTGAATGGGAAAGAAAGGTGATTTAAGCAATTTTGAGCGTGGCATGGTTGTTGGTGCCAGACGGGCCGGTCTGAGTATTTCACAGTCTGCTCAGTTACTGGGATTTTCACGCACAACCATTTCTAGGGTTTACAAAGAATGGTGTGAAAAGGGAAAAACATCCAGTATGCAGCAGTCCTGTGGGAGAAAATGCCTTGTTGATGCTAGAGGTCAGAGGAGAATGGGCCGACTGATTCAAGCTGATAGAAGAGCAACTTTGACTGAAATAACCACTCGTTACAACCGAGGTATGCAGCAAAGCATTTGTGAAGCCACAACATGTACAACCTTGAGGCGGATGGGCTACAACAGCAGAAGACCCCACCGGGTACCACTCATCTCCACTACAAATAGGAAAAAGAGGCTACAATTTGCACAAGCTCACCAAAATTGGACAGATGAAGACTGGAAAAATGTTGCCTGGTCTGATGAGTCTCGATTTCTGTTGAGACATTCAGATGGTAGAGTCAGAATTTGGCGTAAACAGAATGAGAACATGGATCCATCATGCCTTGTTACCACTGTGCAGGCTGGTGGTGGTGGTGTAATGGTGTGGGGGATGTTTTCTTGGCACACTTTAGGCCCCTTAGTGCCAATTGGGCATCGTTTAAATGCCACGGCCTACCTGAGCATTGTTTCTGACCATGTCCATCCCTTTATGACCACCATGTACCCATCCTCTGATGGCTACTTCCCGCAGGATAATGCACCATGTCACAAAGGTCCAATCATTTCAAATTGGTTTCTTGAACATGACAATGAGTTCACTTTACTAAACTGGCCCCCACAGTCACCAGATCTCAACCCAATAGAGTATCTTTGGGATGTGGTGGAACGGGAGCTTCGTGCCCTGGATGTGCATCCCACAAATCTCCATCAACTGCAAGATGCTATCCTATCAATATGGGCCAACATTTCTAAAGAATGCTTTCAGCACCTTGTTGAATCAATGCCACGTAGAATTAAGGCAGTTCTGAAGGCGAAAGGGGGTCAAACACAGTATTAGTATGGTGTTCCTAATAATCCTTTAGGTGAGTGTATGTACTGAATATAACTTGGCAGTAAGTTAAACACCTTCTGTTCATCAAAACTCTGGAGAGTTATCCGTTTGTCCGCAGGTTTATTGATTAGAAAAGGGTGAAACTGAGAACAGACAGAAGGCATAATCAAAACTATGCATACTGTAAATACCTTATACACTGTAAACATACTTTATCATGACTAATTTCTAAATTCTCCCTTTTTACTCTTACATGTTTACATATTCACTGCAAGTATCAACCAAGTAACCCATAACAGTTTCATTTTAATATGTTGTCGATTACTGTATTTGACTATGAACTCCTAATGACTATAGATATAGCACTGGTTGTAAATGAAATCAACCCAGAATAGCTTGATAGCCTTTTTACATCAACCTTCACAAAACAATGTTTTTTATACCAAATAATGAATTACAATTATAGGTAGGATAAAAGGTGATGTTACATACCAACGATGATATGAAAAGCATAATATGTGTGCAGATGTTTACTGATACAACAGGTAGAAAATTGTTGTTCTCTCTTCCATGAGTTATTACTTCCTGACTAAAGTCACATGGGAGGTTAAAGGTGAATCCCTGTTACTTACTACCTGTATTTTTAAAGGAACCACTACCCATCATAGAACATTGGATTTACATAGAAAAACATTATTAACTAAAAACACTTGTAACAGAACAATACCATATTAGTCCTATTCTTTCAAACTTGCTGTTTGCTACCTCCATGGATTCATAAGTTAAATATTTATAGGGGTGAAATGAAGCTTCCAGTAATGGGCCTGCTATAATAATGACATTCATAAAACAAAGCAACATAAGCACAGAATCATAGGTGCAGTGCTCTCAAAGGCAAACATATGGAACCATATACAATAAATAAGCTAAATAAAATGATTTACACAAACAGTAATACAGTAATCACAAAACCCAATTTATCTTCTGGTTGTAATGCCAGCGTGGCTGTCTTCTGAATACGCGACCTGCAGGCTTGCAAAAGAGGCTGAAGCTCATGACCCACATACTGTCATATTGACTTGGTGATACCAGCACAGCCAGGCCAGCCAACGGACACGATTTCAGTTCTGCAAACTATGTGCCACATCAAAGTTTACCGTTAAACTTTGATTTACAGAAAATTGATTTTATATGTTAACCCAAATCGAGGGGAATGTGTAGGATCAATAATATTTATTATTATTGTAACACTCTGGGGTCTTCCAATAGATAGTCCCAACTCATATTTCATTGTGCAACAATGAGTCCTTTTTATTGTTCATTCACTACTCATATATACTGCACACATCAGTACACACTATCACAGTCGGACCTGTTCCTTCCACTTCCTCTCTCTTTTATTCCCTCTCTCTATGCTCCTCCCACCGCCTCTACCCATTAGCTCCTTACAGTGCGGTGGCACGGTACATTATTATTATTATGCTCTAGTTTGAGGGTGCAGTAAAGCAAATTATCTAAAAGTTAAACTTGTATTCACCACTAGATGGAGACGTTGTGTTACAGAAGCATGTCATCAATGCATTGAATCGATGTTACCAATTAATCAGACTTATTTGCATCGTCTATGTGGTCCCTCACATGGGGTCTGTTGGGTGATCGTCAACACATTGCATGGCTTTCAATAATACTTATAATACTAATAATAATAACTGTATTTATTCAGCACTTTGCTTGCTGTCGCACAAAGAGCTTTACAGACATTTCAAACACCGGCACAGAAGACAACTGTAAAATTAAAAAGTAATAATAAAAACACAATAACATATAGAGCGGAATATGTATATATGATCATTGCAAATGCCCGGTTTCCACTGACTGAGCGTCCGGACGCGTCCGTGTTTTGTGGAGGTTAAATATCTGGTGCTGGACGCGTCGTTCTCTCTACGCGCTCGCCGTTCTTTTTGACTGTTTTCACACCGACTCAAAAACAACGCGTAGAGCAGGCATCCTAGATGATCATCGCACTATCGATCTCCATCACACATGGCTGACCATCGCAGACGCTAAAAAACTTAACATGTCTTAATGACAAGACTGACACTTTCCAAACTATTACACAAAGGATTGGATTTTTAACGTAGTTACGCTTAATGTTGAACTCGTGTTTTACTGTACTTTAAAATATAACCATTTATATTCAAACTTTATAATTAACAAGACTGGCACCACCCAGGCTAATAGACAAAATATGTAATGTTCAAATTGATATTAAAAGCAGAAGTATCTCGTTAAGCCTTGCTGTAGCCAAGTGTGAATTGTGCTTCATATTGAAAGCTTATATGTGGTTATTGTACTTAAGTAAAGCACTTCGATCCCAGCTTTACTAACGACAAGACCCGCACCTACCAGGCCCATACAAATGAAGAGGCATTTAACTTAACACAGTCAATATCAACGTCACGTCAGTCTTGTCATTTATTACATTTGGATATCAATGGTTAAGTTTTAAGTACAGTAAACCACATTAAGCACAATTCAGCTTGGCTACAATACAATAGATAACAGACAAGACAGTTATGCTTTTAATGTCATTTTAAACATCCAATCTTTTGTGTAACAGTTTGGAAAGTGTCAGTCTTGTCATTTATAGATGGGATGTAAACGGCTATGTTTTACTACAGTAAGTCACGTTGAGCGTTTTCTAAGTGATATTCACCTAAGTGAATTATTATACACAGAGTAAGGTCATAATCTTATTGTCTATGTTAGTAAAAACATATCCATCCTTTATTCATAGTAGGACGTGCCTAACTTTAAACGTACAAACTCTGCAAAGTAATGGTTATGCTTAAAGCACATTAAACCACGTTAAGCTTTTTTAGACTATCCCTCTGCTGCCGTGTAGACAGCCATGTGTGATGAGAATGGAGATCGATAGTGCGATGATCATCTAGGATGCCTGCTCTACGCGTTGTTTTTGAGTCGGTGTGAAAACAGTCAAAAAGAACGGCGAGCGCGTAGAGAGAACTGCACATGGGCAGGGAGAAGTGCAAATGTGAAAACGATATTGAACGAGCGTAGAATTGAATTGTAAGCGTAAAATAAAAACCGTAAGTGTAGTTTTGAACGTACAAGTTGTATTTCTGTGCTCGCTAATTTTGACAGTGAATTCACTGACACGATTCACTTTCAGAAGAGAGCTGTGCGCTGGACTGTAGACAGACAGGAAGAGATCAGAGACATTGTGTCGGAAGATATAATCTCAAGTGCCGAGTGCGATCACGAAGAAATTAGTTTTATTAGCAGCATTGAGTGAAATCCACGTACAGAGACAATGACTGCTTACAGTTAATATCCGATTGCATTAAACACTTGGATTTAACAGGACCGGTGCAGTGACTGACTAGTTAAAATAAACTGGAGGATAATAGTCGGATCGTAGCAGCCGATATTGTTAATATTGTATGAATAACTGGCCGGTGTTCAGGCTGTGTTGTGTGAATGTGTGCAGGACAATCCAGAGACAGTCAGTGTGAAGGCGAACACGATTCAGTTAACGTGTCCATTTACAAGATAAATGAATGAATAAATAAATACAGCAGATCTGGGTTTCCCTCTAAAACATTAAGGTCTGGTTTAATAAATGCGTCCATAAACGCCATGCCTGAGACGCGCACACTTTAGTTCAATTAAACCGGCTATATTGTAGCTAGATGATTCATCGTGAAACGTGTGTATTTTGTTTCAACTGTATTCTTATGGGACGTGCTTGTCTGAATATAATGTTGTCTATACACGTTTAGCTCTTCCTAATATCTCTGAACAGAAACGTGTATTTATTACGCCGTTTACAATCATGTAAAGCAGAAAGAATAAAACAGACACAAAGTCCTATCCTCGTCAGGCTGTGTCTCTGTTTTTAACACAAACACAAACCAAACCCACAGCCGCTGCTCCTCCATCAGAGGGACGGATCACAGCGGCCTGGTTACAGAAACAGCTCCGGGACTCCGGCACGGCACGACACGGCACGACACGGCGCTTAATACTGTTTTATTAGGATAAGTATTTTACATTTCAATAAATAAAAACATTCACAATTTTAATACTTATGATTAAATTTTTTAAAATCAATTCCTAAAATCACTTAAACAAATTTAAATCTTACAGTGATTAACTTAAACAAAATACAGAACTCAAATAAACGTGCAATAAAACAATAAAACAAACTTGTGATCAAATACATTGAAAATAACTGAAAATGCACCGGACAAATCAAAAAACAAATAAAATGATAAAAATAAAAAACAAACCAAAACAATCAGATGCATTTAAAATTAAAAAAACAAACGGCCAATGTATTTGACAAAATAATAGAACAAAACTAACCAAAAAACCCAAACAACTAGTGCTTTAAAAACAAATAGATCTTTAAAAACAGTTAAAATTCATTTTTTAAAAGTCATTTTTTTTAAAACCTGTCTTTTCATAAAAGTAGTTAAAAGAGCTTGTACTCGGGCGCCAGCGGAACCGAGGCATAAAACACTCCAGCAGGGCCAGGCTCTACCGCATGTGCTGGATGCAGTGGAGTTGTGGGGCCTGAGCTCTAGGGGGCAATTCAAGTCAATATTATGTTCAAAGTTGCATATCATAATTGTGCATTTAACACATTTCTTGTTACTGTAACTCATTATATTACAGTTCCCCGAATAGTTTAGATGAGAGAACACAACGAACCGCATTGAAGAAAGGCGAGGAGGAAAAGACGTAAAATAAAACGAGGAAGAATGGAAAGAAAAAGCTAACGTTTTAATTACCACCTCCAGTGTATCACCTACACTGTTAGCACTGGTTGTCTTGCGTCTGTCGGTTTGCTTTTAATGTATTTGTAGTAACTTGACATTTTATTTGCTGTTAATATGAATAAATACATAATTATATTTTTGGTTGCTCTCTCCCAGAACGGCGCTGACTGTACAAATGCGACAGTTTTAATGCAGATTCGTGTCCTACTTTTTATATTATTTACCAATACCAGTTAATATAAATCACAACTTCTGATTTGAGTTATAATAAATTGTACTCCGACAGATAGCAGGGAGGCAGTAATCTAAGCTGAAGTCGCATTAAGCGGTGTGTTACTTCAACTAGACAAACAGCGATATTATTACTCGGTTGTAACTGTGTCAGATTTTATATCGGGTGTAATGTATTCATTAAGTTCCTGGCTTCAGAACGAATGAGCATTTTCAGTATTTGGTGATGATTTTAGTAACTTTATTTTTCAAAGATAAGAGGAAGTAAGATTGAGGTGGCTGTGTTTGGAGGCTGTTTTGGAACATTTTAGGGCTCTTGTTGAAAAACATGAAACAAAATTACTTAAACTCGAGTTAATATTAAAGGAGAGGGGGTTCCATCTGTACTCCGTGTGTTTATTTGTGTGAGTGTGGGTGTTTTCGTCCACCTTTCTGCGTTTTTCTGTAGAAAGAAAACACAGATCCGAGCGACAGTCTGCACAAAAGAAGCGGCGAGCACGCGGTTGAGTCTATACGGTTCTCATGCAGTGTATAAGACCCACCCTTCACAGGCGCAGTTTAACAGTCCGACTCGCTCGACACAGACACACAAATGGCAGAAGAAGTGGCTCCAGCTCCCGCCGCCGCGCCGGCCAAGGCGCCCAAGAAGAAGTCCGCCGCCAAGCCCAAGAAGGCCGGCCCCAGCGTGGGAGACCTGATCGTCAAAGCCGTGTCCGCTTCCAAGGAGAGAAGCGGCGTCTCCCTGGCCGCCCTCAAGAAAGCCCTGGCTGCCGGCGGCTACGACGTGGAGAAGAACAACTCCCGCGTCAAGGTCGCAGTCAAGAGCCTGGTGACCAAGGGCACTCTGGTGCAGGTTAAGGGCACCGGCGCTTCGGGCTCCTTCAAGCTCAACAAGCAGCAGGCGGAGGCCAAGAAGAAGCAGCCCGCCAAGAAGGCCGCCTCTACACCCAAGAAGCCAGCGGCCAAGAAACCCGCCGCGGCTAAGAAGCCCAAGAAGCCGTTAGCGAAGAAGCCGGCAGCGAAGAAGCCAGTGGCCGCCAAGAAGTCTCCCAAGAAAGCCAAGAAGCCCGCGGCGGCTAAGAAGGCGACCAAGAGCCCCAAGAAAGCCGCTAAGAAGCCGGCGGCGCCCAAGAAGGCCACCAAGAGCCCCAAGAAAGCCAAGGCGGCCAAGCCCAAGGTCGCCAAGCCCAAAACCGTCAAGCCGAAAGCCAAGAAAGCGGCTCCGAAGAAGAAGTGAAGGAATTGACTCCGACTCTACCCGCCTCGACCCCAACGGCTCTTCTAAGAGCCACCACTACTTCTTAACAGCGTTTTTCCATTTCTGTATCCAGTCTGTTCAATTGTCCACGAATTAGGTTCCTTGCCATAGCCCCCCACGTTGTGAACGTGTGTACAGGGCTTGTGAAGCACGGTGGTGTGAACGGGGCGGCGTGTCCTGCTCCGCTCCTGCAGCAGTCTCTCTCTCGGTGACGGGGCGAGTCACAGCGCAGCCGGCTGACTGACAGGGCGGGCTGTTGGCATGGGGTCGAGCGCAGTGCGCTGGGGCTGCTTCAGCGTTTTCCCAAGGGTACAGAGCATTATTTACATGAGTGTCAACATAATGTGCCCCCTCCGAAATTGTGCAGCCAAATGCTGATGATCGATGTAATATTGCAATATCATGCAGACCTATATTATTCTTCAATACTAAAATACTCCACGGCATGTCAGGATGAAATGTGACGTCACATCGCATCTTCAGTGAACCGTCATTACCCGTGTTGAGCTGCTCTGACAGGTGTTTGTCTTGAAATGAGAGACGCGCAACTGCAGCTGCAAGTTTGAACTGCACCGGTTATGAAGGGTCTGCGACCCTCACTGATTTCATGTGTCAGGATGGGTTCCTTAGTCATACCAACAATAGTGCTGGGGATTATACAGATATAAATTGTTAGCAAGTATTGGTACATGATTCTATTATACCTAATTCATATCGAAATACTACTGTCCAAACAGACATGTACAATTTCGCATACAGTTCAAATGGGACCCTAAATCACTGACTGGTTGTGAATGAAATGCTGACGGCTCTGCTCCGCCTGCTCTCTACAGTAAATACTGTTTATTGGGTTGAGTATTTTACATTTCTTAAAATAAAAACAATTCAATATTTAATACTTATGATTAAAATCATTTAAAATATCAATTCTTAAAATCACTTAAAATTTTTAAAATCTTTGTGATGGCTCTGCTCCGCCTGCTCTACAGTAAAGCTGCTGCTTCATCCTAAAGCGCAGGAGACCCGCTCCCGCCCCCTACTCCCGCTGGAAACAGACATCTGAGACCTGCGAGCGGATTGGTTACAGCTCCTGTCGAGCGCGCCTCAATTCAGCTCTGTGAGTGGACGGATGGAAGAGGAAGAAAGAACCAATCCCAAGGAGAGGAGCGTCTATAAAACACAGGCAGCGTAGTTCTTCTGTATCCCATACTTGCTGTATCTGACCGTGCGATCATGAGTGGAAGAGGCAAAACCGGTGGCAAGCAGAGAGCGAAGGCCAAGACTCGCTCCTCCAGGGCTGGACTGCAGTTCCCAGTCGGCCGTGTCCACAGGCTGCTGCGGAAGGGAAACTATGCTCAGCGGGTCGGTGCTGGAGCCCCGGTCTACCTGGCCGCTGTGCTGGAGTATCTGACCGCCGAGATCCTGGAGCTGGCTGGCAACGCCGCCCGGGACAACAAGAAGACCCGCATCATCCCCCGGCACCTGCAGCTCGCCGTCCGCAACGACGAGGAGCTGAACAAGCTGCTGGGTGGCGTGACCATCGCCCAGGGCGGCGTGCTGCCCAACATCCAGGCCGTGCTGCTGCCCAAGAAGACCGAGAAGCCCGCCAAGAAGTAAAGACCCCACCGAGTGATCGAACCCCAACGGCTCTTTTAAGAGCCACCCACACTTTCCTAGAGGCACGGCCTTCCATTTGAAGTGATTATGAAATCGAGATTCATCTGTTGAAAGCGATACAGTGGGTTGTAAGCTCGGTAGTTAAATTACTGATCCCTTTTATGCCAAGTGCTACTTTCTCATTTGAAAAGCACGATATATTGCACTAAATACATAATGTATGCGGTGATTGTTACACTAATTCAAAATAAGCAGTTTAAAATGTACTGCATCTGTTCTGCGAGTGGTGCTGTAACTACACGACTTGCTCGACCTATATTGATCAGGCTATACACACTTATTGAAGCCGTCTCCACTCCGTATTTCAAAGCCTGTCGTTTATTTTATTAACATAATGCGCAATCACACACGTATCGCCCTCATGAACTGTACACAGTTGAAATGAGTGCAACCACAACGAAGCCCCCATTATTGCATCGTCACACGCTGCCAGCAGCAATTATCTTTAGCTGTTAAATCTTAACCTTTCTACAGGGATTGGAATAAACAATCCAGGTGACTTCTTAAACGGAACAATGAAATATAGTTTTTAATAAGATCATGTCTTAAATACAGGGGTACACATTCAACTTGTAACCTCATTTATTAAAGTATTAGATATGCGATAGTAATAGTCCCCATGCACTGATATCAGGCCGAATTAAACTAGTGTTGAAACGGCGGGAGGGAGAGAGCGAGGGGCAGTGAAACAGCCTGCTCGCTTAGGAGCTGTGGGGGGAGGAGACAGAACGCACTTACTAGCGCCTGAATTCAAAATGCCCAATCACTGCTTAGGATTCAAACTCTAACCAATCATCAGGCAGAATGAGGTTTAGCCAATAGCTCCAGGGTATTCCCTCTTTATAAAGCGTAGCGCCCGCTTTACTGTTTCATTTCTAGGTTGTTGCTTAGATATCGCTAAAGAATGGCCAGAACCAAGCAGACCGCGCGTAAGTCCACCGGCGGGAAGGCGCCGAGGAAGCAGCTGGCGACCAAAGCTGCCCGTAAGAGCGCCCCGGCCACCGGCGGAGTGAAGAAGCCTCACCGCTATAGGCCCGGCACTGTGGCTCTCCGGGAGATCCGCCGCTACCAGAAATCCACCGAGCTGCTGATCCGCAAGCTGCCCTTCCAGCGCCTGGTCCGAGAGATCGCCCAGGACTTCAAGACCGACCTGCGCTTCCAGAGCTCGGCCGTCATGGCTCTGCAGGAGGCCAGCGAGGCCTACCTGGTCGGCCTGTTCGAGGACACCAACCTGTGCGCCATCCACGCCAAGAGAGTCACCATCATGCCCAAGGACATCCAGCTGGCCCGCCGCATCCGCGGAGAGCGAGCCTAGACCCTGACACCCGACCCAGGCACGCCCGGAGACACAACGGCTCTTTTCAGAGCCACACAATTGTCTTTCAGAGGGCAGTTTCATTTTGGATACTAAGGCTATGTCTGTTTGTTTGTATTTTACACAAATGCAGTCTATAGAATGTGCGAGCAGTTAAATAACCCACCCGCTACTCATGTTTTCTCTAAATAATGTATAACGTACGCATTGGTTGTTGTATTTTTCAGGGGGATAATAGTGATGTCGTTTGGCATTACGGTTTAGTGAAGCTGCCTTAACCTAGAGCTCCGTTTGATGCGGAGAGAAGTTCGAAGCGTCCGCCTGCCCTAACATGAATACTCCCGACTCTGCCACCAGCTGCGCCAGTGAGATTATTGGCTGTGATTGAGTCTCTGGCCGTGCAGCTTTAGGCACAGCGAGCTGTTGGTATTGACTATGTTTAAACCCAGTTTGTTAATAAATCAAATTAAGCACATGTATAAAATACGTTACATAACTTACAGTATATTACACTCCCAAACGCTGCTCCCCGTCTTATCATTCGAAAGTAAGATAGGTTTCTGCCTTGAAACTGCAAACTCTCCAGGTGTCATGGACATCCAGATATGCTTTTAACAGGGACATTAAATAGATACATAAAGTATACTTTACACGGTCACTTTTCCAGCCAGAAAACACTTAATACATACATCCGGGGCGGGGCAGATATCATACACTAAGACGCAAGAATAATACAAGGTAAAAGTAAACACTAAACGGAACCTCTTTCACAGACAGAGTGGGCGGCTCTTAAAAGAGCCTTTGGGTTTGGCGGGGTGGCGGCGGGTCCGGTCTACTTGGAGCTGGTGTACTTGGTGACGGCCTTGGTGCCCTCAGACACGGCGTGCTTGGCCAGCTCTCCGGGCAGCAGCAGCCGCACGGCGGTCTGGATCTCCCGGGAGGTGATGGTGGAGCGCTTGTTGTAGTGCGCCAGGCGGGAGGCCTCGCCGGCGATGCGCTCGAAGATGTCGTTGACGAACGAGTTCATGATGCCCATGGCCTTGGAGGAGATGCCGGTGTCCGGGTGCACCTGCTTCAGCACCTTGTACACGTAGATGGCGTAGCTCTCCTTCCTGGACTTTCGGCGCTTCTTACCGCCCTTCACCGCCGTCTTGGTCACGGCTTTCTTGGAGCCCTTCTTAGGCGCAGACTTAGCTGGTTCAGGCATGGTTGCGATATAATACTTTCTTCGCCCAACAAACGCTGAATTTATAGTAACCGTATGCAAATAATCTAGTATTACGAGAGAAGGCCAGTGATTGGTTAGCGCCACTGGAATCATCATTATGGCCTCTGATTGGCTACACTTGTACCAATAGCAATCCGTGTGACAACCAGACGTTGAGAAGGAAACCGAACACTATTGATTGACTCCAAACGAGCACGATGGTTCGAATGGCCTGCTCTCGTTCGTAAATGTCATGTTCTAATATCCAGTCACTTCCAAACACCAGGGAATACATTTCGACATGTTTTTATCACCAAAACACTCAGGAGTATCGTGAAGACATCTCCAACTTTACATTCCAAACTGTCTCAGTATTTAAACAGATCATATATTAGCAAATTACACGTTTTGAAGTGGTGTATCAAAAACAAGTCCTATATATATATATATATATATATATATATATAATTAAATCTGTATACTTCTTTGCTTAGTCGATTGTCACGGGGTTGTAATACATCCAAGTTAAACGTGGAGGAGAGAAGAGCGACATAACCGTCTGGATGAGCGAGGCAGGAGACATGTAGACGGGCTGACTGGCGAGCCACTATTCCCACACACTTATATTACATGCGTTTGTGGGTAAATGGAAACTTAAACATTGTATGGTTGTCTGGTTTAAAACTCGTGAACAGGGAGACATCAATGCTCAATTAGTTCTTAGAAAATATATTTTAATATTCCTGTCCACCCCGACACAGAAGCCTTTACAGACATGGTCTTAATCGTTGCGATAACTTCGCAAATTTAGTCACAAATACACTTAAGCATCATAGTGAAATACAAATCCAGATGAGGATATTGAAGCTTAGAGTTTAAATGTGTGCCACTCCACATACTATATAACGGAAAACTAAAGAAGAGAAAACAGTCAAGCTCCTTAGCAGAAAGTGTGGGCGGCCCTTAAAAGGGCCTTTGTGTTTCGAGATGATCGGGCAGGCTGTCGTTCAGCCTCCGAAACCGTACAGAGTGCGGCCCTGGCGCTTCAGCGCGTACACCACATCCATGGCGGTCACGGTCTTCCTCTTGGCGTGCTCGGTGTAGGTGACGGCATCACGGATCACATTCTCCAGGAACACCTTCAGCACTCCGCGGGTCTCCTCATAGATCAGCCCAGAGATACGCTTGACTCCGCCACGGCGAGCCAGGCGGCGAATAGCGGGCTTAGTGATTCCCTGGATGTTATCACGCAGCACTTTACGATGACGCTTTGCGCCTCCTTTACCGAGTCCTTTTCCACCCTTTCCTCTTCCAGACATCGTAGCTTCAGCCTCTCAACGATTACACTAGAGAATGAATACAAACGAGGGGCTTGCGTTGTGTATTTCTACAGTCTGTGCGGACCTGATTGAAAGCATAACGCTGTAGCAGCCCGCAGCCTCGTTCTCAGACTGCGTTTGAGCATTTTTTCTGCCGAATTCACTCCCGACAGCCTCTATTTCTCAAAGACTTAATACATTTATATTATAGTTATATGATATTATGCGAGTTGTTCTTGAAATGTCGCCAATTGGGGCTCAGTTATTATTAGTAGTATTATTGTTTGTATTAGTATTATTACTACTGCTAACACCGCACACTGTCTCTCTCACACAGAGGAGCCCTGAGTGACCACAGCCCCTCCATGAGGGCAGAGCCAAGATACAGGACTATATAATATGAGATCTTTGTGCTCTTCCTGCTGCTGGTCTCTGATCCACTGCGTAGAGGGGAGGCAGCCATTAGGCCTGGGCCCAGAGCCCAGAGATGATTCTCCCCTGTAAGTCTCCCCCCACTCACATGGGCCACCAGCTAGACCTCATCTTCTCTAGAGGCTGCTCCCCTTCGACACTCTCTGGGACACCCATGGACATCTCCGACCACCGCCTCATCTCCTTCTCCCTTTCCCTCCCTCCCTCCCTGCTCCACCCACCCTCTCTGTCACCCTCCACCGTAATCTCCGCTCTGTCTCCCCCTCCACCCTTGCCTCCACTGCCCTCACTCTTTTACCTTACATTGACTGTTTTTCCCATCTATCTGTCAACTGTGCTACCTCCTCTTCGTTCTCTTCACTCACCTCCTCCCTTGACTCTCTCCTCTCACATCTCGTCCTGCCCGTCCCTCCCCTCCTCAGCCTTCGCTCTCTGCTGTTCTCCATTCAACCTGAACTAGTCTGCGTTTCCTCCGAACAGAGGTGGAAAAGGACCAAACTCCCAGCTGCCCTCGAAGTCTACCGCTCTCTACTGTCCACATTCTCCTCCTCTTTCACCTCAGCCAAGAAGTCTTACTTCCAATCGCTCTTCAAATCATTAACCTCTACATTGCCAATTGCATTAGAATGTACTTTGCAGTTAATACGTTGCAAGAAAGGAATGTGAGCTGCTGATAACCGAGTGAGGAGTAACAGCAAACCAAGGACAAAGGCAGAATAGGATTTCTATATTTTCCCCACACAGTAGACAGCAGGACTGTGGTCCAGTCCTAGTTCTGCTAGTAGACTGGAAGGCCACTGCCGCTGTTTTCAGCTCGCTGCCTCGCTGTGTACATTGTTCATTTATCCCAAAACAGTATGAGCTGCTGTTGCGCTGCCTTAGCCTTAGTTATAATTGGCAGGTGTCAACTTCTCCTGTGTTACATGGGAGGTGCATGAGCTGGCTCTTGTACCCCACAGTGTATGTCGTTAGTTTGACAGCAGGTCTGTGGCCCCGTTCTAGCTGTGCTAGTGGAACAGGGGGCACGTTGCCGCTGTCCCCAGCGCACGGCACTCAGGCTGAATCTCGCTGCCTCGCTCTGTGGGTAGTTTATTGGACAGCAGGTCTGTGACCCTGCTCTAGCTGTGAGCTAGTAGAGCAGTGGACTGCTGCTGCTGTCCTCAGCGGAGGGCACTCGATCTACTCGTGCCCCGCTGTATACAGAGTTTTTATCCCATCATGGAAGATACTGTTTTATTGGATGTAGTATTACAAATAAAAACATTCAAAACTGTAATACTTATGATTATTATTTTTTTAAATCCTAAAAAAAACATTGAAAATCCTGACATAAATCATTACAGAACTTAAAACAAAACCAAGTGACAGGGGAATAATCCATAATTACATTACATTAAATTATATCAAGTGCCAAAAAAATGAATATTCAAAAAATCTTAAGGTTAATGAAAACAATCTGGTGCATTGCGAAACGTAATGGTTAATGCACTGGATAAACAAAAACATAAAAAAGAAACATCTAGAAACCAAACAAAACAATCCAATGCATTTAAAGAAAGAATGACGGTCAATACACCAGATCATAAAAATACAAAACCACCAAAAAAACAAAAACAAATCAGGATACAAATTAACAATTCAATGTTTTAAAAACAGTTTAAATTGTTTTTATAAAACAATCATGAATCAGTAAAAGAAATAAAGCTCTTGGACTCGGGCTCCAGCAGGGGGAGTATCCAACCACGGAGGTGGGGTCCCATCATGGGATTCTAAGCTCCCCCAGATGATGAATTTTCCAGTTCTTCATGGCTTTCTCCTTGCCCCTCTGGTGGATCTCCAGATTGACATGATCTCGTACTAGGACCATGGCCCTCTGTGCGATCGTCTTTGGTCCAGCTCCTGCTTATTGAACAAGCAGATTTTCCGTCCCTCCAACTGGGCCTGTTTCAACGCGCAGACGACACGCCACCAGCACCTCAGAGTAGCTGAAGTCAGTCCTACGGCTGGTTCATACAGGATCTGCTGGGCAGTCGTCTGCCCAGGTACGGCAAACCTGTGGAGGAATGGACAGAACAAGAGCCAGACCCTGCAAGCCCAGGGGCACTGCCTTCCCAGGCAGGTGTCAAACAGGGCCAAGCCCATTCTATACATGAACACTCGGGTGGGGAGACACCGACTCACAGCCATCCAGGAGACATCTTTCTCTGTATTTGTGAGGCAAACGTGTGTAGCGTTAGCCCAGATATTTCTGCAGGTTTCGTGAGGAAAATCTTGTATTCTGCTTGTACCTTGTACCAGCGAGGCTTTGTGGAGGCCAACTACCAGTACAAAGGACTGATGTTATCCATGGCACAGAGGCCGAATGTGATGTTATTTGTTTGGTAGAGCTGATGTTGCAAGTGGCCATCACTCCCATGTTGCACAAAAGGTGAATGAACTGTTTCCTGTGCCCCATGTGAAAGAGGGTGAGGACCTCGTTAGCACGTAGGTGCAGGTACACCAGTTCGTAAGCGTAAGGTAAAGTAAACAAGTTCCTGAGGACAGCAGTCACGATCAGATGACTGGACGCTAGAAACAATATTCCACAACTGAATGTTTATTCATTCTCCTTGCAAATTACTGTTAATTGCCTTTGTTAATTGCTCATTTTAATTGCCCGTGTTAATGAACCGTGGTCTGTAAATAAACAGAAATATATATTTTTACAATAAGATCTGCATCAGCAATATCTTTACATACACAGAGGAACAGCATTAACTTAATTAATAACATTAACTGAAGAGCTACATTCACTATGAACATGAAAAATACAGTTAAATGTTGATCTTAGTATTATATAATTCATCCTGAATTAATCGTGAACAAAATCGGAAACTTACATCTCTGCATTGATGCACGGATGGTGTAGAAAAACGGTATGGAAAGGAGAGGAGGTTTGTTGTTTATAAGTTTGCAGGAGAAAATGGCTACCGAAGGAAATTTCCAGAAACGGCATGAACAAAACATGAACACTAGAGGGCGACATATCACAAGCTAACAGACTTTCTGACACAGCTGCCCCTAAATTTCTATAACAAACTATTTCTCAATGTCCTCACTGTCATTCTTGTGGGAAGGGAGACGAATCAGTCTGGCCACAGGACGAACATAACTCCGGCCCTGAACTTGAATCTTGGCAGCACGGATACGACCATCTGATCCCTCATAGACTTCTGTAACCTACCAGTTGGCCACTGTGCACAAGGTATCTGAGGATCATCGATCATGACAACCTGGCCAACTGTCAAATCCGTGCAGTCTGCCTGCCACTTCTGGCGGAGCTGGAGATTTGTAAGGTAAAATCTCACGAATTTGGCCCAGAAGAGGTCAGCGAGGATCTGGCTATGGCGCCATCACTGTCGGCTAAGCAAGTCATGTGAGGGGAATACCACCTTAAATGTACATTGGGCATTATCGGATCAGGGTCAGCAACATCCGAAGACACGCACCCCTGTGGTTTTGAGTTATGCAGTTATGGTGAGGTGAAGCTCTTTGCATATGTTGCATGGCTTCTTCAGGGTACAGGCCTCAGGTGAGTGTGAACGTCCGCATTGCCAGCAATGCTCCTTCTCTTTGATCCACTTATTTATCTGCCCGGCGGACAGCTTCTTGAATTCCGCACAGGCTTTGAGGTAGTGCTCATTGGTGTTACAAAATGGGCAGTATGACTTTGGCTTGTCTTTAGTCTAGGTGTACAATGACTGACAGGCTGAAGGACGTGAGCTTGAATCAGCTGGAGCTGTTTCAGCATTGTAATAGACAAAGGATGGTTGCTCCTACTTCTTGGAGGTATAGTGCTGCTCCCATTTATCCAGCTTTGAGCCCTCACCTTTGTAAAGGACTGCTGCATGGTCAGAAATATGTTTGGCACATGATTTGGTCTGCAGCCAGATGGACAGGTCATGAAAAGTGTAGGTTTGGTCTGCATCTCCCCTCAGTATGCCACGGTCGATGCAGTAAGAAATACGAGACTGAAAGGAAAATATATATTTTAACTATATGTATATAGTTAATTGGTTATGACATTGTAGAGCTGGTGTGGCCACTTATTGGAGCAAGTGGCCGCCACTCCCATGTTGTGTGGAGGGCGTATGAACTGGATCCTGCATCCCGCTGTGTATATACATTTTATAATAGTAGAGCCTGCTGTTGCCCTGCATTTAGCTGTGCTAGTAGATGGCACCTGCTCCCATGTTATGTGGAGGATGTGTGATCTGCTTCCTGCACCTTGCGATATATCTTATTGTTATCATGACAGCACAGTGTAGCTGGCTGCTCTGTACTGTTCAGTTGAGTGAGATTCCTCCTGTGCTGCGAGGAGCTATCAGGGGTCCACTGCCACAATGTAGCGCAGGCGGCGTGAGAGTTGCTCTGCTTGCCCCACACTGTGTATGCTAAGGCCACGATACATTATGAAATTTCCATGAAATCCGATTTCATAAAATCCGAATGCAGCCCAAGATTTCCTCGAAATTTCACAGTGAAATCGCAAGAAATCAAATTTAATGCAAATTCATCCGATTTCAAGCAATAGAGCAGAATCCTATTTTCATAAAATCGCCCTGGACACGTACCCAATCAGAGCGTAAGAAGGAGTCACATGACAACATCTACGAAATCACTGGGAAGCTTGAATAGCAGATGGGAAGTTGGACAGGAGAGGAGAGCCAGAGAAGCGCCTGGAACACATGAAACTGTGGTAAATTGACAAAAGCCATTCATTAAATAAACATTACATCAATATTTTCCTATCAGTCTTGT
This sequence comes from Amia ocellicauda, assembly GCF_036373705.1. NCBI lineage: Eukaryota > Metazoa > Chordata > Actinopteri > Amiiformes > Amiidae > Amia > Amia ocellicauda. The sequence continues at coordinate 61,260,605 of NC_089850.1, forward strand.
ATTTTCTACCTCCCAGTTCATTTTCCTCAAATCATAGTCACGTATCTTATACATGGGGATGCTATTTTTCACAGATCATCTAGTGTTTTGATGTTACTGTATTTATTTAAGATATTTGCCCAGCAATTACATTAAGTCATACATTTTATTTATAAATTATATTTTCTATACTGGTATTTGTCTTTGCCTTATGTCTTTTTGTCTTGCCTTATTTACAATAACACACATACATTATATATATATATGAAGTGTGCTCTATTATATTAATACCAACATAACACAGTAACAACGAATCATGGTAAAATAAATATTTATTAGAATATAAAAATATATACTGATTTGGACATGAAAGTACACATTCAATATAAAACAGAAAATATATGGATTGGATAATGATGCCCGTGCTAGCCTATTATGTGCTTTTGCACGAGATAAAACCTAACCCATCACAACATCAGCAGCATACACAGCCTTCACTAAGTTGGGGAACGCGTACAAGATGGAAGATAATTTTCTGTGGTCAACAATTAAAGTTGAAGAACTTTATAGAGGCTATACAATACATAATTGCCAGACTACCACAACAAGTGGAAAAGGCAGCAAGCTCTTCACCCTTTTACGGAAACACTTGGAACAACAGTTAAGGCTCAATAAAATATACATTTACAAACTTAGTTAGGATGTTAGTTGATATGTTTAAAACTTGTAAAATGATCCTATGTGTAATTTCTGAAGTGATTGCTTGTTCCCGAAAAATATAAACTAGTTTAGTTTGCCCGACTTGCTGTAATGTAGTGTTATCTGAAAAAGGAAGTAGGAAGGGACCTGTCTTGAGTGACGGGCACAGGGGCCAATGGCAGCTTTGATAGTCTGACATTTCGATTGGGTTCCTACAGAAGTGTGCAGAATCCCCTCCCCCTTGGGCAGTGCTTCCGACTTGAAAGATAACTGAAAACTGCATCGTTACTAACGGAAACAATCTGACTCCCTGTCAGCAACAAGTACAATATGACATAATTGAGAGTAACAGTGTTTAAGACATGCATTTTAAAAATACATAGTACAGACTTATTGATGTTTTACATTATGAAAACAGGAAGTCTTAATACAAACATCATTAAATCAATTAGAATGTATTGAAGGCTGTACAGGAATTAGTATTATTGTATATACCACAGCTCTGGCAACGTTAGGTTTGGTTTTGTTACAAAACATGTTTAAGATTTGTATTTAATATTTGATAATGAAATAATAATAATTCAGTTCACAATGTATTTTGAGATTTTCCATATTTATTCAACTTTCTAATTAGGGGTGGCTAACCCCGGTCCTGGAGAGCCTCAGGGTGTACAGGTTTTTGTTCTATCCAGATTAACTGCTTAATTGAGCCAATTGTGGGTCTTAATTAGGCTGAATGTCCCTGTGTTCAAGGTATCCATTGATTGGTAATTTAGAGAGACCAGGAAATCCTGCAGGATTGTGGCTCTCCAGGAAAAGGGTTGGCCAACCCTGCTCTGTACTAACCAGAAGTTCTATTCAAGAAGGCTACTGTTACAGTTGAACAGGTTTATGACACACACAGACTTAATGAAGGATGCCTCAGTGTTACATCCCAGAAATGACAAGAACTTGTGGAGCCAGGTTTTCTATTTCAACCTGAAAGTCTGAAGGTACTGCCACCATGGCTAATGTTGTGGTCCAGATTTGAGGAATGATTTGCTTGCTTTTGCTGGAATTTACGATGCTATTGCTGCAATCTATATAGACAGTGTGACATTATCCTCTATTTTATGCTTTGCTCTGTCAGAGGTAAAAGATACTGTTGAGCACTGCACTGCTCCCATCTGCACTGAAACTGAAACGTGCACTGAAACGTCTTTTAAGTTTGTCATTTACCCATATTTCTTGTGAACGCAATTTCTCAATTCTGAAATTCATTCATTTATGAAATGTTTGCTCTACTTAGATATTCACCTTCACTCATCTGATGGTTGAAATATGCATAGTCTGACTCCTTAAAGGCAGCAGTAGCAGTCATAGTCAACTCAACTCAGCAACAGTCAGGCACCTCAACTCTGCAGCAGTCAGTTTAATGCCAGAGAAGAGAGTACTGTATGCATTATTGTTATTATTATTATATTTTTTTGTGTAATACTGTCCGAAGCAAAACATTTTCTTTAAAAGACTTTGGGAGTTGCAGGCCTTCGTGTTGGTTTTGTTTATGGTGGTTTTTGTAAGCTATGTGGTTTTCATTTCCAATATTCTAGCGATTGTTTCAGAAAAGTGGCCTATGCTTGTATACTAGCATCCTGGCCTGTGACCCAGCCAGTCCGCCCCTGGTGCCAGGAAAAAATTAACCGTTAAGGTCTATTCACATTGGACGCGACAGGTGCAAGCGATGTGACAGTTTAATAATAATAATAATAATAACAATAATAATAATAATAATAATAATAATAATAATAATAATAATAAACATAAGAAAGTATTCCAAGGAAGATGATGAAGTAATATTAATGTTGGCAATATGTTTAAGGTAAATTGTGTAATTAAGAATATCATATAGGCAGCGTATAATAAGCTATATGGGCATATAAAGTAATATTCGATATATAAACGTACGAACTGAGTTAAGACCGATACAGGTCTGTAGAGTTACAGATATAGGCAACCCCTGTCTAAAGTGATGTACTTGCAATCTTTACTAGTATTATATTAGTAGTGTAGAAGTGACTGTATATTTCAAATAAAATGTTTATGCTTAGACTATTATTTTCATAACAAGAACATGACTTTATTATTACAGTTTTGATTATGATACATGCAGATATTTTTACACTTAATTTGTGGAAGGATATGTTGTACATGTCAATCATAGGTTCAAATGTAGAACCTTAATCTCAATATTTTTCTAATACAATGAGTATAGGTAATTAAATCCAATAAACATTTATAAAATATGTAGAGTCTGGAGTCTGTCAATTTTGATCTAACTGAAAACTATCTATACCATATAATATTTTAATAATTGATCTATCAAACATAATTTATCTGAACTAAAAAAACAACTAACTAAATAACAACTTAATCTAATTCAATTCATCAAACTGATCGAATATGACTACATGGGAATACATTTGAAAAAGTTCTATAAAACAACTATATTATAAATGATGCTATAAAACTAAAATATGAGGCATTATTAAATAATATTAATGCGAATCAGGCTAAACATTATAGTCTACATACTATATACCTTACATATGCTAAATACGAAATAATGACTGGGTGAACACAAGTAACAAATCTAACCATAACATCTAAAGTGTATATCAAAAATCTACATGAAAACAAAAAAAGTTTTGAGTAAGGGAACCCACACAGAGCCCAACTGGGACCCACAGAACCCAGTAAAAAAAACATCTAAACCCCAGCTGAGCCCAGCCTAACCAGCTACAACCCACTTGGGGCCCGGTTGCGTGTGGTTCTGCTGTTTTGACAATTCATTTGTCATTTCTATTATATTTATCACAACTGGATTTTAACCTTAATTTTCAGCATTTCAAACAAACAAACAAACAAACAACAACAACAACAAAACCCGGGCGTGCTGGCTGGGTTTAAACATAGTGTGACTCGTTTCTGTTGGACCGCAGAACTGAGACCGACGCCAGTCTGGGAGAAGCCGATCCTGTTCAAATGCAACAGTTTAAATGTACTACAAATACAGTTTAATGCGCTACTGGTTTATATTCTTTACCAGTTCAACTCTCAATCACATTCTTTACATATGTGTTTGCTAAATGATACAGTATCTCGCAGTGGTAGCAGAGAGGTGTTCATCTTAGGAGTCGTATATGTGACCGTCCGGGCGAGTTGTGCCGTGTGTTATCTGCACTTCACAAACAGCCATTTCATTACTCTATTGTAATCGTGTCAGATTTTATACCGGCTTCGGCTGATTCATCAGGGCCTCGGCTTCATAGCGAGGGGGCATTGTCAATGTTTAAGGAGGGTTTTAGTGACTTTAATTGGGGAAAATACGAGGAAGTCCGATCGAGGCGCCTGCGTTTGGAGGCAGTTTTGGAAAGTGTTCGGACTCTGGTTGAAAAACACCTCATGGTTATAATCGAAACCCAATTTATGACCGACTAACAGGGGGACCTCTTTGCAAGTACAGCGTGTGTAGCTAGTTTCTCGTCTTCTCTCGCCCAGTTTTCGCCGTTTTTCTGCCAGGAGAAAACACAAATCCGAGCGGCTGTGCGCCCAGGAGAAGCTGCGCGCCTGTGGTTGAGTCTACACGGTTCTCATGTGCTGTATAAGTTCCGCCCCTCTGCGCTGCGGCTCCACAGTCCGACTCGCTCGACACAGACACACAAATGGCAGAAGAAGTGGCTCCAGCTCCCGCCGCCGCGCCGGCCAAGGCGCCCAAGAAGAAGTCCGCCGCCAAGCCCAAGAAGGCCGGCCCCAGCGTGGGAGACCTGATCGTCAAAGCCGTGTCCGCTTCCAAGGAGAGAAGTGGCGTCTCCCTGGCCGCCCTCAAGAAAGCCCTGGCTGCCGGCGGCTACGACGTGGAGAAGAACAACTCCCGCGTCAAGGTCGCAGTCAAGAGCCTGGTGACCAAGGGCACTCTGGTGCAGGTTAAGGGCACCGGCGCTTCGGGCTCCTTCAAGCTCAACAAGCAGCAGGCGGAGGCCAAGAAGAAGCAGCCCGCCAAGAAGGCCGCCTCTACACCCAAGAAGCCAGCGGCCAAGAAACCCGCCGCGGCTAAGAAGCCCAAGAAGCCGTTAGCGAAGAAGCCGGCAGCGAAGAAGCCAGTGGCCGCCAAGAAGTCTCCCAAGAAAGCCAAGAAGCCCGCGGCGGCTAAGAAGGCGACCAAGAGCCCCAAGAAAGCCGCTAAGAAGCCGGCGGCGCCCAAGAAGGCCACCAAGAGCCCCAAGAAAGCCAAGGCGGCCAAGCCCAAGGTCGCCAAGCCCAAAACCGTCAAGCCGAAAGCCAAGAAAGCGGCTCCGAAGAAGAAGTGAAGGAATTGACTCCGACTCTACCCGCCTCGACCCCAACGGCTCTTCTAAGAGCCACCACTACTTCTTAACAGCGTTTTTCCATTTCTGTATCCAGTCTGTTCAATTGTCCACGAATTAGGTTCCTTGCCATAGCCCCCCACGTTGTGAACGTGTGTACAGGGCTTGTGAAGCACGGTGGTGTGAACGGGGCGGCGTGTCCTGCTCCGCTCCTGCAGCAGTCTCTCTCTCGGTGACGGGGCGAGTCACAGCGCAGCCGGCTGACTGACAGGGCGGGCTGTTGGCATGGGGTCGAGCGCAGTGCGCTGGGGCTGCTTCAGCGTTTTCCCAAGGGTACAGAGCATTATTTACATGAGTGTCAACATAATGTGCCCCCTCCGAAATTGTGCAGCCAAATGCTGATGATCGATGTAATATTGCAATATCATGCAGACCTATATTATTCTTCAATACTAAAATACTCCACGGCATGTCAGGATGAAATGTGACGTCACATCGCATCTTCAGTGAACCGTCATTACCCGTGTTGAGCTGCTCTGACAGGTGTTTGTCTTGAAATGAGAGACGCGCAACTGCAGCTGCAAGTTTGAACTGCACCGGTTATGAAGGGTCTGCGACCCTCACTGATTTCATATGTCAGGATGGGTTCCTTAGTCATACCAACAATAGTGCTGGGGATTATACAGATATAAATTGTTAGCAAGTATTGGTACATGATTCTATTATACCCAATTCATATCGAAATACTACTGTCCAAACAGACATGTACAATTTCGCATACAGTTCAAATGGGACCCTAAATCACTGACTGGTTGTGAATGAAATGCTGACGGCTCTGCTCCGCCTGCTCTCTACAGTAAAGCTGCTGCTTCATCCTAAAGCGCAGGAGACCCGCTCCCGCCCCCTACTCCCGCTGGAAACAGACATCTGAGACCTGCGAGCGGATTGGTTACAGCTCCTGTCGAGCGCGCCTCAATTCAGCTCTGTGAGTGGACGGATGGAAGAGGAAGAAAGAACCAATCCCAAGGAGAGGGGCGTCTATAAAACACAGGCAGCGTAGTTCTTCTGTATCCCATACTTGCTGTATCTGACCGTGCGATCATGAGTGGAAGAGGCAAAACCGGTGGCAAGCAGAGAGCGAAGGCCAAGACTCGCTCCTCCAGGGCTGGACTGCAGTTCCCAGTCGGCCGTGTCCACAGGCTGCTGCGGAAGGGAAACTATGCTCAGCGGGTCGGTGCTGGAGCCCCGGTCTACCTGGCCGCTGTGCTGGAGTATCTGACCGCCGAGATCCTGGAGCTGGCTGGCAACGCCGCCCGGGACAACAAGAAGACCCGCATCATCCCCCGGCACCTGCAGCTCGCCGTCCGCAACGACGAGGAGCTGAACAAGCTGCTGGGTGGCGTGACCATCGCCCAGGGCGGCGTGCTGCCCAACATCCAGGCCGTGCTGCTGCCCAAGAAGACCGAGAAGCCCGCCAAGAAGTAAAGACCCCACCGAGTGACCGAACCCCAACGGCTCTTTTAAGAGCCACCCACACTTTCCTAGAGGCACGGCCTTCCATTTGAAGTGATTATGAAATCGAGATTCATCTGTTGAAAGCACTTAAGTGAAGTAATTTAGTGTAAATCGATACAGTGGGTTGTAAGTTCGGTAGTTAAATGACTGATCCCTTTTATGCCAAGTGCTACTTTCTCATTTGAAAAGCACGATATATTGCACTAAATACATAATGTATGCGGTGATTGTTACACTAATTCAAAATAAGCAGTTTAAAATGTACTGCATCTGTTCTGCGAGTGGTGCTGTAACTACACGACTTGCTCGACCTATATTGATCAGGCTATACACACTTATTGAAGCCGTCTCCACTCCGTATTTCAAAGCCTGTCGTTTATTTTATTAACATAATGCGCAATCACACACGTATCGCCCTCATGAACTGTACACAGTTGAAATGAGTGCAACCACAACGAAGCCCCCATTATTGCATCGTCACACGCTGCCAGCAGCAATTATCTTTAGCTGTTAAATCTTAATAACCTTTCTACAGGGATTGGAATAAACAATCCAGGTGACTTCTTAAACGGAACAATGAAATATAGTTTTTAATAAGATCATGTCTTAAATACAGGGGTACACATTCAACTTGTAACCTCATTTATTAAAGTATTAGATATGCGATAGTAATAGTCCCCATGCACTGATATCAGGCCGAATTAAACTAGTGTTGAAACGGCGGGAGGGAGAGAGCGAGGGGCAGTGAAACAGCCTGCTCGCTTAGGAGCTGTGGGGGGAGGAGACAGAACGCACTTACTTGCGCCTGAATTCAAAATGCCCAATCACTGCTTAGGATTCAAACTCTAACCAATCATCAGGCAGAATGAGGTTTAGCCAATAGCTCCAGGGTATTCCCTCTTTATAAAGCGTAGCGCCCGCTTTACTGTTTCATTTCTAGGTTGTTGCTTAGATATCAGTAAAGAATGGCCAGAACCAAGCAGACCGCGCGTAAGTCCACCGGCGGGAAGGCGCCGAGGAAGCAGCTGGTGACCAAAGTTGGCATCAGGTGCTAAACGTCCGCCAGCGGTAGGAATACTGTGATCTCGTAGAGGGAGCTCTTGCCGACTGAATAGTGGCAACTACCGCATCCGACAAACCCCAGGCAATCAATCACTCCTGCTCAGGGGCCAGGCCCAGAGCTGGAGGAGGCCCGGATTGGGGTGCCAAAGCGTGCCCTACACCTGGGAGAATAAGTCTGCTCTCACTGGGAGCTGCCAAGGCCACTTGTGAGCTAGCGCATTGATCCCTAGGGTTCCTGAGCGGTCTTGGACGGAGAATCCATGTCCGCCCAGCCGAACTGGCTCCACAGCTGTTGTACCACAAGCGGGTGGAGGCGCCATTCCGAGACCGGGGGGCCTCCCTGAGAGAGGAGGTCCGCCGCCGTGTTGGACAGGCCTGGGAAGTGAACTGCTCTGATGGAGCGGAACCGTGGTTGCGCCCACAGAAGCAGACGGCGTGCTAGACAGTACAGTCTGCGTGACCGGAGACCTCCTTGCCTGTTGATATAGGCAACCACCGCTGTGTTGTCCTTCCGGACCAGCACATGTCTGTCCCGCAGGACTGGCAGGAAATGAGACAGTCCAAGGAGTACTGCTTGAAACTCCAAGATGTTGATATGGAGGGCCCGTGCGGGCTCTGTCCACCTGCCTCGGATCCATGTCCGTCACAGACTGCTCCCCAACCCTGCTTAGAGGCGTCTGTCGTCATGACTGCTCGGTGGTAAACTGGCCCCAGGGGCACACCGAGGGTCAAATTGTGGGGGCTCCGCCACCAACGGAGCGCCTTCCAGCACGCCGGAGTGACTGTGACCTGAACCACCAATGCAACGGCCTCAACGGCCTCTCAGTCGGAAGAGGGAGAGACACGTGTGTATTGAGGCAACTCTCTCTGGCGCCAGCGCGGCGAGCATGGCAATGGAATCGAGGCGCAGTCCGAGGAACTGTGCCTGCTGAGTTGGCGTCAGGGGCTCTTCTCTCGATTGACCCGAAGGCCCAATTCTGAGAGGCGGCCTAAAAACAGGTCCGTGTGAATCCGAACCTGCTCCCTCAAGTGAGAACAAACCAGCCAGTCGTCTAGATAATTGAGGACGCGGACCCCCTGGCAATGCAAGGGGGCTAGCACGACGTCCATGCACTTGGAAAAAGTGCGTGGCGGTAGCGACAGGCCGAAGGGGAGAACAGCAAACTCGAATGCTCAGCCCTCAAAGGCGAAGTGGAGAAACTTCCTGTGCGCCTGCGCAATGGGGATGTGAAAGTAAGCATCTTTCAGATCCACCGTGGTGAACCAGTCGCCGGGCTTGATGGCCTGGGACATGGTGCGCAGGTTGAGTATCTTGAAGTGCAGCACCTTGAGGTGGCGGTTCAGGCGCCTCAGATCCAAGATGGGGTGAAAACCGCCATCTTTCTTGGGCAAAAGGAAGTATGGGGAATAAAATCCCTGGTGCTGCCCCGGCGGGGGCACTTCGCGGATTGCTTGCTTCTCCAGGAGAGCCGCACACTGCAACGGGTTCCTCACTCGCATCCACACCACGCCCTGGAAGTGGGGTGGACGTGTCTGAAATTGCTGGGAGTAGCCAACTGATATAATTTGGAGCTCCCAAGAGTCTTGGGTGCAGTGTTGCCATTTGGAGAGTTGCTAGGGGGTTTAAAGGTGGGCCAGAGGCTGCTGGAACGCCTCGGGGACGGGGCTCGGGTGGTGGAGGAGGCGGTGTCGGGCCGGGTCCCCTCCTACCACGAGCTGCCGTGGGCCGCTGGGGGCCAAGACGGCGAGCCTTGGGGGGTGCCTGCCTGCCAGTGAGACCCTGGCGGAGATCGGCAGGTGGGCGGGGCTGTGATCTGGGCTGTGGTCCGGCCTGTGGCCTGGGCTGTGGCCTGCGTTGCTGAACCTGAGGTGCCACCGGGTACACTCGGGCCAGCTGCAGGGACTGCTCCCTCTCCTGGAAGGTGCGCGAGAGCATCTCCTCTACAGAGGGGACAAAAGTAAAGCCCGGCGAGATAGGGGCGTCCATGAGGCGAGTCCTGTCCACCTCAGGGACCTGCCATGCCTGGGACAGCCAAAGCTGGTGGCGGGACACCACAATGGCTGCCAAGGATCGCCCCGTCGCCCTTGCCCCCTGGCCCATCACCGTGACCAGCAGATCCGCCGCTGCCTATCTCTGAGATAGGGGTGAGGTGCCATGTTGCTCCGAGGGCTCCGCCAGCTGAGCCAAGTACAAGGCCAGCAGGCTTTCCGTATTTTGGAAGCGAGCCGCTTGGGCTCCAGCCTCGTACACCCTCCGGAGCAGCGTCTCCGTGATGCGACACTGCCTGTTGGGGCAGGCCAGGTCGCGTGGCTCCGCGGACAGCGGAGGTAGGGAGACGAGCGTGGCTATGGTGGAATTTATACAGGGAAAATCCACCAAGCCCGCTTCTGCCACACCCTGGGTCCTGGCATAAGCCTCCCCTCTCCTGGCTAGGGTGGGGGCTGTTGCCGGATGGTCCCAGGTAGCCCTCAGCTCTTCGAGGAGGTCAGGCAGCAGTGGGATGGCTGCTGAGAGCAAGGATAGCCTCATTGCACTCTCTGTCCACTGAGCCTGACCTCCGTTGCCGACGGCGCGGCGGGGAGGAGGCCAGCGAAGACTCAGAAGAGGGGGAGGGAGCCCGGGGGCACATCAGGCAGGGGCGGCGCGGCTGTCATGGGGGGGGCAGCTGCCGTGGGAGGTGTGGGAGCTACAGCTGGCGCAGCAGCGGGTGTAGCTGTCCCCAGCACTACCATCCTGGAGGAGGGGACGGAGGGGCTTGGGGAGAAGCGGAGATCCAGCGCCCTCGAGGCCCCCCCGTCACTCACCGGAGTGGGGAGTCGCCGGGCGCGGTGGTGTCGCCTGGTAAGATGGCGGACCTCCGGGCGTGCCGTAGCGGACCCGGAAGTCGCGGCCAAATCGCGCCCGCTGTCGGTGCCCAGACAGACGGGGCATAAGACTTCCCCGCTCCAGGCGGGCAAGGTGCAGTGGCTGCAAGCGGCACAGTGGTGGGGGCGAGAGGAGCTCATCGCCGAGCACCGAGCGCACACGCGCGTGCACAGGGAAACGTGCAGCAGAGGCACCGATCAGTGTTTGCACCGGGGGCACACAACAACTGAAACGCCTCTGCAACAAGTGGAGCACCTAGCGGGCCCGCCACTGTAAGTGCGTTTCCACCCGGCAACGTTTATATACACGGGGGCGCTGCGACACCAACCACACGCAACCTTGCTGTTGCCGGACTGAACACTGTGTATACCAAGCACCAGGTGCTGGATACAAGTGCCGCGTAGGCCCGTAGGCTTAACCATACCGTGTGTGTTGGGGTTTCCGGGGACACCGGGTGACGCGGAGTCCGGGGTCCATGGGGCCGAGGGTAGTAGACCACCAGCCGTAGCGGGATCTAAAACCGAGGCACGCACGCACGGACCGGAGGGCTAGCAGTGCTCGTTCTCGGCGAACCGAGAGAGCGAGATCTCCTACAGCCGCAGCCGCGGGCTGTAGTGCGGGCGCAAGCTGGCGGAGGTGCACCTCACGCGGGCGAGATCTCTTACGACACACTTACTGCCGCTGCTAGCACTCCTGCTGTGGAGGAAAAAGCCCTGTGGACAAAAAACCAACACAGCAAGCAGTCGGAATATATATAGCACTATATAACCACGACTATTATTTTTAAAAAGGCTCTTCTTGTGAACGAAACTGAAACCGAAAGCGCAGCCGGACCTCCAGTGCATGGACGGGACAGAATCGGGATTAGCTATCAATAATAACTAAACACACACAAGACAGAGACGATGTGTAGCGAAAACGGTGGTGAACAACACTATGAAGTGAGCCAGCCAACCGAAATACGCAGTTTGAATGTTTATTACAAACACAGACACAGAGAGCTTACGTTCCTGAGTCAAGCGAAGAGGCAAAAGAGGACGAACCTGCGCAAACGTCACGTTTTATACAACAGGAAGTGGGAAGGGACCTGTTCTGAGTGACGAGCGCAGGGGCCAATGGCAGCTTTGATAGAGTGACGTTTCAATCGGGTTCCCGCGGAAGTGTGCAAAAACCCCTCCCCCTTGGGCAGTGCTTCCGACTTGAAAGATAACTCAATTAAATGACTCTCAATTACATATCCAATGGGAACAATAAATACAGAAATTATGCTTTTAACATTCTCTCTCTGTCTTTCCCCTTATCCCTCTCTCCTTCTTTAGCTATGCCTCTGGCTGGGGCATCACCGAGGAATATATGATCACCAACAAGCTGCGCTTCATTTCCCTGCCTGTGGTGGACCAAGACAAGTGCCGTATTTCCATCGACAAACAGAGAGGAAACAGAAAAGGGATCTCTGAGCTCACGGACAACATGTTCTGCGCTGGACTGCCCGAGGGGGGTGGAGACACCTGCCAGGGTGACAGTGGGGGGGCGTTTGTACTGCGGGACGGGGCAGGGGAGCGGTATTACGCAGCCGGGGTGGTGTCCTGGGGTATTAACTGTGGGGAGACGGGCTCCTATGGGGTTTACACTAGAGTGGGGAACTACAGGGCCTGGCTTAGAGAGACAATGGGGGAGGGGTAGGAGTGGTAGAGCGGGAAAGGGAGGGAGAGGTTGAGAGGGGGAGAAAGAGACAAGAGAGTGAGAAAGAGGGAAAGAGGGAGTGTCAGGGAGAGGGAGGGGGGCAAGACACCTACTAGGGGAACAGTAGGGCTGGTGTGTTTGCTGAGGGAGAAGGGTGGAGTTGGAGAGAAAGAGGGAGAGATGTAAGATGTGACAATTAATAAATCTTTTTGTCTCTTATGCTGTGTTTATTATTTTTGTGACTGACTGAAATTGTGCAATGCAAATGATGAAGGATTGCATCTCTATCCAGTGGGGTGAGAAGTGAGAAGAAGGGCATGGGGCATTTGCAAAAAAAATTTGGTATGTGCGTGCAGATCATCTGCTGTCTTTGAGAAGTGGAACAAGGAACACATCAGAATGTGGGTCTCCAGGAGGGAACTGGACAGTACTCCTCTAATTCACTTACCTGACAGCCAGCAGGACACTCAGAAGGCAGAAAACTCAAGGGAAGCTAAAAACCCTGCACCAGGATCCACAAGTTCCAGAGCCCACACAAGTTACTTTTTCAACATCACCAGGGGATCAAGAAAGACATTACCCTATTCGTCCGAGAAAACCACCAGCAAAGTTGAACCTATTGAAGTTGTGCTATATGTAAATAGCCAAGCTAAGTGTACTAAATTAATGAATTCACAGCTTTGGAAGAATAATCGCCTGGACTGAGTTAATTGGGTTTAGTTGTTTTCTGGTGAATTAATGTATTCTTACATCTCTCTCCCTCAAAACAAACACAACAACACTGCGCAAGTGTATATGCTAGGAAACCAAACATACCGTAATTACACGTATAAATGGAGTATTATCCAGCGAGGAGACGCTGCACAGCAACAACAGGCAACCATGACGATCTCTCCGATTCCTGTCCTGCTCTCTCCTTCCTCTCGGCATGCACCTGCATGCCATTGTTTCCCTAATCCCTCCAACCTCATCTCTCTGCCTCTCCCCTCCTCCTCCCTCCCCTCTACTCCACTCTCTGGGGGCCTGTGGAACTGCCACTCAGCTTCCAACAAGGCCAACTTCATCTCTGCCATCGCCTCCCACCAGTCTCTGGATTTTCTCGCTATCACCGAGACATGGATCTCCCCAGACAACTCTACCACCCCTGCTGCCTTATCCTCTCTGTTCATCCTGTCCCACTCCCCTCGTCTTACTGGGCGGGGAGGAGGAACAGGGCACTCTCTCCCCGTCTCCCCCCACTCACAGGGCTGGCCGCCAGCTAGACCTCATCTTCTCTAGAGGCTGCTGCCCTTCAACACTCTCCGTGACACCCATGGACATCTCAGACCACCACTTCATCTCCTTCTCCCTTTCCCTCCCCTCCCTCCCTCCCCACTCCACCCACTCCCTCTGTCACCTTCTGCCATAATTTCCGCTCTGTCTCCCCTTCCACCCTTGCCTCCACTGCTCTCACCCTCTTAACTTCCATTGACTGTTTTTCCCATCTATCTGTCAACTGTGCTACCTCCTCTTTGTTCTCCTCCCTCACCTCCTCCCTTGACTCTCTCTGTCCTCTCGCGTCTCATCCTGCCCGTCCCTCCCCTCCTCAGCCTTGGCTCTCTGCTGTTCTCCGCGCAACCTGAACTAGTCTGCGTGCTGCCGAACAGAAGTAGAAAAGGACCAAACTCCCAGCTGCCCTCGAAGTCTACTGCTCTCTACTGTCCACATTCTCCTCCTCTCTCACCTCAGCCAAGAAGTCTTACTTCCAATCTCGAATCCACTGTCAACAACCCCCGCAAACTCTACTCCACCTTCTCCTCCCTCCTTGCCCCCTCCTCCTCCCTCATCTCTCACTGCTGATGATTTCGCCTCCTTCTTCTCCTCCAAGATTGCAGACATCCGCAGGCTCTTCAAAACTCCACCCTCATCTCCCCTTCCTCTCAAAGGCTCTCGAGTGGGCGGTCCACCATCAGCTCTCTGACTTTCTGTCCCAACACTCACTCCTTGATCCTCTGCAATCCGGCTTCTGCACAGCTCACTCCACTGAGACGGCTCTCCTGGCTGTCACTGACTCCCTCAGCTGTGCTCAAGCGGCCTCCCTCTCCTCAGTCCTCATCCTCCTTGACCTCCCTGCAGCATTTGACCCCGTTGATCACTCCATCCTCCTCTCCTGCCTCGCTGACCTTGGAATCTCTGGGACTGCTCTCACCTGGTTCTCCTCCTACCTCATTTATCGGTCCTACCAAGTAACATGGCGAGGCTCCTCATCCACCCCCCAACCTCTCCTCACAGGCGTTCCCCAAGACTCCGTCCTGGGCCCGCTCCTGTTCTCTCTCTACACTCGCTCCCTCTCCCCCTCATCGCTTCCCATGGTTTCTCCTAGCACTTCTATGCTGATGATGCACAGATCTTCCTGTCTTTTCCCTCTTCCGACCCTCTCATCCCCTCTCGCATCTCTTCCTGCTTGTCTGCTATTTCCACCTGGATGCACTCACACCACCTCAAGCTCAACCTCTCCAAATCGGATCTCCTATTTTTCCCCCACTCTTCCTCACCTTACTGTTACTGTATAACAAAACTGTCACAAAGGAGGAAGCAGGGAGCCTGCCCCGAGGCGTACCACTAGGGAACCTCAACAACACAACTCCAGACAGGGGCCCCGTAGGGCCGCACATGGGTCTCCCAGGAGCGAGGATCACAGTCATGCTCTTACTGGGAACTGTCTAGAATCAGCATATACAAAGTGGGGCTACAGAGGTTAACTCTTACACCCTCCGCTTACATTACCAAGGCCGGCTGCTCCGGGGCCACAGAGCCACTGAAAAAAAAAACATAATACACAGCCAGCTAGTCAACAGAGTAGCTGAGCTGAAAACCAACTATATGTATCGTGTGGCAACAGGAACATTCATGCTGTGGTATGCCATGGTAATAGTGTCCACAATCCAATGCGAGAGGCGCTGCTTTGAAAGTGCCTGGCCCTGTGTCCGTGCTCCATAAGACACAAACAGTGTGCCGAATGTCCTTAGTGTGTTCCAAATAGCACCTGAGGGTCCACACAGTGCAGAGCAGGTGAAGCCGACTATTCTGCTCTGAAGTGAAGGGAGGAGGATGAAAAGCCATCAACTCAATAGGCCTATTGACATGAAATGGAGATAGTACCTTCGGGAGGATTGCAAGGTTAGGCTGTAGTGTGACCCTGGAACCATCTCCCACAAAATGGACACACGATGGGTGTACAGACAGGGCGTGTAACTTGCTCACGCATTTTGCAAAGGTGATTGCCAGCAAAAACGCAGTCTTAAGTGACACAGTGGCTCAAATGGTGCTTGGAAAAGTGTGTCCAGCACTACATCAAGAGGACATGTGGGCAGTGAAGGGGTGCGAGGAGGCCATAGCCTCAGAAACTGCACAGCCAGGAAATGAGACCCGGACATAACATGCAGAGATGGCCGCCAAATACACTTTGAGCGTGGACGGGGACTTACCCTGGTCCAACAGCTCTTGTAAAAACTGTAATATGACCCCAATAGGGCAATTAATTGGGTCTTGACTGCCATTTTGGCACCATGTGCCTTGCGTCCGCCAGTGGTAGGAATACTGCGACCTCATAGAGGGAGCTCTCGCTGACTGAATAGTGGCTACTACTGCGTCTGACAGAACCCATGCAATCAAACGCTCCCGCTCAGGGGTCAGGCCCAGAGCTGGAGGAGGCCCGGATCAGGGTGCCAAAGTGTGCCCTGTACCTGGGACAACAAGTCTGCTGTCACTGGGAGTTGCCATGGCTCTCCGGCAAACCAGAATCTGCGAGGCCACTGTGGGGCTCTCCTCACCTTCTCCAGGACCATTGGGAGAAGGGGGAACGGTGGGAACGCATAAAGGAGGCTACACACATGCTAGTGCGTTGTTCCTGAGTGGTCTCGGATGGAGAACCACAGTGAGCAGTGGGTGGACTCTGCTGAGGCAAAGAGATCCACATGTCAAGGGGGAGGGTCTGTGATGCAGTCGCAAGGGGGCCCAGCAGCCTCTGGCAAAGGGACACCCCGATGAGAGCACTCAGTCAGAAGAGGGAGAGACGTGTGTATGGAGGTAACTCTCTCTGGCACTAGCGTGGCAAGCATGGCAACGGAATGGAGGCACAGTCCGAGGAACTGTGTCTGTTAAGTTGGTATCAGGTGGCTTTTCTCTCGATTGACCCGGAGCCCAATTTGGAGAGCCTAAAATCAGATTTGTATGGTTCTGAACCTGCTCCCTCGAGAACAAACCAGCCAGTTGTCTAGGTAATTGAGCATGTGGACCCCCTGGCAATGCAAGAAGGCTAACACGACGTCCATGCAGTTGGAAAAAGTGCATGGGGCTAGGAAGAGGCCGAAGGGGAAAAAAGGAAACTCGAACGCTCAGCCCTCGAAGGCGAAGTGGAGGAACTTCCTGTGCACCTGCACAATGGGGATGTGAAAGTATGCATCTTTCAGATCCACTGTGGTGAACCAGTGATGGCCTGGGACATGGTGTGCAACACCTTGAGGTAGTGGTTCAGGCACCTCAGATCCAAGATGGGGCGGAAACCATCATCTTTCTTGGGCACTAGGAAGTATGGGGAATAGAATCCCTCCTGCTGCTCCGGAGGGTGCACTTTGCAGATTGCTCGCTTCTCCTACTGCAGGCTGCCGTGGGCTGCTGGGGACCAGGGTGGCGAGCCTTGGGGGGCACCTGCCTGCCAGAGAGACGCTGGCAGAGGTCAGCAGGAGGGCTGGGCTGTTGCCTGGGCTGTGGCCTGGGAACTGCGATCGGAGGGCCTCCTTGTTGACAAGCTGCCTGCGCTGCTGGGCCTGCGGTGCAATGGGGTAAACCCGGGCCAGTCGCAGGGATATGTAAGCATCTCCTCCACAGAGGGGCTGAAGGTGAAGCCTGGCGAAATGGGGGCGTCCATGATTGCCCAGTCAACCCTTGTCGCATCACTGCCACCAGCTGGTCGGCCGATGCCAATATCTCCGAGGTAGGGTGGGGTTGGTAATGCGTTGTCATGCTTCGAGGGCTCAGCCAGCTGGGCCAAATACCCAGAAGGCTCTTGGTAATTCTGAGGCGAGCCACCCTTCGGTGCAGTGTCTCCGTTACACGGCACTGCCTGCAGGCCCGTGGGACCTGCTGCGAGTGCTGACCTCCCTCGAACCTGGAACGTGGCAGGGCTGGAGACACTCCACGGCCCTCTGAATCATCACCTAGAACTCCCGGTAATGTCCTGCAGGAGCAGGAGGGATGTCCTCACTTAGCGGAAGAGGAGGGGTGGGTGAGACCAGCTTCTCCTCCATGCATGCAGACCCAGGAACCAGGCGGTCCTCCTCCCAGGTGGCCTGTCTGCTGCCCTCATCACGCGGTGTGGGCCGCTGTGGCCAGCAGAGCGCAGATTTGGTGCATCCTGTTATTCCAAGCATGGATGGCCTCATCTCAATCTCTGTCCATGGAGCAGGACCTCCGTCGCTGACAGCGCGGCAGTGAGGGGGCTAACGACGACTCAGAAGAGGGGGAGGGAGCCCATGGGCTTCGCTTCACTGCTCTTCCCTGTCGTTCACGTGCTGGTGCAGGGGTGCGAGCGGCCATAGTGGCACGCACTGCGGAGGGTTGGGGTTGCCGCGGGGGGAGCAGCTGCTGTGGCAGGTGCGGTCGTGGCAGCAGGTGCAGCAGCAGATGCAGGAGGAGAAGTGGGCGCGGGAGGTGTGGCTATCTCCGAGGCTGCGTGTCTGGAGGAGGAGACGGAGGGGCTCAGGGAGAGACAGAGGTCCTGAGCCACCGAGCCCCTACCATCACATGCTGGAGTGGGAGATCGCCAGGCATGGCAGCGGTTGCTGTAAGCGCGTCTCCACTCTGCAACATTTATGGACACAGTGGCACTGCAACACCAACCAGACGCAACCTTGCTGTTGCCGGACAGAACACTGTGTATCCAAACACCAGGTGTAGGATACAAGCGCCGTGTAGGCCCATAGGCTGAACCATGCTGTGTGTGCCAGGGTTTCTGGGGACACGGGGTGATGTGGGGTCTGGGATCTGAGGGGGCCGAAGGTAGTAGGCCACCAGCCAAAACGGGGGCCTAAAACTGAGGCATCTACACACGGATGAGGAGGCGTAGCAGAGCTCAATCCCAGCAAGCTGAGAGAGCGAGATCTCCTAAAGCCATAGTTTTAAAAAATGAAACTGAGACTGAAAGCTCCCAGTGCGTGGACGGAACAGAATCGGATTGGCTATCAATAATAACTAATACAAAAACAAATAGAGACATACACACTAGTAAGACGGTTGCGAACAACACAGCCATGAAGCCAGCCAACCAAAAAACTGTGAATATTAACAATAAGGTCTAGTGCACAGACAAGAAACAGAGAGCTCACATTCTCGGGTCCAGCGAAATGGCAAAAAAGGATGAACCTGCGCAGACATCACGTTTTATAGAACAGGAAGTGGGAAGGGACCTGTTTTGAGTGACGTGCGCAGGGGCCAATGGCGGCTATGATAGAGTGACTTTTTCTATCAGGTTCCTACCGAAGTGTGTAGAACCCCCTGCCCCTTGGGCAGTGCTTCCGACCTGAAAGATAACTACAGAATGAAGCTCTGGGGGGCTTCCACCCGTGTGCATGCTCAGTTGTTGACAACGTAAGTTTGGAATGACATAAATCAAGGGATGACTGAGCAGCCAGCACTGCAATGGAAGACAGTTCAAAAAAGTAATCACAGATTATCAAAACTGTCAGGTGCACAGGGTAGAAACAAATAAAGGAGGAGGAAACAAAATCTCACAACAGAGGTGTGTCATCATAACCGTTTAGGCTAGTTTAGATAATATAGGTTTGGCAAAACCTATGTGATCCGCGGCGAGCAGAATTACCAGCAGCCCTGTCTCCAGCACAACTGTTTGCTCCCAGATCCCAGAAAACAGGCTTTCTGTTGCCTTTCGTGTAGCATGTGTTTGTATTACAATTGTGGACATATTTGTTTTTGACACATGTATTCACATTCTACACCTGTGTTTGAATTGAGAGGGGGCTGTGGGGGTCTGGGACCCCCCATGAGAGGTAAGGAACCCCCCATAAGAGAGAAAACATGGAACTTGGGTGGTCCCGATATTTCATTGAATAAAAATATATTTTTTTGTCAAAATAAAAGCCCTGACATGAGATGTGATGTTCTAAATATGTGCACGTGGGGAGCATGTCAATTCATCCCCGTCAATGTCCCACGTACGTGCGCGAACTCGCAGTTTTATGAATCAGTTTACAGCAGCGACAGACACAGCAGAGGCTTCTTGATTTTTCACCAGCTAAGTAAGTGTAAACATAAAATTCTTCTCTGATTTAGGATTGTTTACACTTTAGTTACTATAACTACTGCATTTTTCACCTTCGTGTTGAACAGCAGCTCATTTGTAAAGTAGCTGCTAGCTGTCTTTTTTAAAATCTTATCTATCAGACAATTGTAGGTAGCTATGCTAACGTTACTCTGAAAAACGCGGTTACATGGAGCAAACGTCATTATTCTGAATGAAATTTTTAAAGTTATTCATTTCTCCTCATTATACTTGAAGAAAAAGGAATGCTTAGACAGTCTTTAATTGAATGTCAGCCTAGAATGTCGTCTGTTTGCGCTCTGCACAGAAAAGTTTTACCAACTGTTCTTGTTGTTATTGTCGCCTAAACCTTATTGTATTAGGAAGATTAAAGATTAAAGATATTGGAACATTAAAAACAAATTAAAAAATATATAATTACTGCCAAAGATTCAGGAAATGTAAAATTACACTATACTGCATAAGAAACGCTGCTGTGTTGTCTCTGCATGTTTATGCATTTATGCCCATATGTCTTTTCTTAAAGGATAATGTCAAACTTTTTTTTTGCCCCCCCACCCCTCATGATAAAATTGTTGTTTATAGCATTGCAGCTTTATTAAGTAGAATGTACTTTAAATCTACCATAATGTATTCTTATATAAACACACAAGGCGCCTCGGCACATTCACAATTGTGGGTGTTTTTGTTTTTTTCCTTACGATAGTGTAACATAATTTGTATTTCTTTTACAAAGAACATTTTGGCAAATCACAATTTATTGTTTAAATATGCTTTCTCATGATTATGGACTTGAAAACTGAAGATCAGTACTACGTACCGCAACGTCGCCTTCACTCAGCGACCACTTTACCCTTTAAACTGGTTTTGTGTTTTTTCAGGAAATGTATCAACTGTGGTGAAAATATACATTATATTAAACATGTTCATAGGTCTTTTCTTGCCTCACCAGTTCATAAACCCACCAGCCGTCACTGCTTTCATGGCGCTGTTTCTTGGTGATTCCTGGCTATAATGGAGGAGAAATCACCTTATAGTGCTTCACGTTTAAATATGTCAACTCTGTTGTAAGATATTATTTGTTAGAATATATTTTTCTATGGGAAATTCTATACCATCTGGTTTGGTAGAGGAAACAGACTTCCTCCCTTATCTGTATGTCCAGAAGACCAAAAGGGACCTGTCCTCTTATTGGCTCCTAGCCAAATTTGAAATGACCCCCACTTCTAAATTACTTTAGCATAAGGCACCCAAGTCATGGTGGTGGCAAAACGCTATTGGTTGGAAGGAAACCTTATAAAAGGGAAAACAAAGAGAATTTTAGTTCTCTTAACTTCTTCATCCTGCAACGAGACAAAACAAAAGAGGGCTGGAGAGAGAGACACAACGCTGCCTACATGACCAAACTGAACTAAGGTGTCCTGTGAGGAGAAAGAAGAAAATGGGTATTATCTGTTTCTTTCTGTAATCCATCAGAAGCTTAATATTACTTATTTTCAGTATGTAGACCGGAGTAAGCCCCGCAATGATAGATCCAGCAGGGACCTCGCTGCGTTCGTGGAGGACTTTGAACTCTGCGACGCAGGTCGGGACCTGGTCCCCTTGTTCACCTGGGTGAGTTCTTCTGGCTCCTCCTTCTCCAGGATAGATCTCGTCCTCCTCAGTAAGCCACTGGAGAGGACCGCCATGTCTTCGGAGGCGGTCTTCTTTTCAGATCACAGGCTCCTGATGACAGAGGTGCTCATCTCGAGCACACGGGAGTCGGGGCCTGGGGTCTGGAAGCTCAACACCTCCCTGCTCGATGACCCTCGTGTTATTAAGACCTTTAGCATATGCCTCGAGGAGTGGAGGACCCTGAAGGACCTTTTTGATTCTCCCATAGAGTGGTGGGAGATGGTGAAGAAAAGGACCAAGGGCTAATTCATTCAGCTAGGGAAACGGAAAGCTCGTGAGAGGCGGGCGAGATATTCCCATCTAAATGCCCGCCTCCAGCGCCTGAGTCTTTTACAGCTCAGAGGCTTCGACCTAGCTGAGGAGGTGGCTCGGGTCAAACTGAGTCTCTCCGCCCTCTATCGGGAGGAGCAAGAGAAGATCAAGGTCCTTTCCAGGGTCCACATCATGGAGGACGATGAGAAATGCAGCCACTTCTTCTTCAAGAAAACGAAGGAGAGGCGGCCTGCAATGTCCTCCATGATCGACTCCTCAGGGCAAGAGGTGGAGGGCAGAGAGGCTGTTGAGACAGTGGTGCGGGATTTCTACAGGGAGTTGTATGATCAGAGGGTGGTGGATCAAAATCTGATCCATCACTTTCTGTCCCTGTTGGAGTCCCACAATGAGGGGGACGAGGAGGAGGAGGAGGATCCAGAGATCACCACCACTGAACTCTCCCAGGTGATAAAGAGTCTTAACTCTGGAAGGACACCGGGTCCCAATGGGATCCCTGCTGAGTTCTATAAGATCTTTTGGGAGGTGCTTAAAGAAGATCTGGCCCAGGTCTTGGGGTCGATGTACAGAGAGGGTAGATTGGCCCCTTCTATGAAGAAGAGTATCCTCTCCCTTCTTCACAAGAAGGGAGACCAAAAAGATCTGAGGAACTGGCGGCCGGTCAGCCTCCTGTGCACCGACTACAAGATACTGGCCAAAGCACTGACGCTCCGGCTGCAGCGACCACTCCCTCAAGTCGTGGATCCCGACCAGGTCTGTGGTGCCCGGGGGAGTTCGGCGGCCGACAACGCCATGCTGCTCAGGGATGTCGTGGCCTACTCGAACGAGAGAGGGCTTCCCCTGGTCCTAATCAGCTTGGACCAGGAGAAAGCCTTCGACAGAGTGGGCCACGAATACCTGCAGCTCATCATGGAGAGGATGGGTCTCGCTCTTGGCCTGAGGAAATGGGTTAAGATCATTTACAGCGGTCTAAGCAGCAGGGTCCTTGTGAACCGCCACCTGACCGAACCATTTCCGGTCAGGTCGGGGGTCCGGCAGGGTTGTCCCCTGTCGGCCCTGCTGTACGTCCTCTGTTTGGAGCCGTTCATGCAGGTGATCCGCTGGGACTTCCGGGTGACAGGTTTCCATCTCCCGGGTTCCGGCGGAGAGCAACTGAAGGCCCTGGCCTACATGGATGATGTGGCCGTGGTCTGCATGGATGCTCCGTCCGTGGCCAGGGTCGAGGAACTGCTGGACGGCTTCTGCAGGGCGACGGGGGGCGCTGTCAACAAGGCCAAGAGCGAGGTCTACCTCTCCAGGGCATGGCCTGTCGGCCGGGGCCCGCCGAACGTGTTCCCTGTGAAGCCGTTTATTAAGGTTCTGGGGATCACGATCGACGGGACCAACACGGGCACCCGGAGCTGGGAGGAGGCCATATCTAAGGTCCAAAAGAAGATCCACGGCTGGAGCACAAGGACCTTGACGATGGCTGGTAAGGTGCTGGTCGTAAAGGCCATCCTCTTCCCGATACTCCTCTACGTAGGAATGATCTTCCCCCCAGACAAGGTCATCGCAAAACTAGTGACCCGAATTATATTTCGGTTTGTCTGGGGGAGCAAAATGGAGAGGCTGAAAAGAGTGCAGATACCAGGGTACCCTGGATGGAGGCAGGGGGGTCCCGGACGTTGTGCAGCTGATAAAGGCGCAGGGGCTGGCCTATGTGGTCAAGAACATCCAGGCTGCTGGCAAGAAAGTGAGTTTTATGAACCGCTTTTATTTTGCCAGCAGCCTGAGACCATTCAGCCTCTGCGCCATAGATAACACCAGGCCGCTCTCGTGGGATCCCCCGCCGTTCTCCAGGGCGCTCCGAGCCTTTGCGCTCGATGTAGGCCTCCATAAAGTCATGCTGGCCTCCTGGGATTATAAGACCATCTGTAGCCAGATGAGATCTACCCAGGAGACCAGCCAGATAGAAGATTTCCCTCCCGAAACCTGCCGGTTTATCTGGGCTAACGCTACGCACGTTTGCCTCACAAATACACAGAAAGATGTCTCCTGGATGGCTGTGAGTCGGTGTCTCCCCACCCGAGTGTTCATGCACAGAAGGGGCATAGCTCCTTATGACACCTGCCCCTATAAGGGTTGCCTGGGGAAGAAGACGGAGGCTCATATCTTTAGGGATTGCCCCTCCGCCTGCGGGGTCTGGCTCCTGTTTTTCCCGTTCCTCCGCAGGTTTGCCGTTCCTGTGCGGACGACCGCCCAGCGGATCCTTTATGGCCCTGCCAAGGGAATAACATCTCCCTCCCTAAGGTGCTGGTGGTGTGTCGTCTGCGCAGTGAAGCAGGCCCTGTGGGAGGGACGGAACATCTGTCTTTTTAATAAGCAGGAGCTGGACCCAATTGTCACTGCATGGTACTCATTCGTGAGTATGTCAATCTGGAGGTCCATCAGAGGGGCAAGGAGGAAGCCTATAAGAACTGGCATATACAAGATCTGGGGGAGCTTAGGATCCCTTGATGGGACCCACCTCCGGGGACGGTCATCTCCCCCTGCTGGAGCCCGAGTCCAAGATCTTTTAACTATTTTATGAATGAATATCTTTTAAAATGACTTTTAAAAAAGAATTTTAATTGTTTTTAAGATTTAGTTGTTTTTAAAACACTAGTTGTTTGGGTTTTTGTTTTTGGTTTAGTTTTGTTCTATTTATTTGTCAAATACATTGACAGTTTTGGATTTAATTTTAAATGCATTGGACCGTTTTGGTTTGTTTTTTATTTTTTGCCTTTTTAATTGTTTCTTTATTTTGTCCAGTGCATTTTCAGTTATTTTCAATGTATTTGACTTTTATGTTGGTTAGCAGTTTGCTTTAATCACGTTTGTTTTGTCGTTTTGTGCACTTGTTTATTTGAAGTTTAGTATTTTGTTTTGTTAAATCACAAAGATTTTAAAAATTTTAAGTGATTTTAGTAATTGATTTAAAAAAAATTTAATCACAAGTATTAAAATTTGGAAATGTTTTTATTTGTAAAACGTAAAATACTTCAACAATAAAACAGTATTTTACTTATTTTCAGTAATATAATTGAATGATATTAGTTTCCTATTTTTGTCAAAATAAATGATTATTGCACATCTGTGACTTGACCGCATCTTCCCTCTAAAAAGAATCTTAAAAGAGAAACCAATTGACCTATGAGTTTTCAGTTCAACTATTTATTTAGATTGACTGCAAAACCAAGCATATCAAATTCTCTTACACTGTCATAGTTTGCGCTTCCTTTCAAAATATCGGTCCATTTCCACCTTCCTCTGTCACAATTTCTGGATATGGACATTTCACATTATGTTTTTTTTAAATCTAAATACTGATGATGTTTCATGATTATTAAATTATTATTAGAAAGTAGTAATTTAAATTAATTCCACTGTCACGCACTAAGCAATCTTTGTCTTTTGCAGAATGCTGGGGAAATTAACGTGGCTTCAGAATACTATATGGATGAAGCACAGCTTGCAGTATAAATCACTAAATTCTCAGCTTGCTTCCTAGGACCTCCAAGCTTTATCAACAAACGTAATAAAGTGTATTTACTGACTGCTCCTGTGCCTTCTCATTCACTCTGGTCTCAGTTCGCCTCTTGCTCTTCTGGTAGCCTTCTTGAACACCCAAGGTCCAATCCCCCAATCCCCCAGTTTGAAAACAGGTATCTTTCTCCAGCTTGCTCCTCACTGACTAATTACCTTCTTTCCTCTGATTTCCTTCTCCTTTAAAACAGTCAGCTCCCTCAGTCAGGGTTGGGAGTACAAGTGAGGATGATCTAGCAGTGGAGGCTTTAGATCAGAGGCAGGTGCGGGGCGTGAAGCACAAGGACTCATTAATAACAACGTGATTAGTGAAAACAAAATCATACACGTAATAATTTAATTAACTCAAAACAATCAAAGCACGCATTAATAATTAAGCAGTTGTAACCCACCTTTGGCTACTTCTAATCCTAGGTCCGTATGAGAGGTTTTATATTTAGAAATGAAAACAAAAGGAACAATCACTGTGGTTTTGCCTCAAACAACCAGCATACATTTATTACAACAGAATGATGTATCATGTACCCAATATACCCAGTACTGGTTGTCTGGAAGAGTAGCAGTGCCAAAAAAACTAAAATAAAAATAAAGGGTCCAAATGAGAACAATATCCTTGTGAATGTGTGCGTGGTGTGGTGCAGTCTACCACTTGTAGAAAATCGGAGGAGTGTGTTTAAAGTCCTTTGAGGTCCCAAAGAAAAGGAAAAATAAATGAAAAGGAGAATCTAACTCCATCAACAAAGAAAAAAAAACAAAAAAAAAAACGACCAGGGCCTTTTAAAAGTAATCTGTCTCCGGTTTTAAGATTTCTTTGAGACTAAATGCAAATATTTTTTTAGTGCAAGAAAATGATATAACATCGAATTAATTTGAGCAATCTGAAGTCTGGAACTCTCCATGCAGCTTCTTTTCAAAATGGATCCTCTCGCCTTCTCAATGAGTGCGAGTGTCAATCAAGGCGGGACTTCCTGTTAACTCCCTAATTGCCTAGCTTAATAGGTTTCCATATCTAAGAATTTTAACCAGGTTACATCCTCCCCTCTTAAATATACATGAGTCCCTTCACATCTTCACATTGGGATTAGCTAAACAACTTGGTAGACATCAGGAATCAAATTATTTATAGGTGCATGATGTTCTGGCCCATTCAATGAGTTTACACTTGCTGTGCTCAATCCATGAAATAAACACTGAATGACTGAACATAAGAACATAAGAAAGTATACAATCGAGAGGAGGCCATTCGACCCATCGTGCTCGTTTGGTGTCCATTAATATCTAAGTGAGTCAAGGATCCTATCCAGTCTGTTTTTTAATGTTCCCAAACTTTCAGCTTCTACCACATCGCTGGGGAGTTTGTTCAGATTGTGATGCCTCTCTGTGTAAAGAAGTGTCTCAGGTTTTCCGTTTTGAATGCCTTGAAGCCCAATTTCCATTTGTGTCCCCGGGTGCATGTGTCCCTGCTGATCTGGAAAAGCTCCTCTGGTTTGATGTGGTCGATGCCCTTCATGATTTTGAAGACTTGGATCAAGTCCCCACGTAGTCTCCTCTGTTCCAGGGTGAAAAGGTTCAGTTCCTCAGTCTCTCAGTAGGACATTCCCTTCAGACCTGGAATAAGTCTGGTTGCTCTCCTCTGAACTGCCTCTAGAGCAGCGATATCTTTCTTGAAGTGTGGAGCCCAGAACTGTCCACAGTATCCAGATGAGCTCTAACTAGTGCATTGTACAGTCTGAACATTACCGCCCCTTGTTCTCAATTCTACACTTTTGACAATATACCCTAGCATTGTGTTTGCCTTTTTTATTGCTTCCCCACATTGTTTGGATGGAGAAAGTGAGGAGTCCACGTAGACTCCTAGGTCTTTCTCATGCGTTACTTCATCTAGTTCTATTCCTCCCATAGTGTAATTATAGTGGACATTTCTGTTACCTGCATGTATTACTTTGCACTTGTCCACATTGAATTTCATCTGCCAGGTGTCGGCCCACAGTCCCTTTGAATATCCTGTGCTGCCGAGATTGTATCTGCTGAGCCACCTATTTTAGTATAATCTGCAAATTTGACAAGTTTGCTAACTATCCCAGAGTCCAGATCATTAATATAGATTAGAAAAAGCAAAGGCCCTAGTACTGATCCCTGTGGAACTCCATTAACAACCTCACTCCAGTTAGAAGCGACTCCTCTAATCGACACCCTCTGTTTCCTAGACATCAACCAGTTCATAATCCATCTACTTACATTACCCTGAATGCCTACAGCTTCCAATTTGAGGATCAGTCTTTTGTGTGGAACCTTATCAAAAGCTTTTTGGAAATCTAAGTATATCATATCATATGCTTTCACGTGATCTACAGCTGCAGTTGCATGTTCAATAAATTCTAATAAATTAGTAAGACATGATCTGCCTCGTCTAAACCCATGTTGACTTCTCTAAGAATATGGTTTTCATTAAGATGCTCCTCTATTTTCTGTCTAATAATTGTTTCCAATATTTTACAAGTGATGCAGGTGAGACTGATTGGTCTGTAATTTCCTGGCTCAGTTTTGTCCCTTTCTTGTGGATTGGTATGACATTTGCTGTCTTCCAGTCAGTTGGCACATCCCCTGTTCTAAGTGTCATTTGGAATAATCGAGTTAGCGGCCTATAAATCATTTCCCTAATTTCTTTAAAGTACTGTTGGAAATATCCCATCTGGCCCAAGTGATTTGTTGGTTTTTAATTCTGCTAGTCCCTTTAATACCTCCTCCTCATTTATCCTGATCTGTCTTAGGGTTTGACTGGACTGATTGTCAACCTGTGGCATGTCATCTGTTTTTTCTTTTGTAAAAACCTCTGTGAAATACTCATTTAGAACATTTGCCACATCTTGTTCATTTTCCAAGATACTTCCATTTTTGCCCTTTATCTGTTTCACTTCCTCCTTTATTGCCCTCTTGCTGTTATAATATTGAAAAAAGCTCTTTGCATTAGTTTTAGCTCCAAGAGCTGTGTTTCTTTCTGTTTCCCTCTTTGCTTTCCTGATCCCTTTCTTAAGATCTATTTGCAGCTCAACATATTCTACGTATTATGTTTCTTTTCCTATCCCTTTTGTATGCACAATACAACATTTTCTTCCTCTTGATATTTTTTTGCATGCCTCTATTAAACCATTTTGGCCAGTGTTTTTTGGTCCTCAAGTTTTGGTACAAATTGCTCCTGAGCCTCAATTAGTATATTCTTAAAATATACCCATCCATTTTCAACTGACTCTGTATCCAATGTGCTCCAGTCTACCTCTTCTAAGTGCTGCCTCATACCTTCAAGGTTTGCTTTTCTGAAACTGTAGACCATTGTTTTAGACTTGGACCTTGTTTTTTGAAAGAATGCCTCAAAGCTAACCCTATTGTGATCACAAGTTGCCACTGGTTCTCTAACTAGTGTCCCTCTGACTCTATCCTGGTCATTTGAAAAGATCAAGTCAATGCATGCACTCTCCCTGCTTGGTTCCCTGTCAAATTGAGTTAGAAAGCAGTCATTTACCATCTCAACCATTTCTATTTCTGCTTCTGTAGTCCCAACCGGGCTTTCCCAGTCTATGTTTGGGAAATTGAAGCCCCGCATTATAACAGCCACATTTTTGCTACATGCAGTCCTGATTACACTGTACAATGCAGCATCTTGCTGAATATCTGAGTTGGGTGGTCTGTAACACTCCTACCACTAATCCTCCAGATCTCTTGTCCAAAAGTTTCACCCACAAAGATTCTGTTCCGTTACTGGGATCTAATATGAGTTCTTCTGCCTCATTTTTCACATATAATGCTACCCTACCCCCTCTTCGATTTTACCTGTCTCTCCTAAACTGTGTGTATCCTTCCAACTTGTATTCATCCCCATCATTTTCTGTAACCCATGTTTCTGTCACTCCTACAACATCATAATCACATGTCAGCACTGTGGCTTCCTGGTACCGGAAGTATTTCAGAGAAAACTACCGTGGAGGTTCTGCTCTTTTGTTTTGCTGCTAACTCTTTAAATTTGTAAGGCAGGCAAGATACCATGCGGGTCTCCTTATCACTAGAACACACTATGTGACCTACGCCTCTAAGAATTGAGTCTCCTATTATAATTACCTCCCTTTTCTGGGGGGGAGTGGGCACCAAGGTGCTCTGGTGCTCAACTGCCCTCCCATCACCCTCTGAGCTGTCACTGTCCAACTTGGTGTCCAGCAGTTGGAACCTGTTGGGCAATTCTAGCTCTTGGTGTCGTGCGCGCCCTTTTCTGCGGTTACGACCTACTGTAACCCAGCAGTTCTGTATGCTGTCCTGCTCTGAGGTGTCATCTCTCCTAGGTTTTGGCTGCACACCATATCTCTCATGGGCTGATTCACCAATTCTTCTATATCCCTAATACAGCGCAGATCGTGAACCTTGATCTCTAGGATTTCAACATGCTGACAACGTTCACAAATGAAACTTTCTTGGATGAGTTCATCCAGGAAGGCAATCATTCGACAAATGTGACACTGTAGTGGCCACATGCTTCTAAATGTTATTTTTTTATTTTATTTTTTATTATTATTGGTTCCTGTTGCCTAGTCAACTGCTTAACTTTTGTCAATGAGATACAGCACAGCTCTTTCTCAACAGCTGCTTTAAGTAGCTTTTGTCTGCCTGCCCCCAATTCACACCTAACTGGCCCCACCTGGCTCCTCCTGGCTGCCTCTCACCTGTACTGTCGAGTCTCTCTCTGTGGCAACTTGTAAATACTTCTGTGCTGTATAAGTTCCGCCCCTCTGCACTGCGGCTCCACAGTCTGACTTGCTCGACACAGACACTAGGGATGGGTGACCACTGATTTTCTTTTCGACCCGATACCAAGTAATACCAAGGATAGTATCCCAATACCAATACCGATACCAATACTCATATGTTCTGATGTACATAAAAGGGGGAAATGTTTGTGATTTCTACAGTGAAAATTGGTAAATGCAGACATCAAAAATTATATTTGAAAGCTTTTGCATTAGTATTAAACTACCAATGATCAGACTTCTCTTTTTGTTTTCTGTTTAATAACAGCAATTATAAAAAACATGTTCAATTGTTCTGTCTGGCATAATAGTTAAATTCACCAGATCATTCCTGAAGGTATTAACAACCTGAGCTCTTTACTTTCAAAACGGTAACATTTTATAAGATATAATCTATGTTTTAGAAATCCTAAGCAATGCATATCAGTTTTTCAACAAACTTGATATAATGCATTCAGATATTGTTTGAAAATGTGTCCAGTCTAGCAGCCTATTGAGTGCGTTTACATGCAGAACAAAACCCCGATCGTAAAAAATGAGGTTATGGCAATAATTCGACTGAAGTGTTTACAGGCACAGCAATACCGCGATTACACAAAGAACCTTGACAAAGCTTTTAACATGCCCAGATTAATCAAAGTGTTAGGCAGAAATCTTGGTGCGTTACTGTTATTAAGATCCCGATTAAAGATATCAGATAAAGGTGTTAACATTACTTTTTACATAGCCAGATATTAACCGTAGTCGGGTATCGGAGAATAATTGTATATTACTGTAATATTACGCTCCTCAAAAAAAATAAAAAAATAACAGATTTCTGTTCAAATGATTAAAATAACCTAATATTATCACTTAGATACCTGGATAATGCCTGCCTGTCTGAAAGGCTTCTGTCAGAGAGCTCTCCCTCACATTGTCACCACCTGGTATCAGTATTTTTATGAAAGGATTGATTCTCAAAAATGAAACGTCTGGATCGGAAGTATCGATACTTTGGATCGATCCACCCATCCCTAACAAACACACAAATGGCAGAAGAAGTGGCTCCAGCTCCCGCCGCCGCGCCGGCCAAGGCGCCCAAGAAGAAGTCCGCCGCCAAGCCCAAGAAGGCCGGCCCCAGCGTGGGAGACCTGATCGTCAAAGCCGTGTCCGCTTCCAAGGAGAGAAGTGGCGTCTCCCTGGCCGCCCTCAAGAAAGCCCTGGCTGCCGGCGGCTACGACGTGAAGAAGAACAACTCCCGCGTCAAGGTCGCAGTCAAGAGCCTGGTGACCAAGGGCACTCTGGTGCAGGTTAAGGGCACCGGCGCTTCGGGCTCCTTCAAGCTCAACAAGCAGCAGGCGGAGGCCAAGAAGAAGCAGCCCGCCAAGAAGGCCGCCTCTACACCCAAGAAGCCAGCGGCCAAGAAACCCGCCGCGGCTAAGAAGCCCAAGAAGCCGGCAGCGAAGAAGCCGGCAGCGAAGAAGCCAGTGGCCGCCAAGAAGTCTCCCAAGAAAGCCAAGAAGCCCGCGGCGGCTAAGAAGGCGACCAAGAGCCCCAAGAAAGCCGCTAAGAAGCCGGCGGCGCCCAAGAAGGCCACCAAGAGCCCCAAGAAAGCCAAGGCGGCCAAGCCCAAGGTCGCCAAGCCCAAAACCGTCAAGCCGAAAGCCAAGAAAGCGGCTCCGAAGAAGAAGTGAAGGAATTGACTCCGACTCTACCCGCCTCGACCCCAACGGCTCTTCTAAGAGCCACCACTACTTCTTAACAGCGTTTTTCCATTTCTGTATCCAGTCTGTTCAATTGTCCACGAATTAGGTTCCTTGCCATAGCCCCCCACGTTGTGAACGTGTGTACAGGGCTTGTGAAGCACGGTGGTGTGAACGGGGCGGCGTGTCCTGCTCCGCTCCTGCAGCAGTCTCTCTCTCGGTGACGGGGCGAGTCACAGCGCAGCCGGCTGACTGACAGGGCGGGCTGTTGGCATGGGGTCGAGCGCAGTGCGCTGGGGCTGCTTCAGCGTTTTCCCAAGGGTACAGAGCATTATTTACATGAGTGTCAACATAATGTGCCCCCTCCGAAATTGTGCAGCCAAATGCTGATGATCGATGTAATATTGCAATATCATGCAGACCTATATTATTCTTCAATACTAAAATACTCCACGGCATGTCAGGATGAAATGTGACGTCACATCGCATCTTCAGTGAACCGTCATTACCCGTGTTGAGCTGCTCTGACAGGTGTTTGTCTTGAAATGAGAGACGCGCAACTGCAGCTGCAAGTTTGAACTGCACCGGTTATGAAGGGTCTGCGACCCTCACTGATTTCATGTGTCAGGATGGGTTCCTTAGTCATACCAACAATAGTGCTGGGGATTATACAGATATAAATTGTTAGCAAGTATTGGTACATGATTCTATTATACCCAATTCATATCGAAATACTACTGTCCAAACAGACATGTACAATTTCGCATACAGTTCAAATGGGACCCTAAATCACTGACTGGTTGTGAATGAAATGCTGACGGCTCTGCTCCGCCTGCTCTCTACAGTAAAGCTGCTGCTTCATCCTAAAGCGCAGGAGACCCGCTCCCGCCCCCTACTCCCGCTGGAAACAGACATCTGAGACCTGCGAGCGGATTGGTTACAGCTCCTGTCGAGCGCGCCTCAATTCAGCTCTGTGAGTGGACGGATGGAAGAGGAAGAAAGAACCAATCCCAAGGAGAGGGGCGTCTATAAAACACAGGCAGCGTAGTTCTTCTGTATCCCATACTTGCTGTATCTGACCGTGCGATCATGAGTGGAAGAGGCAAAACCGGTGGCAAGCAGAGAGCGAAGGCCAAGACTCGCTCCTCCAGGGCTGGACTGCAGTTCCCAGTCGGCCGTGTCCACAGGCTGCTGCGGAAGGGAAACTATGCTCAGCGGGTCGGTGCTGGAGCCCCGGTCTACCTGGCCGCTGTGCTGGAGTATCTGACCGCCGAGATCCTGGAGCTGGCTGGCAACGCCGCCCGGGACAACAAGAAGACCCGCATCATCCCCCGGCACCTGCAGCTCGCCGTCCGCAACGACGAGGAGCTGAACAAGCTGCTGGGTGGCGTGACCATCGCCCAGGGCGGCGTGCTGCCCAACATCCAGGCCGTGCTGCTGCCCAAGAAGACCGAGAAGCCCGCCAAGAAGTAAAGACCCCACCGAGTGATCGAACCCCAACGGCTCTTTTAAGAGCCACCCACACTTTCCTAGAGGCACGGCCTTCCATTTGAAGTGATTATGAAATCGAGATTCATCTGTTGAAAGCGATACAGTGGGTTGTAAGCTCGGTAGTTAAATGACTGATCCCTTTTATGCCAAGTGCTACTTTCTCATTTGAAAAGCACGATATATTGCACTAAATACATAATGTATGCGGTGATTGTTACACTAATTCAAAATAAGCAGTTTAAAATGTACTGCATCTGTTCTGCGAGTGGTGCTGTAACTACACGACTTGCTCGACCTATATTGATCAGGCTATACACACTTATTGAAGCCGTCTCCACTCCGTATTTCAAAGCCTGTCGTTTATTTTATTAACATAATGCGCAATCACACACGTATCGCCCTCATGAACTGTACACAGTTGAAATGAGTGCAACCACAACGAAGCCCCCATTATTGCATCGTCACACGCTGCCAGCAGCAATTATCTTTAGCTGTTAAATCTTAATAACCTTTCTACAGGGATTGGAATAAACAATCCAGGTGACTTCTTAAACGGAACAATGAAATATAGTTTTTAATAAGATCATGTCTTAAATACAGGGGTACACATTCAACTTGTAACCTCATTTATTAAAGTATTAGATATGCGATAGTAATAGTCCCCATGCACTGATATCAGGCCGAATTAAACTAGTGTTGAAACGGCGGGAGGGAGAGAGCGAGGGGCAGTGAAACAGCCTGCTCGCTTAGGAGCTGTGGGGGGAGGAGACAGAACGCACTTACTAGCGCCTGAATTCAAAATGCCCAATCACTGCTTAGGATTCAAACTCTAACCAATCATCAGGCAGAATGAGGTTTAGCCAATAGCTCCAGGGTATTCCCTCTTTATAAAGCGTAGCGCCCGCTTTACTGTTTCATTTCTAGGTTGTTGCTTAGATATCAGTAAAGAATGGCCAGAACCAAGCAGACCGCGCGTAAGTCCACCGGCGGGAAGGCGCCGAGGAAGCAGCTGGCGACCAAAGCTGCCCGTAAGAGCGCCCCGGCCACCGGCGGAGTGAAGAAGCCTCACCGCTACAGGCCCGGCACTGTGGCTCTCCGGGAGATCCGCCGCTACCAGAAATCCACCGAGCTGCTGATCCGCAAGCTGCCCTTCCAGCGCCTGGTCCGAGAGATCGCCCAGGACTTCAAGACCGACCTGCGCTTCCAGAGCTCGGCCGTCATGGCTCTGCAGGAGGCCAGCGAGGCCTACCTGGTCGGCCTGTTCGAGGACACCAACCTGTGCGCCATCCACGCCAAGAGAGTCACCATCATGCCCAAGGACATCCAGCTGGCCCGCCGCATCCGCGGAGAGCGAGCCTAGACCCTGACACCCGACCCAGGCACGCCCGGAGACACAACGGCTCTTTTCAGAGCCACACAATTGTCTTTCAGAGGGCAGTTTCATTTTGGATACTAAGGCTATGTCTGTTTGTTTGTATTTTACACAAATGCAGTCTATAGAATGTGCGAGCAGTTAAATAACCCACCCGCTACTCATGTTTTCTCTAAATAATGTATAACGTACGCATTGGTTGTTGTATTTTTCAGGGGGATAATAGTGATGTCGTTTGGCATTACGGTTTAGTGAAGCTGCCTTAACCTAGAGCTCCGTTTGATGCGGAGAGAAGTTCGAAGCGTCCGCCTGCCCTAACATGAATACTCCCGACTCTGCCACCAGCTGCGCCAGTGAGATTATTGGCTGTGATTGAGTCTCTGGCCGTGCAGCTTTAGGCACAGCGAGCTGTTGGTATTGACTATGTTTAAACCCAGTTTGTTAATAAATCAAATTAAGCACATGTATAAAATACGTTACATAACTTACAGTATATTACACTCCCAAACGCTGCTCCCCGTCTTATCATTCGAAAGTAAGATAGGTTTCTGCCTTGAAACTGCAAACTCTCCAGGTGTCATGGACATCCAGATATGCTTTTAACAGGGACATTAAATAGATACATAAAGTATACTTTACACGGTCACTTTTCCAGCCAGAAAACACTTAATACATACATCCGGGGCGGGGCAGATATCATACACTAAGACGCAAGAATAATACAAGGTAAAAGTAAACACTAAACGGAACCTCTTTCACAGACAGAGTGGGCGGCTCTTAAAAGAGCCTTTGGGTTTGGCGGGGTGGCGGCGGGTCCGGTCTACTTGGAGCTGGTGTACTTGGTGACGGCCTTGGTGCCCTCAGACACGGCGTGCTTGGCCAGCTCTCCGGGCAGCAGCAGCCGCACGGCGGTCTGGATCTCCCGGGAGGTGATGGTGGAGCGCTTGTTGTAGTGCGCCAGGCGGGAGGCCTCGCCGGCGATGCGCTC
Organism: Amia ocellicauda; assembly: GCF_036373705.1. Classification (NCBI taxonomy): domain Eukaryota; kingdom Metazoa; phylum Chordata; class Actinopteri; order Amiiformes; family Amiidae; genus Amia; species Amia ocellicauda. The sequence continues at coordinate 61,295,904 of NC_089850.1, forward strand.
GAAGATGTCGTTGACGAACGAGTTCATGATGCCCATGGCCTTGGAGGAGATGCCGGTGTCCGGGTGCACCTGCTTCAGCACCTTGTACACGTAGATGGCGTAGCTCTCCTTCCTGGACTTTCGGCGCTTCTTACCGCCCTTCACCGCCGTCTTGGTCACGGCTTTCTTGGAGCCCTTCTTAGGCGCAGACTTAGCTGGTTCAGGCATGGTTGCGATATAATACTTTCTTCGCCCAACAAACGCTGAATTTATAGTAACCGTATGCAAATAATCTAGTATTACGAGAGAAGGCCAGTGATTGGTTAGCGCCACTGGAATCATCATTATGGCCTCTGATTGGCTACACTTGTACCAATAGCAATCCGTGTGACAACCAGACGTTGAGAAGGAAACCGAACACTATTGATTGACTCCAAACGAGCACGATGGTTCGAATGGCCTGCTCTCGTTCGTAAATTTCATGTTCTAATATCCAGTCACTTCCAAACACCAGGGAATACATTTCGACATGTTTTTATCACCAAAACACTCAGGAGTATCGTGAAGACATCTCCAACTTTACATTCCAAACTGTCTCAGTATTTAAACAGATCATATATTAGCAAATTACACGTTTTGAAGTGGTGTATCAAAAACAAGTCCTATATATATATATATATATATATATATATATATATATAATTAAATCTGTATCCTTTGTTTAGTCGATTGTCACGGGGTTGTAATACATCCAAGTTAAACGTGGAGGAGAGAAGAGCGACATAACCGTCTGGATGAGCGAGGCAGGAGACATGTAGACGGGCTGACTGGCGAGCCACTATTCCCACACACTTATATTACATGCGTTTGTGGCTAAATGGAAACTTAAACATTGTATGGTTGTCTGGTTTAAAACTCGTGAACAGGGAGACATCAATGCTCAATTAGTTCTTAGAAAATATATTTTAATATTCCTGTCCACCCCGACACACAAGCCTTTACAGACATAGTCTTAATCGTTGCGATAACTTCGCAAATTTAGTCACAAATACACTTTAGCATCATAGTGAAATACAAATCCAGATGAGGATATTGAAGCTTAGAGTTTAAATGTGTGCCACATCACATACTATATAACGGAAAACTAAAGAGAAAACAGTCAAGCTCCTTAGCAGAAAGTGTGGGCGGCCCTTAAAAGGGCCTTTGTGTTTCGAGATGATCGGGCAGGCTGTCGTTTAGCCTCCGAAACCGTACAGAGTGCGGCCCTGGCGCTTCAGCGCGTACACCACATCCATGGCGGTCACGGTCTTCCTCTTGGCGTGCTCGGTGTAGGTGACGGCATCACGGATCACATTCTCCAGGAACACCTTCAGCACTCCGCGGGTCTCCTCATAGATCAGCCCAGAGATACGCTTGACTCCGCCACGGCGAGCCAGGCGGCGAATAGCGGGCTTAGTGATTCCCTGGATGTTATCACGCAGCACTTTGCGATGACGCTTTGCGCCTCCTTTACCGAGTCCCTTTCCACCCTTTCCTCTTCCAGACATCGTAGCTTCAGCCTCTCAACGATTACACTAGAGAATGAATACAAACGAGGGGCTTGCGTTGTGTATTTCTACAGTCTGTGCGGACCTGATTGAAAGCATAACGCTGTAGCAGCCCGCAGCCTCGTTCTCAGACTGCGTTTGAGCATTTTTTCTGCCGAATTTACTCCCGACAGCCTCTATTTCTCAAAGACTTAATACATTTATATTAAAGTTATATGATATTATGCGAGTTGTTCTTGAAATGTCGCCAATTGGGGCTCAGTTATTATTAGTAGTATTATTGTTTGTATTAGTATTATTACTACTGCTAACACCGCACACTGTCTCTCTCACACAGAGGAGCCCTGAGTGACCACAGCCCCTCCATGAGGGCAGAGCCAAGATACAGGACTATATAATATGAGATCTTTGTGCTCTTCCTGCTGCTGGTCTCTGATCCACTGCGTAGAGGGGAGGCAGCCATTAGGCCTGGGCCCAGAGCCCAGAGATGATTCTCCCCTGTAAGTCTCCCCCCACTCACATGGGCCACCAGCTAGACCTCATCTTCTCTAGAGGCTGCTCCCCTTCGACACTCTCTGGGACACCCATGGACATCTCCGACCACCGCCTCATCTCCTTCTCCCTTTCCCTCCCTCCCTCCCTGCTCCACCCACCCTCTCTGTCACCCTCCACCGTAATCTCCGCTCTGTCTCCCCCTCCACCCTTGCCTCCACTGCCCTCACTCTTTTACCTTACATTGACTGTTTTTCCCATCTATCTGTCAACTGTGCTACCTCCTCTTCGTTCTCTTCACTCACCTCCTCCCTTGACTCTCTCTGTCCTCTCACATCTCGTCCTGCCCGTCCCTCCCCTCCTCAGCCTTCGCTCTCTGCTGTTCTCCATTCAACCTGAACTAGTCTGCGTTTCCTCCGAACAGAGGTGGAAAAGGACCAAACTCCCAGCTGCCCTCGAAGTCTACCGCTCTCTACTGTCCACATTCTCCTCCTCTTTCACCTCAGCCAAGAAGTCTTACTTCCAATCGCTCTTCAAATCCACTGTCAACAACCCCCGCAAACTCTACTCCACCTTCTCCTCCCTCCTTGCCCCCTCCTCCTCCCTCATCTCTCACTTCTGATGATTTCGCCTCCTTCTTCTCCTCCAAGATTGCAGACATCCGCAGGCTTTTCAACAGTCCCCCCTCCTCTCCCATCATATCCAAACCTCCCACCGATCAAGCTTCCTTTTCTTAATTCTCACCTCTCTCAGATGCTGAAGTTTCTGCTCTCCTCCTACGTCACAAACCTACAACGTGTGCCCTGGACCCTCTCCCTTCTCGCCTCTTCCAAGCGACCGCTCCTGATCTTCTCTCCTTCATCTCCTCCCTCCTCAACAGCTCCCTCCTCTCTGGCTGTTTCCACTTGCATTTAAACAAGCTGCTGTCATCCCACTGCTCAAGAAACCAACCCATGATGCCACCTCTCCTCAGAACTACTGTACTGCCCTGTCTCCCTACTCCCAGGGCTGGCACTACCTGTAGGCAATTGCCTAGGGCCTCGGGTTGGAGGTGGGGCCTCCATAACCGTAACATCCCTATACGTGAGTGTTACGGGGCTCATTCGTGTCATAATGAGTTGGTTACAAAGTGACGTAACCCCTCACTAAAAGTAGTATAGTGTCAATCCCGCCATGGTAAGAAGCCCAGCCTGTTAGTGTAGAGGGTTTAACACTGTACTATGTCGGTGCCGCTGCGGTGTGGAGCGCTGGTGGTTCGTGTCTTGAATCCTGGGTGGGGAGCCCTGACCCGCATTGGGCACACCAGCCCATCTATCAAGAGGGGGGGTCTCCAACAAAAATTTTGCCTAGGGTCTCCAAATGTCTAGAACCGGTCCTGCCTACTCCCCTTTCTCTCAAACACTCTCGAGCGGGCAGTCCACCGTCAGCTCTCTGACTTTCTGTCCCAACACTCACTCCTTGATCCTCTGAAATCCGACTTCCGCACAGCTCACTCCACTGAGACGGCTCTCCTGGCAGTCACTGACTCCCTCAGCTGTGCTCTCCCTCTCCTCAGTCCTCATCCTCCTTGATCTCTCCGCAGCATTTGACACCGTCGATCACTCTTACCTCAGCGACCGGACCTACCATGTGACATGGCGAGGTTCTTCATTCACCCCCCAGCCTCTCCTCAAGGCTCCGTCCTGGGCCCCCTCCTGTTCTCTCTCTACACTCGCTCCCTGGGCCCCCTCATCGCATCCCATGGTTTCTCCTACCACTTTTATGCTGATGTCTTCTCCCTCTTCTGACCCTCTCATCCCCTCTCACATCTCTTCCTGCTTGTCTGCTATCTCTAAAAATCTAAAAATCTAAGTCACACCAATCAGTCCACCAATCAATAGGGGGACCTCCAACATAAATTTTGCCTAGGGCCTCCAAATGTCTCGAACCGGACCTGGGTGCATGCATTTGGCCTGTACCCCGCTCTGTATATTGGTCAGCAGGTCTGTGGCCCGCTGTGGCTGTATTACGCCATAGAGCAGGGAACCGCTGCTGTTGTCATCCAGTGGAGGGCACTTGAGTTCTCCAGTGCCCCGCTGTGTACATAGTTAATTTATTCACACGGTAAGAGCTGTAGTTGCCTTGCGTTAGCTGCGCTATTCGACAGGTGTGAACTGCTCCTGTGTTCCACATGAAGGTCTTGCTGTCACGCGATATGTAAATATTTTTATATTGTTCAGCTCGGCTACTCTGTTGACTAGCCAGCTATGTATTATATTGTATTTTTCTCATTGGGTCTGTGGCCCCGCTCCTATTGGATCAGGGGTCCACTGCCATGATATTGCACGAAGGCCGCACAAGTGCTTGATTGCCCGCGCCAGACATTGTGCAAGTAGATTACGGCCTCGCTCCTAGCTGCACTAGTAGAGAAGCCGGCCTTGCTCTTGTATGCGGAGGGCGTAAGAGTTAACCTCTGTAGCCCCGCTTTGTATATGCTGATTGCGTGACTACGGTCCTCTCTACTGGACAGCTCAGGTGCGGCCCTATGGGACCCCTGAGACTACTGTCTGGAGTTGTGTTGCTGAGGCCCCCTAGCGGTGCACCTCGGGGCTGGTTCCCTTATCAGCTCGCTGCCTCCTCCCTTGCGACGGTTTTGCTCTACAGTAACCCCTCCCTCTTGGGCAGTGCTTCCGACTTGAAAGATAACAATAGGTTGCGTATGCAACCCCGATTATCTGAAAAAGGAAGCACTGCCCAAGGGTTCCCAGCTCCCAGCAAAAGAGGACGAACCTGCGCTGACGTCACGTTTTATAGAACAGGAAGTGGGAAGGGACCTGTTCTGAGTGACAGGCAAAGGGGCCAATGGCAGCTTTGATAGAGTGACGTTTCGATCAGGTTCCTATGGAAGTGCGCAGAATCCCCACCCCCTTGGGCAGTGCTTCCTTTTTCAGATAACCGGGGTTGCATACGCAACCTGTCATTATCTTTCTCTCCTGTCTGGTCTGCATAAAAGTGCCTGTAGTTTGTAACTTCTCTAAGACTGTTCTTGAGATCGCCTCTTCAACCTCTTCCTTGCAGCTGCATGTAATAAAAACCTTTGCTTGGAAACATATATCTCTCCGGATTTCTTCGACTCTTCACCTGCTTTGTAAATACTATGTGTAGTGTGGTGGAAGAAAGATTTGGAGTCGGGAGTTCTAGTCAGAATTTATTACGTGCACGGGAGGAACAGCGCAACACAGAACTCAAAGGATTTTAGGCCAGCATGACACTGTTCCCCGAAAGTTTTGAAACAGAACAAAGCTTTTATACCCCCTCTGGGACATACCCTCAAGGGGCCTTAACATTTTACAAACAGTGTCTGAATGGTCATTTCTAATAACTAGCAGTGATTCCATTGGCATTCTAAACTACGCCTTCCCATCTTATCAATATTATGATTATTACTCATGAATAATAATCATTAACCTCTACATTGCCAATTGCATTAGAATGTACTTTGCAGTTAATACGTTGCAAGAAAGGAATGCGAGCTGCTGATAACCGAGTGAGGAGTAACAGCACACCAAGGACAAAGGCAGAATAGGATTTCTATATTTTCCCCACACAGTAGACAGCAGGACTGTGGTCCAGTCCTAGTTCTGCTAGTAGACTGGAAGGCCACTGCCGCTGTTTTCAGCTCGCTGCCTCGCTGTGTACATTGTTCATTTATCCCAAAACAGTATGAGCTGCTGTTGCGCTGCCTTAGCCTTAGTTATAATTGGCAGGTGTCAACTTCTCCTGTGTTACATGGGAGGTGCATGAGCTGGCTCTTGTACCCCACAGTGTATGTCGTTAGTTTGACAGCAGGTCTGTGGCCCCGTTCTAGCTGTGCTAGTGGAACAGGGGGCACGTTGCCGCTGTCCCCAGCGCACGGCACTCAGGCTGAATCTCGCTGCCTCGCTCTGTGGGTAGTTTATTGGACAGCAGGTCTGTGACCCTGCTCTAGCTGTGAGCTAGTAGAGCAGTGGACTGCTGCTGCTGTCCTCAGCGGAGGGCACTCGATCTACTCGTGCCCCGCTGTATACAGAGTTTTTATCCCATCATGGAAGATACTGTTTTATTGGATGTAGTATTACAAATAAAAACATTCAAAACTGTAATACTTATGATTATTATTTTTTTAAATCCTAAAAAAAACATTGAAAATCCTGACATAAATCATTACAGAACTTAAAACAAAACCAAGTGACAGGGGAATAATCCATAATTACATTAAATTATATCAAGTGCCAAAAAAATGAATATTCAAAAAATCTTAAGGTTAATGAAAACAATCTGGTGCATTGCAAAACGTAATGGTTAATGCACTGGATAAACAAAAACATAAAAAAGAAACATCTAGAAACCAAACAAAACAATCCAATGCATTTAAAGAAAGAATGACGGTCAATACACCAGATCATAAAAATACAAAACCACCAAAAAAACAAAAACAAATCAGGATACAAATTAACAATTCAATGTTTTAAAAACAGTTTAAATTGTTTTTATAAAACAATCATGAATCAGTAAAAGAAATAAAGCTCTTGGACTCGGGCTCCAGCAGGGGGAGTATCCAACCATGGAGGTGGGGTCCCATCATGGGATTCTAAGCTCCCCCAGATGATGAATTTTCCAGTTCTTCATGGCTTTCTCCTTGCCCCTCTGGTGGATCTCCAGATTGACATGATCTCGTACTAGGACCATGGCCCTCTGTGCGATCGTCTTTGGTCCAGCTCCTGCTTATTGAACAAGCAGATTTTCCGTCCCTCCAACTGGGCCTGTTTCAACGCGCAGACGACACGCCACCAGCACCTCAGAGTAGCTGAAGTCAGTCCTACGGCTGGTTCATACAGGATCTGCTGGGCAGTCGTCTGCCCAGGTACGGCAAACCTGTGGAGGAATGGACAGAACAAGAGCCAGACCCTGCAAGCCCAGGGGCACTGCCTTCCCAGGCAGGTGTCAAACAGGGCCAAGCCCATTCTATACATGAACACTCGGGTGGGGAGACACCGACTCACAGCCATCCAGGAGACATCTTTCTCTGTATTTGTGAGGCAAACGTGTGTAGCGTTAGCCCAGATATTTCTGCAGGTTTCGTGAGGAAAATCTTGTATTCTGCTTGTACCTTGTACCAGCGAGGCTTTGTGGAGGCCAACTACCAGTACAAAGGACTGATGTTATCCATGGCACAGAGGCCGAATGTGATGTTATTTGTTTGGTAGAGCTGATGTTGCAAGTGGCCATCACTCCCATGTTGCACAAAAGGTGAATGAACTGTTTCCTGTGCCCCATGTGAAAGAGGGTGAGGACCTCGTTAGCACGTAGGTGCAGGTACACCAGTTCGTAAGCGTAAGGTAAAGTAAACAAGTTCCTGAGGACAGCAGTCACGATCAGATGACTGGACGCTAGAAACAATATTCCACAACTGAATGTTTATTCATTCTCCTTGCAAATTACTGTTAATTGCCTTTGTTAATTGCTCATTTTAATTGCCCGTGTTAATGAACCGTGGTCTGTAAATAAACAGAAATATATATTTTTACAATAAGATCTGCATCAGCAATATCTTTACATACACAGAGGAACAGCATTAACTTAATTAATAACATTAACTGAAGAGCTACATTCACTATGAACATGAAAAATACAGTTAAATGTTGATCTTAGTATTATATAATTCATCCTGAATTAATCGTGAACAAAATCGGAAACTTACATCTCTGCATTGATGCACGGATGGTGTAGAAAAACGGTATGGAAAGGAGAGGAGGTTTGTTGTTTATAAGTTTGCAGGAGAAAATGGCTACCGAAGGAAATTTCCAGAAACGGCATGAACAAAACATGAACACTAGAGGGCGACATATCACAAGCTAACAGACTTTCTGACACAGCTGCCCCTAAATTTCTATAACAAACTATTTCTCAATGTCCTCACTGTCATTCTTGTGGGAAGGGAGACGAATCAGTCTGGCCACAGGACGAACATAACTCCGGCCCTGAACTTGAATCTTGGCAGCACGGATACGACCATCTGATCCCTCATAGACTTCTGTAACCTACCAGTTGGCCACTGTGCACGAGGTATCTGAGGATCAACGATCATGACAACCTGGCCAACTGTCAAATCCGTGCAGTCTGCCTGCCACTTCTGGCGGAGCTGGAGATTTGTAAGGTAAAATCTCACGAATTTGGCCCAGAAGAGGTCAGCGAGGATCTGGCTATGGCGCCATCACTGTCGGCTAAGCAAGTCATGTGAGGGGAATACCACCTTAAATGTACATTGGGCATTATCGGATCAGGGTCAGCAACATCCGAAGACACGCACCCCTGTGGTTTTGAGTTAAGGATATCCTCCACCTCAATTAGAACAGTACGCAGAACAGGTTCAGTAACTGTGCGCTCACCAAGCACCACATGCAGAGAATTCTTTACTGACTTGATCTCCCGAAGTGTAGGGTTACCAATCACCGAGGGTGACTTCACCGTTTCCTCCGCAAAGCATTCTGGGATGCGGAAAGGACTGTGGAGGAGAGAGTGGTTCGACGTGTTTTGCATGTGAAACCAGACAAAGAGAAAAGTGGGTGTGCAGGGGGAGAGAGACAGACAGACAGAACTATACAACAACATTTTACATATTCCATTCAAAGAAATATATATACATATTCATATACATTTGAATATTTATGCAGAGCTGACATGTCATTTATCGTATTTAAATTTGACAAGACCTCAGGTTTTTCAGTCACTTTCTGGTCAGCAAGCAGTTGTTTGAGGGAAGGCTCCATGGCTTCAATACTCTCTCAGCTCGGCATCCCCACCACAGAAGTTGGGGCCCCAATCCAAAAGTATCTCAAAAGGCAACTCCCGTAGACCAAAAGGGAGGTTTATAAAGACATAAGCATATAAATATAATATAAAACAGAGAAGTGGCTTCTCTTCATGCAGGAGATGAACCTGGTGGAACATTGCCTTGATATTGCCACAAATCTTGGACTCGGGTTTCCCTCCAATAGTGAGAGAAACCTTTGTCCAGCAGGGGGCATCGAACTGTATTTGACAGTCTCTTTCTTTTCCTTGCAGGGAGCTGATACATCAGGCCAGACCAGACGAGACGGGGAGGTGCCGGTTGACAGAGCTGCAGAGTCCTGGGTCCTTGGAGCGGTCCGGAGGCCGAGGCGAGTGGAGATTGGGACGGACCGGGAGCGACAGGGGACCTAGCCAGAGGAGTCGGCGGACTCCTCACGGAGTGGGTCCCACCAGAAGACCGGCCGACCATCTACCCGGAGCCCGGCCTGACCAGGACTGCTCCCTGCTGACGTCACCAGCCAGGATCCAGGAGAGCCCTCGGATCCCAGGGACCGACCAGGCCGATCGGCAACGTCCCTGATGGAGGCCTCCTGCAGCCAGGGCCCGGGCTTCCTCCCCTCCTCCCCCGCTGCAGAGACCTCTCCCTCTAATTTCTACACGCCCCACTCTGACTTCGGAGAGGAGAGCAGTGGGCCTTCTCCACTGCCCCGAGTGGGCAGCCTGGTGGATGAGAGGCCCCCTAGAAATAACATTCCTCCTGCCCCACAACTGAGACTCTCCCAGGGGAGGGGTCAGGTATGCCCTCCCGGCAGTAGTGGGAGAGCCGCAGGTCCTCAAGAGATGAGAGTCGGCGCCAGTGTCCTTTCCCATAAAGACCTCAGGGACGTAATGGCAAGGTCACTGGCGCTGGGGGAGGAGGCCTGCGGCAGCAGACAGCCGGGAAGGGAGAGACCACCCCCTCCCCCACCATTAGTTAAAAGAACAACTAGCGGGGTCTACACAGTTTTCTCCCCAGTTGTACACAAAGCCTCTGCCCTGCCATCTGCTCGTCGGGCCTCGGCCACAAAGGAACCAGGGAGAACCTCCAGCACCACGGGCCCTGAGCCCAGTGGAGTTTCGCCAGCCTTACCGGGTGGCGAGAGCCGAGCCCCCCCCATAGTCTTCCTAGAGGATCAAGCGGTGAGGCAAATGATTGAAATGATGGGTGCTAGCGCTAAGCTAGGTGAGGGAGAAGAGAGGAGTGGGGAAGAGAAAGGTTTCTTTACATGATTGTTACGGAGCGGGTAATTGCCCTCACAGCCATCATGGCATTAATTATTATATCAATAAATGTGAGGAGCATTGCTGAGGTGAAAAAGAGGACCGATGTTTTAAACTCTCTGGCTGGAATGAAGGCGGATGTCATCTGTTTGCAGGAGTGCGGCATCCCGTTCCAAAAGGAATATAAAGATCTCCGGGACACTTGGACCCTAGGAGAATCTTTCTGGTCGGGGTCCAATGTGTCCCGAGCGGACGGGATTGCCGTACTCCTGAAAAACCCCTTCATAGAGGTTAAAGCATTTAAAGTTATAGAGGCGGGCAGACTGGCCAGCCTCGATTTTAAATACAAGGGGGCTGTATTGAGGCTGGTCAATGTCTATGCCCCCACCAGCCAGAGAGAGAGAGTCCTCTTTCTCCCTCAGCTACGCCTGCTCCTGATCGGCACCTTACCAGTTATCATTTCAGGTGATTTCAACTGTGCTCTGAGGGATGTAGACCGGAGTAAGCCCCGCAACGATAGATCCAGCAGGGACCTCCCTGCGTTCGTGGAGGACTTTGAACTCTGCGACGCAGGTCGGGACCTGGTCCCCTTGTTCACCTGGGTGAGTTCTTCTGGCTCCTCCTTCTCCAGGATAGATCTCGTCCTCCTCAGTAAGCCACTGGAGAGGACCGCCATGTCTTCGGAGGTGGTCTTCTTTTCAGACCACAGGCTCCTGACGACAGAGGTGCTCATCCTGAGCACACGGGAGTCGGGGCCTGGGGTCTGGAAGCTCAACACCTCCCTGCTCGATGACCCTCGTGTTATTAAGACCTTTAGCAGACGCCTCGAGGAGTGGAGGACCCTGAAGGACCTTTTTGATTCTCCCATAGAGTGGTGGGAGATGGTGAAGAAAAGGACCAAGGGCTACTTCATTCAGCTGGGGAAACGGAAAGCTCGTGAGAGGTGGGCGAGATTTTCCCATCTAAACGCCCGCCTCCAGCGCCTGAGTCTTTTACAGCTCAGAGGCTTCGACCTAGCTGAGGAGGTGGCTCGGGTCAAACTGAGTCTCTCCGCCCTCTATCGGGAGGAGCAAGAGAAGATCAAGGTCCTTTCCAGGGTCCGCATCATGGAGGACGATGAGAAATGCAGCCGCTTCTTCTTCAAGAAAACGAAGGAGAGGCGGCCTGCAATGTCCTCCATGATCGACTCCTCGGGGCAAGAGGTGGAGGGCAGAGAGGCTGTTGAGACAGTGGTGCGGGATTTCTACAGGGAGTTGTACGATCAGAAGGTGGTGGATCAAAATCTGATCCATCACTTTCTGTCCCTGTTGGAGTCCCGCAATGAGGGGGACGAGGAGGAGGAGGATCCAGAGATCACCACCACTGAACTCTCCCAGGTGATAAAGAGTCTTAACTCTGGAAAGACACCGGGTCCCGATGGGATCCCTGCTGAGTTCTATAAGATCTTTTGGGAGGTGCTTAAAGAAGATCTGGCCCAGGTCTTGGGGTCGATGTACAGAGAGGGCAGATTGGCCCCTTCTATGAAGAAGAGTATCCTCTCCCTTCTTCACAAGAAGGGAGACCAAAAAGATCTGAGGAACTGGCGGCCGGTCAGCCTCCTGTGCACCGACTACAAGATACTGGCCAAAGCACTGACGCTCCGGCTGCAGCGGCTACTCCCTCAAGTCGTGGGTCCCGACCAGGTCTGTGGTGCCCGGGGGAGATCGGCGGCCGACAACGCCATGCTGCTCAGGGATGTCGTGGCCTACTCGAACGAGAGAGGGCTTCCCCTGGTCCTAATCAGCTTGGACCAGGAGAAAGCCCTCGACAGAGTGGGCCACGAATACCTGCAGCTCGTCATGGAGAGGATGGGTCTCGCTCTTGGCCTGAGGAAGTGGGTTAAGATCATCTACAGCGGTCTAAGCAGCAGGGTCCTTGTGAACCGCCACCTGACCGAACCATTTCCGGTCAGGTCGGGGGTCCGGCAGGGTTGTCCCCTGTCGGCCCTGCTGTACGTCCTCTGCTTGGAGCCGTTCATGCAGGTGATCCGCCGGGACGTCCGGGTGACAGGTTTCCATCTCCCGGGTTCCGGCGGAGAGCAACTGAAGGCCCTGGCCTACATGGACGACGTGGCCGTGGTTTGCACGGATGCTCCGTCCGTGGCCAGGGTCGAGGAACTGCTGGACGGCTTCTGCAGGGCGACGGGGGCCGCTGTCAACAAGGCCAAGAGCGAGGTCTACCTCTCCAGGGCATGGCCTGTCGGCCGGGGCCCGCCGACCGTGTTCCCTGTGAAGCCGTCTATCAAGGTTCTGGGGATCACGATCGACGGGACCAACACGGGCACCCGGAGCTGGGAGGAGGCCATAGCGAAGGTCCAAAAGAAGATCCACGGCTGGAGCACAAGGACCTTGACGATGGCTGGTAAGGTGCTGGTCGTAAAGGCCATCCTCTTCCCGATACTCCTCTACGTAGGAATGATCTTCCCCCCAGACAAGGTCATCGCAAAATTAGTGACCCGAATTATATTTCGGTTTGTCTGGGGGAGCAAAATGGAGAGGCTGAAAAGAGTGCAGGGGCTGGCCTATGTGGTCAAGAACATCCAGGCTGCTGGCAAGAAGGTGAGTTTCATGAACCGCTTTTATTTTGCCAGCAGCCTGAGACCATTCGGCCTCTGCGCCATGGATAACACCAGGCCGCACTCGTGGGATCCCCCGCCGTTCTACAGGGCGCTCCGAGCCTTTGCGCTCGAAGTAGGCCTCCATAAAGTCGTGCTGGCCTCCTGGGATTATAAGACCATCTGTAGCCAGATGAGATCTACCCAGGAGACCAGCCGAATAGAAGATTTCCCTCCCGAAACCTGCCGGTTTATCTGGGCTAACGCTACGCACGTTTGCCTCACGAATACGCAGAAAGATGTATCCTGGATGGCTGTGAGTCGGTGTCTCCCCACCCGAGTGTTCATGCACAGAAGGGGCATAGCTCCTTATGACATCTGCCCCTATAAGGGTTGCCTGGGGAAGGAGACGGAGGCTCACATCTTTAGAGAGTGCCCCTCCGCCTACAGGGTCTGGCTCCTGTTTTCTCCGTTCCTCCACAGGTTTGCCGTTCCTGCGCGGGCGACCGCCCAGCAGATCTTGTACGGTCCTGCCAGGGGAATATCATCTTCTACCCTGAGGTGCTGGTGGCGTGTCGTCTGCGCAGTGAAGCAGGCCCTGTGGGAGGGACGGAACATCTGTCTATTCAACAAGCAGGAGCTGGACCCGATTGTCATCGCGCGGAGGGGCATGGTGCTAGTAAGAGACTACGTCAATCTGGAGGTCCATCAGAGGGGCAAGGAGGAAGCCTATAAGAACTGGCACATACAAGATCTGGGGGAGCTCAGGATCCCATGATGGGACCCACCTCCGGGGACGGTCAGTTCCCCCTGCTGGAGCCCGAGTCCAAGATCTTTTAATTATTTTATGGATGATTGTTTTTAAAATGATTTTAAAAATGAATCTTAATTGTTTTTAAAGATTTAGTTGTTTTTAAACCACTAATTGTTTAGGGGTTTTTTGGTTTAGTTTTGTTATATTCTTTTGTCAAATACATTGACCGTTTTGGATTTAATTTTAAATGCATTGGACCTTTTTTGTTTGTTTTTTAGTTTTACCTTTTTAATTGTTTCTTTATTTTGTCCATTGCATTTTCAGTTATTTTCAATGTATTTGACTTTTATGTTGGTGAGCAGTTTTGCATTAATCACATTTGTTTTGTTGTTTTGTGCACGTTTATTTGAAGTTAATTGTTTTGTTTTTCGTTAAAATCACAAAGATTTTAAATTTTTTAAAGTGATTTTAAGAATTGATTTTAAAAGATTTTAATCATAAGTCTTAAAAATTTGAATTGTTTTTTTTTATGTAATTTAAAATACTACACACAATAAAACAGTATTCCCACAAATTGTAACAACATGTTGTCTGTATCTGATCAAGACTCCCAGCAGTGATGGACCACGGGTAGGTCCTGGAAGTAGATAATGGTTGAGCACCAGGCCGTCATGTTGGAATGAGCAGTTGAACACTAGACGATTCTTTCCATTGTGTTGCATGATGTGGTGTGGTAAATACCAGGACTCTTGAGAAGTTTCAATTTCCTCTGCAGTCAGTATCTTGACATATCCTGCTTACACTAACTTCTGCATCTGCAGACTGTGAACCTCTGCAAGTTCAGGATCTCTGATGAGTCATCGCTCGATGCATCTTAGGTGAGGTAGTACTGCCTCCTTGGTGCCTTGGAAGAGTGGACAGTCTCGGGTCTGACTCAACCACAGTCATTAGGACTGACCTGCTCTATTTCTGGACAGCCTCATGCAGTATGGTGAGGTGAAGCTCTTTGCATATGTTGCATGGCTTCTTCAGGGTACAGGCCTCAGGTGAGTGTGAACGTCCGCATTGCCAGCAATGCTCCTTCTCTTTGATCCACTTATTTATCTGCCCGGCGGACAGCTTCTTGAATTCCACACAGGCATTGAGGTAGTGCTCATTGGTGTTACAAAATGGGCAGTATGACTTTGGCTTGTCTTTAGTTTTGGTGTACAATGACTGACAGGCTGAAGGGCGTGAGCTTGAATCAGCTGGAGCTGTTTCAGAATTGTAATAGACAAAGGATGGTTGCTCCTACTTCTTGGAGGTATAGTGCTGCTCCCATTTATCCAGCTTGGAGCCCTCACCTTTGTAAAGGACTGCTGCATGGTCAGAAATATGTTTGGCACATGATTTGGTCTGCAGCCAAATGGACAGGTCATGAAGAGTGTAGGTTTGGTCTGCATCTCCCCTCAGTATGCCACGGTCGATGCAGTAAGAAATACGAGACTGAAAGGAAAATATATATTTTAACTATATGTATATAGTTAATTGGTTATGACATTGTAGAGCTGGTGTGGCCTCGCTCCTAGCTGTGCTAGTGGAGCAAGTGGCCGCCACTCCCATGTTGTGTGGAGGGCGTATGAACTGGATCCTGCATCCCGCTGTGTATATACATTTTATAATAGTAGAGCCTGCTGTTGCCCTGCATCTAGCTGTGCTAGTAGATGGCACCTGCTCCCATGTTATGTGGAGGATGTGTGATCTGCTTCCTGCACCTTGCGATATATCTTATTGTTATCATGACAGCACAGTGGAGCTGGCTGCTCTGTACTGTTCAGTTGAGTGAGATTCCTCCTGTGCTGCGAGGAGCTATCAGGGGTCCACTGCCACAATGTAGCGCAGGCGGCGTGAGAGTTGCTCCGCTTGCCCCACACTGTGTATGCTAAGGCCACGATACATTATGAAATTTCCATGAAATCCGATTTCATAAAATCCGAATGCAGCCCAAGATTTCCTCGAAATTTCACAGTGAAATCGCAAAAAAAATCAAATTTAATGCAAATTCATCCGATTTCAAGCAATAGAGCAGAATCCTATTTTCATAAAATCGCCATGGACACGTACCCAATCAGAGCGTAAGAAGGAGTCACATGACAACATCTACGAAATCACTGGGAAGCTTGAATAGCAGATGGGAAGTTGGACAGGAGAGGAGAGCCAGAGAAGCGCCTGGAACACATGAAACTGTGGTAAATTGACAAAAGCCATTCATTAAATAAACATTACATCAATATTTTCCTATCAGTCTCGTATTTTCTACCTCCCAGTTCATTTTCCTCAAATCATAGTCACGTATCTTATACATGGGGATGCTATTTTTCACAGATCATCTAGTGTTTTGATGTTACTGTATTTATTTAAGATATTTGCCCAGCAATTATATTAAGTCATACATTTTATTTATAAATAATATTTTCTATACTGGTATTTGTCTTTGCCTTATGTCTTTTTGTCTTGCCTTATTTACAATAACACACATACATTATATATATATGAAGTGTGCTCTATTATATTAATACCAACATAACACAGTAACAACGAATCATGGTAAAATAAATATTTATTAGAATATAAAAATATATACTGATTTGGACATGAAAGTACACATTCAATATAAAACAGAAAATATATGGATTGGATAATGATGCCCGTGCTAGCCTATTATGTGCTTTTGCACGAGATAAAACCTAACCCATCACAACATCAGCAGCATACACAGCCTTCACTAAGTTGGGGAACGCGTACAAGATGGAAGATAATTTTCTGTGGTCAACAATTAAAGTTGAAGAACTTTATAGAGGCTATACAATACATAATTGCCAGACTACCACAACAAGTGGAAAAGGCAGCAAGCTCTTCACCCTTTTACGGAAACACTTGGAACAACAGTTAAGGCTCAATAAAATATACATTTACAAACTTAGTTAGGATGTTAGTTGATATGTTTAAAACTTGTAAAATGATCCTATGTGTAATTTCTGAAGTGATTGCTTGTTCCCGAAAAATATAAACTAGTTTAGTTTGCCCGACTTGCTGTAATGTAGTGTTATCTGAAAAAGGAAGTAGGAAGGGACCTGTCTTGAGTGACGGGCACAGGGGCCAATGGCAGCTTTGATAGTCTGACATTTCGATTGGGTTCCTACAGAAGTGTGCAGAATCCCCTCCCCCTTGGGCAGTGCTTCCGACTTGAAAGATAACTGAAAACTGCATCGTTACTAACGGAAACAATCTGACTCCCTGTCAGCAACAAGTACAATATGACATAATTGAGAGTAACAGTGTTTAAGACATGCATTTTAAAAATACATAGTACAGACTTATTGATGTTTTACATTATGAAAACAGGAAGTCTTAATACAAACATCATTAAATCAATTAGAATGTATTGAAGGCTGTACAGGAATTAGTATTATTGTATATACCACAGCTCTGGCAACGTTAGGTTTGGTTTTGTTACAAAACATGTTTAAGATTTGTATTTAATATTTGATAATGAAATAATAATAATTCAGTTCACAATGTATTTTGAGATTTTCCATATTTATTCAACTTTCTAATTAGGGGTGGCTAACCCCGGTCCTGGAGAGCCTCAGGGTGTACAGGTTTTTGTTCTATCCAGATTAACTGCTTAATTGAGCCAATTGTGGGTCTTAATTAGGCTGAATGTCCCTGTGTTCAAGGTATCCATTGATTGGTAATTTAGAGAGACCAGGAAATCCTGCAGGATTGTGGCTCTCCAGGAAAAGGGTTGGCCAACCCTGCTCTGTACTAACCAGAAGTTCTATTCAAGAAGGCTACTGTTACAGTTGAACAGGTTTATGACACACACAGACTTAATGAAGGATGCCTCAGTGTTACATCCCAGAAATGACAAGAACTTGTGGAGCCAGGTTTTCTATTTCAACCTGAAAGTCTGAAGGTACTGCCACCATGGCTAATGTTGTGGTCCAGATTTGAGGAATGATTTGCTTGCTTTTGCTGGAATTTACGATGCTATTGCTGCAATCTATATAGACAGTGTGACATTATCCTCTATTTTATGCTTTGCCCTGTCAGAGGTAAGAGATACTGTTGAGCACTGCACTGCTCCCATCTGCACTGAAACTGAAACGTGCACTGAAATGTCTTTTAAGTTTGTCATTTACCCATGTTTCTTGTGAACGCAATTTCTCAATTCTGAAATTCATTCATTTATGAAATGTTTGCTCTACTTAGATATTCACCTTCACTCATCTGATGGTTGAAATATGCATAGTCTGACTCCTTAAAGGCAGCAGTAGCAGTCATAGTCAACTCAACTCAGCAACAGTCAGGCACCTCAACTCTGCAGCAGTCAGTTTAATGCCAGAGAAGAGAGTACTGTATGCATTATTGTTATTATTATTATATTTTTTTGTGTAATACTGTCCGAAGCAAAACATTTTCTTTAAAAGACTTTGGGAGTTGCAGGCCTTCGTGTTGGTTTTGTTTATGGTGGTTTATGTAAGCTATGTGGTTTTCATTTCCAATATTCTAGCGATTGTTTCAGAAAAGTGGCCTATGCTTGTATACTAGCATCCTGGCCTGTGACCCAGCCAGTCCGCCCCTGGTGCCAGGAAAAAATTAACCGTTAAGGTCTATTCACATTGGACGCGACAGGTGCAAGCGATGTGACAGTTTAATAATAATAATAATAATAACAATAATAATAATAATAATAATAATAATAATAATAATAATAATAATAATAAACATAAGAAAGTATTCCAAGGAAGATGATGAAGTAATATTAATGTTGGCAATATGTTTAAGGTAAATTGTGTAATTAAGAATATCATATAGGCAGCGTATAATAAGCTATATGGGCATATAAAGTAATATTCGATATATAAACGTACGAACTGAGTTAAGACCGATACAGGTCTGTAGAGTTACAGATATAGGCAACCCCTGTCTAAAGTGATGTACTTGCAATCTTTACTAGTATTATATTAGTTGTGTAGAAGTGACTGTATATTTCAAATAAAATGTTTATGCTTAGACTATTATTTTCATAACAAGAACATGACTTTATTATTACAGTTTTGATTATGATACATGCAGATATTTTTACACTTAATTTGTGGAAGGATATGTCGTACATGTCAATCATAGGTTCAAATGTAGAACCTTAATCTCAATATTTTTCTAATACAATGAGTATAGGTAATTAAATCCAATAAACATTTATAAAATATGTAGAGTCTGGAGTCTGTCAATTTTGATCTAACTGAAAACTATCTATACCATATAATATTTTAATAATTGATCTATCAAACATAATTTATCTGAACTAAAAAAACAACTAACTAAATAACAACTTAATCTAATTCAATTCATCAAACCGATCGAATATGACTACATGGGAATACATTTGAAAAAGTTCTATAAAACAACTATATTATAAATGATGCTATAAAACTAAAATATGAGGCATTATTAAATAATATTAATGCGAATCAGGCTAAACATTATAGTCTACATACTATATACCTTACATATGCTAAATACGAAATAATGACTGGGTGAACACAAGTAACAAATCTAACCATAACATCTAAAGTGTATATCAAAAATCTACATGAAAACAAAAAGAAAGTTTTGAGTAAGGGAACCCACACAGAGCCCAACTGGGACCCACAGAACCCAGTAAAAAAAACATCTAAACCCCAGCTGAGCCCAGCCTAACCAGCTACAACCCACTTGGGGCCCGGTTGCGTGTGGTTCTGCTGTTTTGACAATTCATTTGTCATTTCTATTATATTTATCACAACTGGATTTTAACCTTAATTTTCAGCATTTCAAACAAACAAACAAACAAACAACAACAACAACAAAACCCGGGCGTGCTGGCTGGGTTTAAACATAGTGTGACTCGTTTCTGTTGGACCGCAGAACTGAGACCGACGCCAGTCTGGGAGAAGCCGATCCTGTTCAAATGCAACAGTTTAAATGTACTACAAATACAGTTTAATGCGCTACTGGTTTATATTCTTTACCAGTTCAACTCTCAATCACATTCTTTACATATGTGTTTGCTAAATGATACAGTATCTCGCAGTGGTAGCAGAGAGGTGTTCATCTTAGGAGTCGTATATGTGACCGTCCGGGCGAGTTGTGCCGTGTGTTATCTGCACTTCACAAACAGCCATTTCATTACTCTATTGTAATCGTGTCAGATTTTATACCGGCTTCGGCTGATTCATCAGGGCCTCGGCTTCATAGCGAGGGGGCATTGTCAATGTTTAAGGAGGGTTTTAGTGACTTTAATTGGGGAAAATACGAGGAAGTCCGATCGAGGCGCCTGCGTTTGGAGGCAGTTTTGGAAAGTGTTCGGACTCTGGTTGAAAAACACCTCATGGTTATAATCGAAACCCAATTTATGACCGACTAACAGGGGGACCTCTTTGCAAGTACAGCGTGTGTAGCTAGTTTCTCGTCTTCTCTCGCCCAGTTTTCGCCGTTTTTCTGCCAGGAGAAAACACAAATCCGAGCGGCTGTGCGCCCAGGAGAAGCTGCGCGCCTGTGGTTGAGTCTACACGGTTCTCATGTGCTGTATAAGTTCCGCCCCTCTGCGCTGCGGCTCCACAGTCCGACTCGCTCGACACAGACACACAAATGGCAGAAGAAGTGGCTCCAGCTCCCGCCGCCGCGCCGGCCAAGGCGCCCAAGAAGAAGTCCGCCGCCAAGCCCAAGAAGGCCGGCCCCAGCGTGGGAGACCTGATCGTCAAAGCCGTGTCCGCTTCCAAGGAGAGAAGCGGCGTCTCCCTGGCCGCCCTCAAGAAAGCCCTGGCTGCCGGCGGCTACGACGTGGAGAAGAACAACTCCCGCGTCAAGGTCGCAGTCAAGAGCCTGGTGACCAAGGGCACTCTGGTGCAGGTTAAGGGCACCGGCGCTTCGGGCTCCTTCAAGCTCAACAAGCAGCAGGCGGAGGCCAAGAAGAAGCAGCCCGCCAAGAAGGCCGCCTCTACACCCAAGAAGCCAGCGGCCAAGAAACCCGCCGCGGCTAAGAAGCCCAAGAAGCCGGCAGCGAAGAAGCCAGCGGCCGCCAAGAAGTCTCCCAAGAAAGCCAAGAAGCCCGCGGCGGCTAAGAAGGCGACCAAGAGCCCCAAGAAAGCCGCTAAGAAGCCGGCGGCGCCCAAGAAGGCCACCAAGAGCCCCAAGAAAGCCAAGGCGGCCAAGCCCAAGGTCGCCAAGCCCAAAACCGTCAAGCCGAAAGCCAAGAAAGCGGCTCCGAAGAAGAAGTGAAGGAATTGACTCCGACTCTACCCGCCTCGACCCCAACGGCTCTTCTAAGAGCCACCACTACTTCTTAACAGCGTTTTTCCATTTCTGTATCCAGTCTGTTCAATTGTCCACGAATTAGGTTCCTTGCCATAGCCCCCCACGTTGTGAACGTGTGTACAGGGCTTGTGAAGCACGGTGGTGTGAACGGGGCGGCGTGTCCTGCTCCGCTCCTGCAGCAGTCTCTCTCTCGGTGACGGGGCGAGTCACAGCGCAGCCGGCTGACTGACAGGGCGGGCTGTTGGCATGGGGTCGAGCGCAGTGCGCTGGGGCTGCTTCAGCGTTTTCCCAAGGGTACAGAGCATTATTTACATGAGTGTCAACATAATGTGCCCCCTCCGAAATTGTGCAGCCAAATGCTGATGATCGATGTAATATTGCAATATCATGCAGACCTATATTATTCTTCAATACTAAAATACTCCACGGCATGTCAGGATGAAATGTGACGTCACATCGCATCTTCAGTGAACCGTCATTACCCGTGTTGAGCTGCTCTGACAGGTGTTTGTCTTGAAATGAGAGACGCGCAACTGCAGCTGCAAGTTTGAACTGCACCGGTTATGAAGGGTCTGCGACCCTCACTGATTTCATGTGTCAGGATGGGTTCCTTAGTCATACCAACAATAGTGCTGGGGATTATACAGATATAAATTGTTAGCAAGTATTGGTACATGATTCTATTATACCCAATTCATATCGAAATACTACTGTCCAAACAGACATGTACAATTTCGCATACAGTTCAAATGGGACCCTAAATCACTGACTGGTTGTGAATGAAATGCTGACGGCTCTGCTCCGCCTGCTCTCTACAGTAAATACTGTTTATTGGGTTGAGTATTTTACATTTCTTAAAATAAAAACAATTCAATATTTAATACTTATGATTAAAATCATTTAAAATATCAATTCTTAAAATCACTTAAAATTTTTAAAATCTTTGTGATGGCTCTGCTCCGCCTGCTCTCTACAGTAAAGCTGCTGCTTCATCCTAAAGCGCAGGAGACCCGCTCCCGCCCCCTACTCCCGCTGGAAACAGACATCTGAGACCTGCGAGCGGATTGGTTACAGCTCCTGTCGAGCGCGCCTCAATTCAGCTCTGTGAGTGGACGGATGGAAGAGGAAGAAAGAACCAATCCCAAGGAGAGGAGCGTCTATAAAACACAGGCAGCGTAGTTCTTCTGTATCCCATACTTGCTGTATCTGACCGTGCGATCATGAGTGGAAGAGGCAAAACCGGTGGCAAGCAGAGAGCGAAGGCCAAGACTCGCTCCTCCAGGGCTGGACTGCAGTTCCCAGTCGGCCGTGTCCACAGGCTGCTGCGGAAGGGAAACTATGCTCAGCGGGTCGGTGCTGGAGCCCCGGTCTACCTGGCCGCTGTGCTGGAGTATCTGACCGCCGAGATCCTGGAGCTGGCTGGCAACGCCGCCCGGGACAACAAGAAGACCCGCATCATCCCCCGGCACCTGCAGCTCGCCGTCCGCAACGACGAGGAGCTGAACAAGCTGCTGGGTGGCGTGACCATCGCCCAGGGCGGCGTGCTGCCCAACATCCAGGCCGTGCTGCTGCCCAAGAAGACCGAGAAGCCCGCCAAGAAGTAAAGACCCCACCGAGTGATCGAACCCCAACGGCTCTTTTAAGAGCCACCCACACTTTCCTAGAGGCACGGCCTTCCATTTGAAGTGATTATGAAATCGAGATTCATCTGTTGAAAGCGATACAGTGGGTTGTAAGCTCGGTAGTTAAATGACTGATCCCTTTTATGCCAAGTGCTACTTTCTCATTTGAAAAGCACGATATATTGCACTAAATACATAATGTATGCGGTGATTGTTACACTAATTCAAAATAAGCAGTTTAAAATGTACTGCATCTGTTCTGCGAGTGGTGCTGTAACTACACGACTTGCTCGACCTATATTGATCAGGCTATACACACTTATTGAAGCCGTTTCCACTCCGTATTTCAAAGCCTGTCGTTTATTTTATTAACATAATGCGCAATCACACATGTATCGCCCTCATGAACTGTACACAGTTGAAATGAGTGCAACCACAACGAAGCCCCCATTATTGCATCGTCACACGCTGCCAGCAGCAATTATCTTTAGCTGTTAAATCTTAATAACCTTTCTACAGGGATTGGAATAAACAATCCAGGTGACTTCTTAAACGGAACAATGAAATATAGTTTTTAATAAGATCATGTCTTAAATACAGGGGTACACATTCAACTTGTAACCTCATTTATTAAAGTATTAGATATGCGATAGTAATAGTCCCCATGCACTGATATCAGGCCGAATTAAACTAGTGTTGAAACGGCGGGAGGGAGAGAGCGAGGGGCAGTGAAACAGCCTGCTCGCTTAGGAGCTGTGGGGGGAGGAGACAGAACGCACTTACTAGCGCCTGAATTCAAAATGCCCAATCACTGCTTAGGATTCAAACTCTAACCAATCATCAGGCAGAATGAGGTTTAGCCAATAGCTCCAGGGTATTCCCTCTTTATAAAGCGTAGCGCCCGCTTTACTGTTTCATTTCTAGGTTGTTGCTTAGATATCAGTGAAGAATGGCCAGAACCAAGCAGACCGCGCGTAAGTCCACCGGCGGGAAGGCGCCGAGGAAGCAGCTGGCGACCAAAGCTGCCCGTAAGAGCGCCCCGGCCACCGGCGGAGTGAAGAAGCCTCACCGCTACAGGCCCGGCACTGTGGCTCTCCGGGAGATCCGCCGCTACCAGAAATCCACCGAGCTGCTGATCCGCAAGCTGCCCTTCCAGCGCCTGGTCCGAGAGATCGCCCAGGACTTCAAGACCGACCTGCGCTTCCAGAGCTCGGCCGTCATGGCTCTGCAGGAGGCCAGCGAGGCCTACCTGGTCGGCCTGTTCGAGGACACC
The DNA here is from genome assembly GCF_036373705.1 of Amia ocellicauda. Lineage (NCBI taxonomy): Eukaryota > Metazoa > Chordata > Actinopteri > Amiiformes > Amiidae > Amia > Amia ocellicauda. The sequence continues at coordinate 61,319,575 of NC_089850.1, forward strand.
AACCTGTGCGCCATCCACGCCAAGAGAGTCACCATCATGCCCAAGGACATCCAGCTGGCCCGCCGCATCCGCGGAGAGCGAGCCTAGACCCTGACACCCGACCCAGGCACGCCCGGAGACACAACGGCTCTTTTCAGAGCCACACAATTGTCTTTCAGAGGGCAGTTTCATTTTGGATACTAAGGCTATGTCTGTTTGTTTGTATTTTACACAAATGCAGTCTATAGAATGTGCGAGCAGTTAAATAACCCACCCGCTACTCATGTTTTCTCTAAATAATGTATAACGTACGCATTGGTTGTTGTATTTTTCAGGGGGATAATAGTGATGTCGTTTGGCATTACGGTTTAGTGAAGCTGCCTTAACCTAGAGCTCCGTTTGATGCGGAGAGAAGTTCGAAGCGTCCGCCTGCCCTAACATGAATACTCCCGACTCTGCCACCAGCTGCGCCAGTGAGATTATTGGCTGTGATTGAGTCTCTGGCCGTGCAGCTTTAGGCACAGCGAGCTGTTGGTATTGACTATGTTTAAACCCAGTTTGTCAATAAATCAAATTAAGCACATGTATAAAATACGTTACATAACTTACAGTATATTACACTCCCAAACGCTGCTCCCTGTCTTATCATTCGAAAGTAAGATAGGTTTCTGCCTTGAAACTGCAAACTCTCCAGGTGTCATGGACATCCAGATATGCTTTTAACAGGGACATTAAATAGATACATAAAGTATACTTTACACGGTCACTTTTCCAGCCAGAAAACACTTAATACATACATCCGGGGCGGGGCAGATATCATACACTAAGACGCAAGAATAATACAAGGTAAAAGTAAACACTAAACGGAACCTCTTTCACAGACAGAGTGGGCGGCTCTTAAAAGAGCCTTTGGGTTTGGCGGGGTGGCGGCGGGTCCGGTCTACTTGGAGCTGGTGTACTTGGTGACGGCCTTGGTGCCCTCAGACACGGCGTGCTTGGCCAGCTCTCCGGGCAGCAGCAGCCGCACGGCGGTCTGGATCTCCCGGGAGGTGATGGTGGAGCGCTTGTTGTAGTGCGCCAGGCGGGAGGCCTCGCCGGCGATGCGCTCGAAGATGTCGTTGACGAACGAGTTCATGATGCCCATGGCCTTGGAGGAGATGCCGGTGTCCGGGTGCACCTGCTTCAGCACCTTGTACACGTAGATGGCGTAGCTCTCCTTCCTGGACTTTCGGCGCTTCTTACCGCCCTTCACCGCCGTCTTGGTCACGGCTTTCTTGGAGCCCTTCTTGGGCGCAGACTTAGCTGGTTCAGGCATGGTTGCGATATAATACTTTCTTCGCCCAACAAACGCTGAATTTATAGTAACCGTATGCAAATAATCTAGTATTACGAGAGAAGGCCAGTGATTGGTTAGCGCCACTGGAATCATCATTATGGCCTCTGATTGGCTACACTTGTACCAATAGCAATCCGTGTGACAACCAGACGTTGAGAAGGAAACCGAACACTATTGATTGACTCCAAACGAGCACGATGGTTCGAATGGCCTGCTCTCGTTCGTAAATGTCATGTTCTAATATCCAGTCACTTCCAAACACCAGGGAATACATTTCGACATGTTTTTATCACCAAAACACTCAGGAGTATCGTGAAGACATCTCCAACTTTACATTCCAAACTGTCTCAGTATTTAAACAGATCATATATTAGCAAATTACACGTTTTGAAGTGGTGTATCAAAAACAAGTCCTATATATATATATATATATATAATTAAATCTGTATCCTTCTTTGTTTAGTCGATTGTCACGGGGTTGTAATACATCCAAGTTAAACGTGGAGGAGAGAAGAGCGACATAACCGTCTGGATGAGCGAGGCAGGAGACATGTAGACGGGCTGACTGGCGAGCCACTATTCCCACACACTTATATTACATGCGTTTGTGGGTAAATGGAAACTTAAACATTGTATGGTTGTCTGGTTTAAAACTCGTGAACAGGGAGACATCAATGCTCAATTAGTTCTTAGAAAATATATTTTAATATTCCTGTCCACCCCGACACAGAAGCCTTTACAGACATGGTCTTAATCGTTGCGATAACTTCGCAAATTTAGTCACAAATACACTTTAGCATCATAGTGAAATACAAATCCAGATGAGGATATTGAAGCTTAGAGTTTAAATGTGTGCCACTCCACATACTATATAACGGAAAACTAAAGAAGAGAAAACAGTCAAGCTCCTTAGCAGAAAGTGTGGGCGGCCCTTAAAAGGGCCTTTGTGTTTCGAGATGATCGGGCAGGCTGTCGTTTAGCCTCCGAAACCGTACAGAGTGCGGCCCTGGCGCTTCAGCGCGTACACCACATCCATGGCGGTCACGGTCTTCCTCTTGGCGTGCTCGGTGTAGGTGACGGCATCACGGATCACATTCTCCAGGAACACCTTCAGCACTCCGCGGGTCTCCTCATAGATCAGCCCAGAGATACGCTTGACTCCGCCACGGCGAGCCAGGCGGCGAATAGCGGGCTTAGTGATTCCCTGGATGTTATCACGCAGCACTTTACGATGACGCTTTGCGCCTCCTTTACCGAGTCCTTTTCCACCCTTTCCTCTTCCAGACATCGTAGCTTCAGCCTCTCAACGATTACACTAGAGAATGAATACAAACGAGGGGCTTGCGTTGTGTATTTCTACAGTCTGTGCGGACCTGATTGAAAGCATAACGCTGTAGCAGCCCGCAGCCTCGTTCTCAGACTGCGTTTGAGCATTTTTTCTGCCGAATTCACTCCCGACAGCCTCTATTTCTCAAAGACTTAATACATTTATATTATAGTTATATGATATTATGCGAGTTGTTCTTGAAATGTCGCCAATTGGGGCTCAGTTATTATTAGTAGTATTATTGTTTGTATTAGTATTATTACTACTGCTAACACCGCACACTGTCTCTCTCACACAGAGGAGCCCTGAGTGACCACAGCCCCTCCATGAGGGCAGAGCCAAGATACAGGACTATATAATATGAGATCTTTGTGCTCTTCCTGCTGCTGGTCTCTGATCCACTGCGTAGAGGGGAGGCAGCCATTAGGCCTGGGCCCAGAGCCCAGAGATGATTCTCCCCTGTAAGTCTCCCCCCACTCACATGGGCCACCAGCTAGACCTCATCTTCTCTAGAGGCTGCTCCCCTTCGACACTCTCTGGGACACCCATGGACATCTCCGACCACCGCCTCATCTCCTTCTCCCTTTCCCTCCCTCCCTCCCTGCTCCACCCACCCTCTCTGTCACCCTCCACCGTAATCTCCGCTCTGTCTCCCCCTCCACCCTTGCCTCCACTGCCCTCACTCTTTTACCTTACATTGACTGTTTTTCCCATCTATCTGTCAACTGTGCTACCTCCTCTTCGTTCTCTTCACTCACCTCCTCCCTTGACTCTCTCCTCTCACATCTCGTCCTGCCCGTCCCTCCCCTCCTCAGCCTTCGCTCTCTGCTGTTCTCCATTCAACCTGAACTAGTCTGCGTTTCCTCCGAACAGAGGTGGAAAAGGACCAAACTCCCAGCTGCCCTCGAAGTCTACCGCTCTCTACTGTCCACATTCTCCTCCTCTTTCACCTCAGCCAAGAAGTCTTACTTCCAATCGCTCTTCAAATCATTAACCTCTACATTGCCAATTGCATTAGAATGTACTTTGCAGTTAATACGTTGCAAGAAAGGAATGTGAGCTGCTGATAACCGAGTGAGGAGTAACAGCAAACCAAGGACAAAGGCAGAATAGGATTTCTATATTTTCCCCACACAGTAGACAGCAGGACTGTGGTCCAGTCCTAGTTCTGCTAGTAGACTGGAAGGCCACTGCCGCTGTTTTCAGCTCGCTGCCTCGCTGTGTACATTGTTCATTTATCCCAAAACAGTATGAGCTGCTGTTGCGCTGCCTTAGCCTTAGTTATAATTGGCAGGTGTCAACTTCTCCTGTGTTACATGGGAGGTGCATGAGCTGGCTCTTGTACCCCACAGTGTATGTCGTTAGTTTGACAGCAGGTCTGTGGCCCCGTTCTAGCTGTGCTAGTGGAACAGGGGGCACGTTGCCGCTGTCCCCAGCGCACGGCACTCAGGCTGAATCTCGCTGCCTCGCTCTGTGGGTAGTTTATTGGACAGCAGGTCTGTGACCCTGCTCTAGCTGTGAGCTAGTAGAGCAGTGGACTGCTGCTGCTGTCCTCAGCGGAGGGCACTCGATCTACTCGTGCCCCGCTGTATACAGAGTTTTTATCCCATCATGGAAGATACTGTTTTATTGGATGTAGTATTACAAATAAAAACATTCAAAACTGTAATACTTATGATTATTATTTTTTTAAATCCTAAAAAAAACATTGAAAATCCTGACATAAATCATTACAGAACTTAAAACAAAACCAAGTGACAGGGGAATAATCCATAATTACATTACATTAAATTATATCAAGTGCCAAAAAAATGAATATTCAAAAAATCTTAAGGTTAATGAAAACAATCTGGTGCATTGCGAAACGTAATGGTTAATGCACTGGATAAACAAAAACATAAAAAAGAAACATCTAGAAACCAAACAAAACAATCCAATGCATTTAAAGAAAGAATGACGGTCAATACACCAGATCATAAAAATACAAAACCACCAAAAAAACAAAAACAAATCAGGATACAAATTAACAATTCAATGTTTTAAAAACAGTTTAAATTGTTTTTATAAAACAATCATGAATCAGTAAAAGAAATAAAGCTCTTGGACTCGGGCTCCAGCAGGGGGAGTATCCAACCACGGAGGTGGGGTCCCATCATGGGATTCTAAGCTCCCCCAGATGATGAATTTTCCAGTTCTTCATGGCTTTCTCCTTGCCCCTCTGGTGGATCTCCAGATTGACATGATCTCGTACTAGGACCATGGCCCTCTGTGCGATCGTCTTTGGTCCAGCTCCTGCTTATTGAACAAGCAGATTTTCCGTCCCTCCAACTGGGCCTGTTTCAACGCGCAGACGACACGCCACCAGCACCTCAGAGTAGCTGAAGTCAGTCCTACGGCTGGTTCATACAGGATCTGCTGGGCAGTCGTCTGCCCAGGTACGGCAAACCTGTGGAGGAATGGACAGAACAAGAGCCAGACCCTGCAAGCCCAGGGGCACTGCCTTCCCAGGCAGGTGTCAAACAGGGCCAAGCCCATTCTATACATGAACACTTGGGTGGGGAGACACCGACTCACAGCCATCCAGGAGACATCTTTCTCTGTATTTGTGAGGCAAACGTGTGTAGCGTTAGCCCAGATATTTCTGCAGGTTTCGTGAGGAAAATCTTGTATTCTGCTTGTACCTTGTACCAGCGAGGCTTTGTGGAGGCCAACTACCAGTACAAAGGACTGATGTTATCCATGGCACAGAGGCCGAATGTGATGTTATTTGTTTGGTAGAGCTGATGTTGCAAGTGGCCATCACTCCCATGTTGCACAAAAGGTGAATGAACTGTTTCCTGTGCCCCATGTGAAAGAGGGTGAGGACCTCGTTAGCACGTAGGTGCAGGTACACCAGTTCGTAAGCGTAAGGTAAAGTAAACAAGTTCCTGAGGACAGCAGTCACGATCAGATGACTGGACGCTAGAAACAATATTCCACAACTGAATGTTTATTCATTCTCCTTGCAAATTACTGTTAATTGCCTTTGTTAATTGCTCATTTTAATTGCCCGTGTTAATGAACCGTGGTCTGTAAATAAACAGAAATATATATTTTTACAATAAGATCTGCATCAGCAATATCTTTACATACACAGAGGAACAGCATTAACTTAATTAATAACATTAACTGAAGAGCTACATTCACTATGAACATGAAAAATACAGTTAAATGTTGATCTTAGTATTATATAATTCATCCTGAATTAATCGTGAACAAAATCGGAAACTTACATCTCTGCATTGATGCACGGATGGTGTAGAAAAACGGTATGGAAAGGAGAGGAGGTTTGTTGTTTATAAGTTTGCAGGAGAAAATGGCTACCGAAGGAAATTTCCAGAAACGGCATGAACAAAACATGAACACTAGAGGGCGACATATCACAAGCTAACAGACTTTCTGACACAGCTGCCCCTAAATTTCTATAACAAACTATTTCTCAATGTCCTCACTGTCATTCTTGTGGGAAGGGAGACGAATCAGTCTGGCCACAGGACGAACATAACTCCGGCCCTGAACTTGAATCTTGGCAGCACGGATACGACCATCTGATCCCTCATAGACTTCTGTAACCTACCAGTTGGCCACTGTGCACAAGGTATCTGAGGATCATCGATCATGACAACCTGGCCAACTGTCAAATCCGTGCAGTCTGCCTGCCACTTCTGGCGGAGCTGGAGATTTGTAAGGTAAAATCTCACGAATTTGGCCCAGAAGAGGTCAGCGAGGATCTGGCTATGGCGCCATCACTGTCGGCTAAGCAAGTCATGTGAGGGGAATACCACCTTAAATGTACATTGGGCATTATCGGATCAGGGTCAGCAACATCCGAAGACACGCACCCCTGTGGTTTTGAGTTAAGGATATCCTCCACCTCAATTAGAACAGTACGCAGAACAGGTTCAGTAACTGTGCGCTCACCAAGCACCACATGCAGAGAATTCTTTACTGACTTGATCTCCCGAAGTGTAGGGTTACCAATCACCGAGGGTGACTTCACCGTTTCCTCCGCAAAGCATTCTGGGATGCGGAAAGGACTGTGGAGGAGAGAGTGGTTCGACGTGTTTTGCATGTGAAACCAGACAAAGAGAAAAGTGGGTGTGCAGGGGGAGAGAGACAGACAGACAGAACTATACAACAACATTTTACATATTCCATTCAAAGAAATATATATACATATTCATATACATTTGAATATTTATGCAGAGCTGACATGTCATTTATCGTATTTAAATTTGACAAGACCTCAGGTTTTTCAGTCACTTTCTGGTCAGCAAGCAGTTGTTTGAGGGAAGGCTCCATGGCTTCAATACTCTCTCAGCTCGGCATCCCCACCACAGAAGTTGGGGCCCCAATCCAAAAGTATCTCAAAAGGCAACTCCCGTAGACCAAAAGGGAGGTTTATAAAGACATAAGCATATAAATATAATATAAAACAGAGAAGTGGCTTCTCTTCATGCAGGAGATGAACCTGGTGGAACATTGCCTTGATATTGCCACAAATCTTGGACTCGGGTTTCCCTCCAATAGTGAGAGAAACCTTTGTCCAGCAGGGGGCATCGAACTGTATTTGACAGTCTCTTTCTTTTCCTTGCAGGGAGCTGATACATCAGGCCAGACCAGACGAGACGGGGAGGTGCCGGTTGACAGAGCTGCAGAGTCCTGGGTCCTTGGAGCGGTCCGGAGGCCGAGGCGAGTGGAGATTGGGACGGACCGGGAGCGACAGGGGACCTAGCCAGAGGAGTCGGCGGACTCCTCACGGAGTGGGTCCCACCAGAAGACCGGCCGACCATCTACCCGGAGCCCGGCCTGACCAGGACTGCTCCCTGCTGACGTCACCAGCCAGGATCCAGGAGAGCCCTCGGATCCCAGGGACCGACCAGGCCGATCGGCAACGTCCCTGATGGAGGCCTCCTGCAGCCAGGGCCCGGGCTTCCTCCCCTCCTCCCCCGCTGCAGAGACCTCTCCCTCTAATTTCTACACGCCCCACTCTGACTCCGGAGAGGAGAGCAGTGGGCCTTCTCCACTGCCCCGAGTGGGCAGCCTGGTGGATGAGAGGCCCCCTAGAAATAACATTCCTCCTGCCCCACAACTGAGACTCTCCCAGGGGAGGGGTCAGGTATGCCCTCCCGGCAGTAGTGGGAGAGCCGCAGGTCCTCAAGAGATGAGAGTCGGCGCCAGTGTCCTTTCCCATAAAGACCTCAGGGACGTAATGGCAAGGTCACTGGCGCTGGGGGAGGAGGCCTGCGGCAGCAGACAGCCGGGAAGGGAGAGACCACCCCCTCCCCCACCATTAGTTAAAAGAACAACTAGCGGGGTCTACACAGTTTTCTCCCCAGTTGTACACAAAGCCTCTGCCCTGCCATCTGCTCGTCGGGCCTCGGCCACAAAGGAACCAGGGAGAACCTCCAGCACCACGGGCCCTGAGCCCAGTGGAGTTTCGCCAGCCTTACCGGGTGGCGAGAGCCGAGCCCCCCCCATAGTCTTCCTAGAGGATCAAGCGGTGAGGCAAATGATTGAAATGATGGGTGCTAGCGCTAAGCTAGGTGAGGGAGAAGAGAGGAGTGGGGAAGAGAAAGGTTTCTTTACATGATTGTTACGGAGCGGGTAATTGCCCTCACAGCCATCATGGCATTAATTATTATATCAATAAATGTGAGGAGCATTGCTGAGGTGAAAAAGAGGACCGATGTTTTAAACTCTCTGGCTGGAATGAAGGCGGATGTCATCTGTTTGCAGGAGTGCGGCATCCCGTTCCAAAAGGAATATAAAGATCTCCGGGACACTTGGACCCTAGGAGAATCTTTCTGGTCGGGGTCCAATGTGTCCCGAGCGGACGGGATTGCCGTACTCCTGAAAAACCCCTTCATAGAGGTTAAAGCATTTAAAGTTATAGAGGCGGGCAGACTGGCCAGCCTCGATTTTAAATACAAGGGGGCTGTATTGAGGCTGGTCAATGTCTATGCCCCCACCAGCCAGAGAGAGAGAGTCCTCTTTCTCCCTCAGCTACGCCCGCTCCTGATCGGCACCTTACCAGTTATCATTTCAGGTGATTTCAACTGTGCTCTGAGGGATGTAGACCGGAGTAAGCCCCGCAACGATAGATCCAGCAGGAACCTCCCTGCGTTCGTGGAGGACTTTGAACTCTGCGACGCAGGTCGGGACCTGGTCCCCTTGTTCACCTGGGTGAGTTCTTCTGGCTCCTCCTTCTCCAGGATAGATCTCGTCCTCCTCAGTAAACCACTGGAGAGGACCGCCATGTCTTCGGAGGCGGTCTTCTTTTCAGACCACAGGCTCCTGACGACAGAGGTGCTCATCCCGAGCACACGGGAGTCGGGGCCTGGGGTCTGGAAGCTCAACACCTCCCTGCTCGATGACCCTCATGTTATTAAGACCTTTAGCAGACGCCTCGAGGAGTGGAGGACCCTGAAGGACCTTTTTGATTCTCCCATAGAGTGGTGGGAGATGGTGAAGAAAAGGACCAAGGGCTACTTCATTCAGCTGGGGAAACGGAAAGCTCGTGAGAGGCGGGCGAGATTTTCCCATCTAAACGCCCGCCTCCAGCGCCTGAGTCTTTTACAGCTCAGAGGCTTCGACCTAGCTGAGGAGGTGGCTCGGGTCAAACTGAGTCTCTCCGCCCTCTATCGGGAGGAGCAAGAGAAGATCAAGATCCTTTCCAGGGTCCGCATCATGGAGGACGATGAGAAATGCAGCCGCTTCTTCTTCAAGAAAACGAAGGAGAGGCGGCCTGCAATGTCCTCCATGATCGACTCCTCGGGGCAAGAGGTGGAGGGCAGAGAGGCTGTTGAGACAGTGGTGCGGGATTTCTACAGGGAGTTGTACGATCAGAAGGTGGTGGATCAAAATCTGATCCATCACTTTCTGTCCCTGTTGGAGTCCCGCAATGAGGGGGACGAGGAGGAGGAGGATCCAGAGATCACCACCACTGAACTCTCCCAGGTGATAAAGAGTCTTAACTCTGGAAAGACACCGGGTCCCGATGGGATCCCTGCTGAGTTCTATAAGATCTTTTGGGAGGTGCTTAAAGAAGATCTGGCCCAGGTCTTGGGGTCGATGTACAGAGAGGGCAGATTGGCCCCTTCTATGAAGAAGAGTATCCTCTCCCTTCTTCACAAGAAGGGAGACCAAAAAGATCTGAGGAACTGGCGGCCGGTCAGCCTCCTGTGCACCGACTACAAGATACTGGCCAAAGCACTGACGCTCCGGCTGCAGCGGCTACTCCCTCAAGTCGTGGGTCCCGACCAGGTCTGTGGTGCCCGGGGGAGATCGGCGGCCGACAACGCCATGCTGCTCAGGGATGTCGTGGCCTACTCGAACGAGAGAGGGCTTCCCCTGGTCCTAATCAGCTTGGACCAGGAGAAAGCCCTCGACAGAGTGGGCCACGAATACCTGCAGCTCGTCATGGAGAGGATGGGTCTCGCTCTTGGCCTGAGGAAGTGGGTTAAGATCATCTACAGCGGTCTAAGCAGCAGGGTCCTTGTGAACCGCCACCTGACCGAACCATTTCCGGTCTGGTCGGGGGTCCGGCAGGGTTGTCCCCTGTCGGCCCTGCTGTACGTCCTCTGCTTGGAGCCGTTCATGCAGGTGATCCGCCGGGACGTCCGGGTGACAGGTTTCCATCTCCCGGGTTCCGGCGGAGAGCAACTGAAGGCCCTGGCCTACATGGACGACGTGGCCGTGGTTTGCACGGATGCTCCGTCCGTGGCCAGGGTCGAGGAACTGCTGGACGGCTTCTGCAGGGCGACGGGGGCCGCTGTCAACAAGGCCAAGAGCGAGGTCTACCTCTCCAGGGCATGGCCTGTCGGCCGGGGCCCGCCGACCGTGTTCCCTGTGAAGCCGTCTATCAAGGTTCTGGGGATCACGATCGACGGGACCAACACGGGCACCCGGAGCTGGGAGGAGGCCATAGCGAAGGTCCAAAAGAAGATCCACGGCTGGAGCACAAGGACCTTGACGATGGCTGGTAAGGTGCTGGTCGTAAAGGCCATCCTCTTCCCGATACTCCTCTACGTAGGAATGATCTTCCCCCCAGACAAGGTCATCGCAAAATTAGTGACCCGAATTATATTTCGGTTTGTCTGGGGGAGCAAAATGGAGAGGCTGAAAAGAGTGCAGGGGCTGGCCTATGTGGTCAAGAACATCCAGGCTGCTGGCAAGAAGGTGAGTTTCATGAACCGCTTTTATTTTGCCAGCAGCCTGAGACCATTCGGCCTCTGCGCCATGGATAACACCAGGCCGCACTCGTGGGATCCCCCGCCGTTCTACAGGGCGCTCCGAGCCTTTGCGCTCGAAGTAGGCCTCCATAAAGTCGTGCTGGCCTCCTGGGATTATAAGACCATCTGTAGCCAGATGAGATCTACCCAGGAGACCAGCCGAATAGAAGATTTCCCTCCCGAAACCTGCCGGTTTATCTGGGCTAACGCTACGCACGTTTGCCTCACGAATACGCAGAAAGATGTATCCTGGATGGCTGTGAGTCGGTGTCTCCCCACCCGAGTGTTCATGCACAGAAGGGGCATAGCTCCTTATGACATCTGCCCCTATAAGGGTTGCCTGGGGAAGGAGACGGAGGCTCACATCTTTAGAGAGTGCCCCTCCGCCTACAGGGTCTGGCTCCTGTTTTCTCCGTTCCTCCACAGGTTTGCCGTTCCTGCGCGGGCGACCGCCCAGCAGATCTTGTACGGTCCTGCCAGGGGAATATCATCTTCTACCCTGAGGTGCTGGTGGCGTGTCGTCTGCGCAGTGAAGCAGGCCCTGTGGGAGGGACGGAACATCTGTCTATTCAACAAGCAGGAGCTGGACCCGATTGTCATCGCGCGGAGGGGCATGGTGCTAGTAAGAGACTACGTCAATCTGGAGGTCCATCAGAGGGGCAAGGAGGAAGCCTATAAGAACTGGCACATACAAGATCTGGGGGAGCTCAGGATCCCATGATGGGACCCACCTCCGGGGACGGTCAGTTCCCCCTGCTGGAGCCCGAGTCCAAGATCTTTTAATTATTTTATGGATGATTGTTTTTAAAATGATTTTAAAAATGAATCTTAATTGTTTTTAAAGATTTAGTTGTTTTTAAACCACTAATTGTTTAGGGGTTTTTTGGTTTAGTTTTGTTATATTCTTTTGTCAAATACATTGACCGTTTTGGATTTAATTTTAAATGCATTGGACCTTTTTTGTTTGTTTTTTAGTTTTACCTTTTTAATTGTTTCTTTATTTTGTCCATTGCATTTTCAGTTATTTTCAATGTATTTGACTTTTATGTTGGTGAGCAGTTTTGCATTAATCACATTTGTTTTGTTGTTTTGTGCACGTTTATTTGAAGTTAATTGTTTTGTTTTTCGTTAAAATCACAAAGATTTTAAATTTTTTAAAGTGATTTTAAGAATTGATTTTAAAAGATTTTAATCATAAGTCTTAAAAATTTGAATTGTTTTTTTTTATGTAATTTAAAATACTACACACAATAAAACAGTATTCCCACAAATTGTAACAACATGTTGTCTGTATCTGATCAAGACTCCCAGCAGTGATGGACCACGGGTAGGTCCTGGAAGTAGATAATGGTTGAGCACCAGGCCGTCATGTTGGAATGAGCAGTTGAACACTAGACGATTCTTTCCATTGTGTTGCATGATGTGGTGTGGTAAATACCAGGACTCTTGAGAAGTTTCAATTTCCTCTGCAGTCAGTATCTTGACATATCCTGCTTACACTAACTTCTGCATCTGCAGACTGTGAACCTCTGCAAGTTCAGGATCTCTGATGAGTCATCGCTCGATGCATCTTAGGTGAGGTAGTACTGCCTCCTTGGTGCCTTGGAAGAGTGGACAGTCTCGGGTCTGACTCAACCACAGTCATTAGGACTGACCTGCTCTATTTCTGGACAGCCTCATGCAGTATGGTGAGGTGAAGCTCTTTGCATATGTTGCATGGCTTCTTCAGGGTACAGGCCTCAGGTGAGTGTGAACGTCCGCATTGCCAGCAATGCTCCTTCTCTTTGATCCACTTATTTATCTGCCCGGCGGACAGCTTCTTGAATTCCGCACAGGCATTGAGGTAGTGCTCATTGGTGTTACAAAATGGGCAGTATGACTTTGGCTTGTCTTTAGTTTTGGTGTACAATGACTGACAGGCTGAAGGGCGTGAGCTTGAATCAGCTGGAGCTGTTTCAGAATTGTAATAGACAAAGGATGGTTGCTCCTACTTCTTGGAGGTATAGTGCTGCTCCCATTTATCCAGCTTGGAGCCCTCACCTTTGTAAAGGACTGCTGCATGGTCAGAAATATGTTTGGCACATGATTTGGTCTGCAGCCAAATGGACAGGTCATGAAGAGTGTAGGTTTGGTCTGCATCTCCCCTCAGTATGCCACGGTCGATGCAGTAAGAAATACGAGACTGAAAGGAAAATATATATTTTAACTATATGTATATAGTTAATTGGTTATGACATTGTAGAGCTGGTGTGGCCTCGCTCCTAGCTGTGCTAGTGGAGCAAGTGGCCGCCACTCCCATGTTGTGTGGAGGGCGTATGAACTGGATCCTGCATCCCGCTGTGTATATACATTTTATAATAGTAGAGCCTGCTGTTGCCCTGCATCTAGCTGTGCTAGTAGATGGCACCTGCTCCCATGTTATGTGGAGGATGTGTGATCTGCTTCCTGCACCTTGCGATATATCTTATTGTTATCATGACAGCACAGTGGAGCTGGCTGCTCTGTACTGTTCAGTTGAGTGAGATTCCTCCTGTGCTGCGAGGAGCTATCAGGGGTCCACTGCCACAATGTAGCGCAGGCGGCGTGAGAGTTGCTCCGCTTGCCCCACACTGTGTATGCTAAGGCCACGATACATTATGAAATTTCCATGAAATCCGATTTCATAAAATCCGAATGCAGCCCAAGATTTCCTCGAAATTTCACAGTGAAATCGCAAAAAAAATCAAATTTAATGCAAATTCATCCGATTTCAAGCAATAGAGCAGAATCCTATTTTCATAAAATCGCCATGGACACGTACCCAATCAGAGCGTAAGAAGGAGTCACATGACAACATCTACGAAATCACTGGGAAGCTTGAATAGCAGATGGGAAGTTGGACAGGAGAGGAGAGCCAGAGAAGCGCCTGGAACACATGAAACTGTGGTAAATTGACAAAAGCCATTCATTAAATAAACATTACATCAATATTTTCCTATCAGTCTCGTATTTTCTACCTCCCAGTTCATTTTCCTCAAATCATAGTCACGTATCTTATACATGGGGATGCTATTTTTCACAGATCATCTAGTGTTTTGATGTTACTGTATTTATTTAAGATATTTGCCCAGCAATTATATTAAGTCATACATTTTATTTATAAATAATATTTTCTATACTGGTATTTGTCTTTGCCTTATGTCTTTTTGTCTTGCCTTATTTACAATAACACACATACATTATATATATATGAAGTGTGCTCTATTATATTAATACCAACATAACACAGTAACAACGAATCATGGTAAAATAAATATTTATTAGAATATAAAAATATATACTGATTTGGACATGAAAGTACACATTCAATATAAAACAGAAAATATATGGATTGGATAATGATGCCCGTGCTAGCCTATTATGTGCTTTTGCACGAGATAAAACCTAACCCATCACAACATCAGCAGCATACACAGCCTTCACTAAGTTGGGGAACGCGTACAAGATGGAAGATAATTTTCTGTGGTCAACAATTAAAGTTGAAGAACTTTATAGAGGCTATACAATACATAATTGCCAGACTACCACAACAAGTGGAAAAGGCAGCAAGCTCTTCACCCTTTTACGGAAACACTTGGAACAACAGTTAAGGCTCAATAAAATATACATTTACAAACTTAGTTAGGATGTTAGTTGATATGTTTAAAACTTGTAAAATGATCCTATGTGTAATTTCTGAAGTGATTGCTTGTTCCCGAAAAATATAAACTAGTTTAGTTTGCCCGACTTGCTGTAATGTAGTGTTATCTGAAAAAGGAAGTAGGAAGGGACCTGTCTTGAGTGACGGGCACAGGGGCCAATGGCAGCTTTGATAGTCTGACATTTCGATTGGGTTCCTACAGAAGTGTGCAGAATCCCCTCCCCCTTGGGCAGTGCTTCCGACTTGAAAGATAACTGAAAACTGCATCGTTACTAACGGAAACAATCTGACTCCCTGTCAGCAACAAGTACAATATGACATAATTGAGAGTAACAGTGTTTAAGACATGCATTTTAAAAATACATAGTACAGACTTATTGATGTTTTACATTATGAAAACAGGAAGTCTTAATACAAACATCATTAAATCAATTAGAATGTATTGAAGGCTGTACAGGAATTAGTATTATTGTATATACCACAGCTCTGGCAACGTTAGGTTTGGTTTTGTTACAAAACATGTTTAAGATTTGTATTTAATATTTGATAATGAAATAATAATAATTCAGTTCACAATGTATTTTGAGATTTTCCATATTTATTCAACTTTCTAATTAGGGGTGGCTAACCCCGGTCCTGGAGAGCCTCAGGGTGTACAGGTTTTTGTTCTATCCAGATTAACTGCTTAATTGAGCCAATTGTGGGTCTTAATTAGGCTGAATGTCCCTGTGTTCAAGGTATCCATTGATTGGTAATTTAGAGAGACCAGGAAATCCTGCAGGATTGTGGCTCTCCAGGAAAAGGGTTGGCCAACCCTGCTCTGTACTAACCAGAAGTTCTATTCAAGAAGGCTACTGTTACAGTTGAACAGGTTTATGACACACACAGACTTAATGAAGGATGCCTCAGTGTTACATCCCAGAAATGACAAGAACTTGTGGAGCCAGGTTTTCTATTTCAACCTGAAAGTCTGAAGGTACTGCCACCATGGCTAATGTTGTGGTCCAGATTTGAGGAATGATTTGCTTGCTTTTGCTGGAATTTACGATGCTATTGCTGCAATCTATATAGACAGTGTGACATTATCCTCTATTTTATGCTTTGCCCTGTCAGAGGTAAGAGATACTGTTGAGCACTGCACTGCTCCCATCTGCACTGAAACTGAAACGTGCACTGAAATGTCTTTTAAGTTTGTCATTTACCCATGTTTCTTGTGAACGCAATTTCTCAATTCTGAAATTCATTCATTTATGAAATGTTTGCTCTACTTAGATATTCACCTTCACTCATCTGATGGTTGAAATATGCATAGTCTGACTCCTTAAAGGCAGCAGTAGCAGTCATAGTCAACTCAACTCAGCAACAGTCAGGCACCTCAACTCTGCAGCAGTCAGTTTAATGCCAGAGAAGAGAGTACTGTATGCATTATTGTTATTATTATTATATTTTTTTGTGTAATACTGTCCGAAGCAAAACATTTTCTTTAAAAGACTTTGGGAGTTGCAGGCCTTCGTGTTGGTTTTGTTTATGGTGGTTTATGTAAGCTATGTGGTTTTCATTTCCAATATTCTAGCGATTGTTTCAGAAAAGTGGCCTATGCTTGTATACTAGCATCCTGGCCTGTGACCCAGCCAGTCCGCCCCTGGTGCCAGGAAAAAATTAACCGTTAAGGTCTATTCACATTGGACGCGACAGGTGCAAGCGATGTGACAGTTTAATAATAATAATAATAATAACAATAATAATAATAATAATAATAATAATAATAATAATAATAATAATAATAAACATAAGAAAGTATTCCAAGGAAGATGATGAAGTAATATTAATGTTGGCAATATGTTTAAGGTAAATTGTGTAATTAAGAATATCATATAGGCAGCGTATAATAAGCTATATGGGCATATAAAGTAATATTCGATATATAAACGTACGAACTGAGTTAAGACCGATACAGGTCTGTAGAGTTACAGATATAGGCAACCCCTGTCTAAAGTGATGTACTTGCAATCTTTACTAGTATTATATTAGTTGTGTAGAAGTGACTGTATATTTCAAATAAAATGTTTATGCTTAGACTATTATTTTCATAACAAGAACATGACTTTATTATTACAGTTTTGATTATGATACATGCAGATATTTTTACACTTAATTTGTGGAAGGATATGTCGTACATGTCAATCATAGGTTCAAATGTAGAACCTTAATCTCAATATTTTTCTAATACAATGAGTATAGGTAATTAAATCCAATAAACATTTATAAAATATGTAGAGTCTGGAGTCTGTCAATTTTGATCTAACTGAAAACTATCTATACCATATAATATTTTAATAATTGATCTATCAAACATAATTTATCTGAACTAAAAAAACAACTAACTAAATAACAACTTAATCTAATTCAATTCATCAAACCGATCGAATATGACTACATGGGAATACATTTGAAAAAGTTCTATAAAACAACTATATTATAAATGATGCTATAAAACTAAAATATGAGGCATTATTAAATAATATTAATGCGAATCAGGCTAAACATTATAGTCTACATACTATATACCTTACATATGCTAAATACGAAATAATGACTGGGTGAACACAAGTAACAAATCTAACCATAACATCTAAAGTGTATATCAAAAATCTACATGAAAACAAAAAGAAAGTTTTGAGTAAGGGAACCCACACAGAGCCCAACTGGGACCCACAGAACCCAGTAAAAAAAACATCTAAACCCCAGCTGAGCCCAGCCTAACCAGCTACAACCCACTTGGGGCCCGGTTGCGTGTGGTTCTGCTGTTTTGACAATTCATTTGTCATTTCTATTATATTTATCACAACTGGATTTTAACCTTAATTTTCAGCATTTCAAACAAACAAACAAACAAACAACAACAACAACAAAACCCGGGCGTGCTGGCTGGGTTTAAACATAGTGTGACTCGTTTCTGTTGGACCGCAGAACTGAGACCGACGCCAGTCTGGGAGAAGCCGATCCTGTTCAAATGCAACAGTTTAAATGTACTACAAATACAGTTTAATGCGCTACTGGTTTATATTCTTTACCAGTTCAACTCTCAATCACATTCTTTACATATGTGTTTGCTAAATGATACAGTATCTCGCAGTGGTAGCAGAGAGGTGTTCATCTTAGGAGTCGTATATGTGACCGTCCGGGCGAGTTGTGCCGTGTGTTATCTGCACTTCACAAACAGCCATTTCATTACTCTATTGTAATCGTGTCAGATTTTATACCGGCTTCGGCTGATTCATCAGGGCCTCGGCTTCATAGCGAGGGGGCATTGTCAATGTTTAAGGAGGGTTTTAGTGACTTTAATTGGGGAAAATACGAGGAAGTCCGATCGAGGCGCCTGCGTTTGGAGGCAGTTTTGGAAAGTGTTCGGACTCTGGTTGAAAAACACCTCATGGTTATAATCGAAACCCAATTTATGACCGACTAACAGGGGGACCTCTTTGCAAGTACAGCGTGTGTAGCTAGTTTCTCGTCTTCTCTCGCCCAGTTTTCGCCGTTTTTCTGCCAGGAGAAAACACAAATCCGAGCGGCTGTGCGCCCAGGAGAAGCTGCG
The DNA here is from genome assembly GCF_036373705.1 of Amia ocellicauda. Classification (NCBI taxonomy): domain Eukaryota; kingdom Metazoa; phylum Chordata; class Actinopteri; order Amiiformes; family Amiidae; genus Amia; species Amia ocellicauda. Next base: position 61,337,764 of record NC_089850.1, read on the forward strand.
CGCCTGTGGTTGAGTCTACACGGTTCTCATGTGCTGTATAAGTTCCGCCCCTCTGCGCTGCGGCTCCACAGTCCGACTCGCTCGACACAGACACACAAATGGCAGAAGAAGTGGCTCCAGCTCCCGCCGCCGCGCCGGCCAAGGCGCCCAAGAAGAAGTCCGCCGCCAAGCCCAAGAAGGCCGGCCCCAGCGTGGGAGACCTGATCGTCAAAGCCGTGTCCGCTTCCAAGGAGAGAAGCGGCGTCTCCCTGGCCGCCCTCAAGAAAGCCCTGGCTGCCGGCGGCTACGACGTGGAGAAGAACAACTCCCGCGTCAAGGTCGCAGTCAAGAGCCTGGTGACCAAGGGCACTCTGGTGCAGGTTAAGGGCACCGGCGCTTCGGGCTCCTTCAAGCTCAACAAGCAGCAGGCGGAGGCCAAGAAGAAGCAGCCCGCCAAGAAGGCCGCCTCTACACCCAAGAAGCCAGCGGCCAAGAAACCCGCCGCGGCTAAGAAGCCCAAGAAGCCGGCAGCGAAGAAGCCGGCAGCGAAGAAGCCAGCGGCCGCCAAGAAGTCTCCCAAGAAAGCCAAGAAGCCCGCGGCGGCTAAGAAGGCGACCAAGAGCCCCAAGAAAGCCGCTAAGAAGCCGGCGGCGCCCAAGAAGGCCACCAAGAGCCCCAAGAAAGCCAAGGCGGCCAAGCCCAAGGTCGCCAAGCCCAAAACCGTCAAGCCGAAAGCCAAGAAAGCGGCTCCGAAGAAGAAGTGAAGGAATTGACTCCGACTCTACCCGCCTCGACCCCAACGGCTCTTCTAAGAGCCACCACTACTTCTTAACAGCGTTTTTCCATTTCTGTATCCAGTCTGTTCAATTGTCCACGAATTAGGTTCCTTGCCATAGCCCCCCACGTTGTGAACGTGTGTACAGGGCTTGTGAAGCACGGTGGTGTGAACGGGGCGGCGTGTCCTGCTCCGCTCCTGCAGCAGTCTCTCTCTCGGTGACGGGGCGAGTCACAGCGCAGCCGGCTGACTGACAGGGCGGGCTGTTGGCATGGGGTCGAGCGCAGTGCGCTGGGGCTGCTTCAGCGTTTTCCCAAGGGTACAGAGCATTATTTACATGAGTGTCAACATAATGTGCCCCCTCCGAAATTGTGCAGCCAAATGCTGATGATCGATGTAATATTGCAATATCATGCAGACCTATATTATTCTTCAATACTAAAATACTCCACGGCATGTCAGGATGAAATGTGACGTCACATCGCATCTTCAGTGAACCGTCATTACCCGTGTTGAGCTGCTCTGACAGGTGTTTGTCTTGAAATGAGAGACGCGCAACTGCAGCTGCAAGTTTGAACTGCACCGGTTATGAAGGGTCTGCGACCCTCACTGATTTCATGTGTCAGGATGGGTTCCTTAGTCATACCAACAATAGTGCTGGGGATTATACAGATATAAATTGTTAGCAAGTATTGGTACATGATTCTATTATACCCAATTCATATCGAAATACTACTGTCCAAACAGACATGTACAATTTCGCATACAGTTCAAATGGGACCCTAAATCACTGACTGGTTGTGAATGAAATGCTGACGGCTCTGCTCCGCCTGCTCTCTACAGTAAATACTGTTTATTGGGTTGAGTATTTTACATTTCTTAAAATAAAAACAATTCAATATTTAATACTTATGATTAAAATCATTTAAAATATCAATTCTTAAAATCACTTAAAATTTTTAAAATCTTTGTGATGGCTCTGCTCCGCCTGCTCTCTACAGTAAAGCTGCTGCTTCATCCTAAAGCGCAGGAGACCCGCTCCCGCCCCCTACTCCCGCTGGAAACAGACATCTGAGACCTGCGAGCGGATTGGTTACAGCTCCTGTCGAGCGCGCCTCAATTCAGCTCTGTGAGTGGACGGATGGAAGAGGAAGAAAGAACCAATCCCAAGGAGAGGAGCGTCTATAAAACACAGGCAGCGTAGTTCTTCTGTATCCCATACTTGCTGTATCTGACCGTGCGATCATGAGTGGAAGAGGCAAAACCGGTGGCAAGCAGAGAGCGAAGGCCAAGACTCGCTCCTCCAGGGCTGGACTGCAGTTCCCAGTCGGCCGTGTCCACAGGCTGCTGCGGAAGGGAAACTATGCTCAGCGGGTCGGTGCTGGAGCCCCGGTCTACCTGGCCGCTGTGCTGGAGTATCTGACCGCCGAGATCCTGGAGCTGGCTGGCAACGCCGCCCGGGACAACAAGAAGACCCGCATCATCCCCCGGCACCTGCAGCTCGCCGTCCGCAACGACGAGGAGCTGAACAAGCTGCTGGGTGGCGTGACCATCGCCCAGGGCGGCGTGCTGCCCAACATCCAGGCCGTGCTGCTGCCCAAGAAGACCGAGAAGCCCGCCAAGAAGTAAAGACCCCACCGAGTGATCGAACCCCAACGGCTCTTTTAAGAGCCACCCACACTTTCCTAGAGGCACGGCCTTCCATTTGAAGTGATTATGAAATCGAGATTCATCTGTTGAAAGCGATACAGTGGGTTGTAAGCTCGGTAGTTAAATGACTGATCCCTTTTATGCCAAGTGCTACTTTCTCATTTGAAAAGCACGATATATTGCACTAAATACATAATGTATGCGGTGATTGTTACACTAATTCAAAATAAGCAGTTTAAAATGTACTGCATCTGTTCTGCGAGTGGTGCTGTAACTACACGACTTGCTCGACCTATATTGATCAGGCTATACACACTTATTGAAGCCGTTTCCACTCCGTATTTCAAAGCCTGTCGTTTATTTTATTAACATAATGCGCAATCACACATGTATCGCCCTCATGAACTGTACACAGTTGAAATGAGTGCAACCACAACGAAGCCCCCATTATTGCATCGTCACACGCTGCCAGCAGCAATTATCTTTAGCTGTTAAATCTTAATAACCTTTCTACAGGGATTGGAATAAACAATCCAGGTGACTTCTTAAACGGAACAATGAAATATAGTTTTTAATAAGATCATGTCTTAAATACAGGGGTACACATTCAACTTGTAACCTCATTTATTAAAGTATTAGATATGCGATAGTAATAGTCCCCATGCACTGATATCAGGCCGAATTAAACTAGTGTTGAAACGGCGGGAGGGAGAGAGCGAGGGGCAGTGAAACAGCCTGCTCGCTTAGGAGCTGTGGGGGGAGGAGACAGAACGCACTTACTAGCGCCTGAATTCAAAATGCCCAATCACTGCTTAGGATTCAAACTCTAACCAATCATCAGGCAGAATGAGGTTTAGCCAATAGCTCCAGGGTATTCCCTCTTTATAAAGCGTAGCGCCCGCTTTACTGTTTCATTTCTAGGTTGTTGCTTAGATATCAGTAAAGAATGGCCAGAACCAAGCAGACCGCGCGTAAGTCCACCGGCGGGAAGGCGCCGAGGAAGCAGCTGGCGACCAAAGCTGCCCGTAAGAGCGCCCCGGCCACCGGCGGAGTGAAGAAGCCTCACCGCTACAGGCCCGGCACTGTGGCTCTCCGGGAGATCCGCCGCTACCAGAAATCCACCGAGCTGCTGATCCGCAAGCTGCCCTTCCAGCGCCTGGTCCGAGAGATCGCCCAGGACTTCAAGACCGACCTGCGCTTCCAGAGCTCGGCCGTCATGGCTCTGCAGGAGGCCAGCGAGGCCTACCTGGTCGGCCTGTTCGAGGACACCAACCTGTGCGCCATCCACGCCAAGAGAGTCACCATCATGCCCAAGGACATCCAGCTGGCCCGCCGCATCCGCGGAGAGCGAGCCTAGACCCTGACACCCGACCCAGGCACGCCCGGAGACACAACGGCTCTTTTCAGAGCCACACAAGTATTTCTCAAGAGAGTGGTTTCGTTTTGAATGCATAAGATATGTTTTTCAACTTATGTTGCACATTTTGTGTTGTATTTAGCAGCAGTTAAATCGCCCATCCGATACTTGTATTTTCTGAGATGTATAGCGTATGTATTGGTAGCTGCATTTTGCATTGGGGTAAGTCGTGATGTCGATTGGGATTACTAGGTTTCATTAATTCTCTAATAGATTGGTTTGATAGAAGTGGTGAACATTAATAGTGCTGTCTCGGCGCCACCAGCAGCGCCAGCGAGTTTATGATCGTCTCATTATTGCTTAGTCATCCAAGTTGGAGGGATGGAAACGCAACCCGGCAAAGGGAACATACAGGAACTGTTGCTATTACAATGGGGTTGATTTAATTTTCTGAATTTTCAATAAATGTCTAAAATATTTGGAAGTTGTGGGGCAGGATCCGAAAAGTTTTCCTCCAGTAGATTGTTTTGCTTCCTAGCAAGCAGACCTGTTTTTCAGCACACAGCGCAGGCTCAGACCCACTACCTCTCCCACGGCAGCTTCATTCGGTTCACGCAACTCAACTTGCTGAAATGTGTCATTTGCTGGTGGTGCCGTGCATTGCTGCAACATCCAAAAGCTCTTCAGTAACATTTAGATCTGAATTTACTCCCCGGATGAAAACAGATAGCGGGGCTGTGTCCGTTATGCCAGCGCTCTCGTCAACAGCAGGCCAGTACGCAGTGACATGACTTGCTTTTTCGGCCAGCTGGTCTTTGACATTAGCAGCTAAATCATCTACTCTCTGGGCAACGGTATTTCGTGAGAGACTGGCATTTGCAAACAAATGCTTTTTGTCTGCACACTATATCGCTGGCTTTAAGCATACGTTCTTTAAAAAAGCACCGTCAGAGAAAAACCTTGACGTTTTGGCAATTTCTTGGGATACCATGTAACTCGATTTAACGGCAGCATCGCTCTGTTTTTGCCCTTTTGAACATGGTTTGCTGTAGTTCAAGACTTTTTTTAAATTCAGCCACTTTGTGCAGCTTTTGCTCTCTCTCCACCCACATTTCTCTTGTGTTTAGTCTCGTAGTGCCGCCGTATATTGAATTATTTCATCACGGCTGAACGCTCCTTACAAACGAGGCATACAGGTTTTAAACTCTGCTCCACAAAAAGATATTCCCACTCCCAGCTTTCCTGAAACACTCAATCTTCCTTGTCGATTTTTCTGTTTTTGGACATTTTAAGTTTATTGCAGATTACAGAAACAACAGGAGCGTGGACAGTAACTCAGCCTGTGATTGGCTGTTAAAACCCTACCTCGCGCCAATTACATTTGCAATGGCTGATGGGAATTGTAGTTTTCAAACGCAATTTCCTCATTCACAAGCTTAATTACACCACCTTTACGGGGGCCGGATTAAAACCATTGGGGGGCCGTATTCGGTCCGCAGGCCTTGAGTTTGACACCCCTGATGTTGGAGGTTAACCGACTTCTTTGGTGGTGCTTCAGTGCCAATGCCGAAGAGGATGCTGTAGTCCTGGGCTAGGTTCAAATGGGAGTAGAATAAGAACCTGACGGCAAAGTCAGTATAGTGGCCGAAAAGGTAAGCAAAGGGGGGCCAGGGCAGGGACAGATCACACAACATCAATATTGTGCTGCTAATAAGGATGTTACTAGTTTACATTTTAAAAGTTAACAAATTGATAATCATTTATCTTCTCTTAATTCTGAAGTCGAATTTGTGTTATCTGCATTATTTATTATTGAAATATTGTCTATTGTAATGTATGTAATGCTTTGGAAATATTGTTGTCATGCCAATAAAGCATAATTGAATTGAACTGAGAGACTTTTACATTGCAGTTTATAAATAACATGCTTTGCTATGAACCACAATGTTTTTGGTAGCTATGGATTAAGAACAACTTCAGCTACAAGATGTATGCATGTATAATTTACTTGTAAGGCAGTATTTTAGTGGAAAATGTGTAAGACACTTTTATGAATTAAATTCATGATGATTCAACCTGACTATAAGCTATTGTTTCCACTATGTTGCTATATTTATAATCTGTAGTTAAACAACTATGAATTTCAATAGAATTGATGTGTTAAGCTACTTTTCTCCAGCCCCATTCATGCTATAAAAATAATTGTATTATTATTATTAGTAGTAGTAGTAGTAGTAGTAGTAGTAGTAGTAGCAGTAGTAGTAGTAGTAGTAGTAGTAGTAGTAGTAATTTGATCCAAAGGGAGGGGCTGCTGCTGTTCTAGCTATTATACCATTTCTATTTTAAACCAGGCTTCAGATAAAGATGGGATGTTGACAATTAAGTATGTGTTGTGTGGAACTCTTACAAAAGTTTGCAGAGTGTGCCAGTACAAGTACAAGAGCCAGTGGAGTATCCGTGGGCCAGTTGTGGTCAGCCAGTCTGGGTCAAAGTCCAGGGACTTTTTTACTCCCAGTCCGACACGGAAAACGGCTTAGGACCTACACATCTCAACTACGACCATGAGAATGCCTAAACCCCTGAACCTGCGCCTGAGCTTTGAGATTTGGAAACTGAATAGTGTCCCAAAAGTAGACAGGGAAAACACTGGTCTTAGCTAGCAAACTAACCCGGGCTAGGAGTTATTTTGTTTACAGAGTGTTTGTGAAGACTGTCATTCGTTACTTCATCCTGATATTGCAACTGATCACCCACATTCCTAAACAGTGCATCCCACACCCAGCACTGTGTCACAATACATACTGTATGCTCACACAATACACACCAAACCCTAGACACACACACTCTATACACACTGTATACACACAAAATGTACACAGACACTCACTATATAAATGTGCAAATACATTGTATTTGCACACACACATACTATACACAATAACACCAAACTGTTTAAACACACGCACACTTAAAAAAAAACTGTATGCACACACACATTTTATACAAATGAACATGACACATGCACAGACAAGAAAGCTAGACACATACCACACACACTACATAAACACAGATACTCACACAACCTTTCCACACATACCGTACATACACAACATATAGCATACATATAAACACTATAGTATACACACTATACTCACTGTACACACACTCACAATACACACATATGCCAAATGATTTACATTGCAAGTGTTCTGTAAACGTGTGTGTGTTTGTGTCAGTGTGTGTCACCAAACAATACTACTTGTTGAAATGTTCAGTTTTTATACATATGAAGTGACTGTGTAAATGGAGTTAATAGCTACAATGATTTATAATGATATATGATATACAATGGTTTATCATCTGTACTTCAGTACTTATTACTATTACGTTGCTATTGTTATGAGTCTATAGTGAAGTGCTATAGGGCTCCAACACACATTACTGTCAAATACTGTCAATGCAGCTGGACAGGCTGCCCGACTCACCATCACCCTTTGTTGGCAGCTTGTAGAATGGCTCATTGCAGCGGTACTGGATCAATGACCGGTACTGATTCTGGGACCCGGAGAGGAAAAGGAATTCCCCATTCAACAGGGTAGAGGGGGGGCCGCAGTCTATTACTGGAAATGAGGGGGGGGGGTTGGTTAATGAGGGGGGTTAATGCAGGGCATACACAGTGACTGAGTGGCTAGTTCATTGAATGATACAGTGACTGGTACATTGACTGTCTGACTGACAGAAAGAAAAAGAGAGAGTGAGAGAAAATGGGAGCAAAGGAGAGAGAAACTCACTGTGACACTCTGGTAAAGGGAGGTGCCACTGTCCATCACTCTGACAAACAGTGAAATAGCTGTCTATCTCCTGCTTTCCCTGAGAGAGGGAGTGGGAGTGGGAGAGGGATGGGGACAGAGAAGGAGAAGTGAGTTATTATACACAGTACATTAACACTGACTGAACACTACAGCAAATTAACACTGACTGACTGACTGGACACTACAGTACATTAACACTGACTGACTGGGCACTACAGTAAATTAATACGGACTGATGCCCCATTTCATCTAGGTACGTTTAGCTGCACCTCAGTGGCCTGTCCGGTCCAGGGCGTTTCCACTGGGGCTAAGCTGCACCTCCGTCTCTGCCCGGACTAGTCTCAGGTGGCACAGTTTCGATGCAATAGATGCGGTAGAAACTTTTGCAAAGAAGGAATATGTGTGCTTACCTTGGGAAAACGATTAATCTGGAGCAGTTATTAATGTACGGTGGAAAAGTGCCACACAGGATTAATTGCTTGGAGCAGAAAGACATTGAAAAGAAACAAAGTCAGATATTTATTTATTTGTGGAATCAGGTCTTAAAGGCTCAAGAGAAAAAAGCAGCAAACATTTCAGCTTTCATCAGTGCTTAGGAAGCGCAGCTCACAAAGCTCAGTTTTTCTGTCATTAAATAAACTTTGGGGAAATTAAAAACAAGCTGAAACTTCATAAATGCATATCTTAACGAGGCATTCTAAATTAAACTAGTCTGAATCTAACAATCTTTCCTATATTGAGTGTTTTATACACGAGTATCCCACAATGCATGTGGCTACAGGCCTGACCCAGCCACTCTCACAGTGCGCTGCTTCAGTGAGTGACCACTGATGAGCAGGACTGTGTGTTATTTATTATAAATCCAATATGAGTGACCACTGGTGACCAGGACTGTGTGTTGAGAGGAAACAGTCCTCAGGAGTCTCATAGGCTCCCTCTCTGACTCCGGGTCGGAAGTGGAGGCAGAGGGGGAGGAGAAGTGGTCAGTTGTGGTGGGAAAGAGGAGAAGGCCAGAGAGGAGGAGAGTGAGTGAGGGGGGAGTAAGCGTGTCAATTCTGCTAGCTCTCCCCCCCTGTCAGCTCCTCCCCTGCAGCCAAAACCCCTCCCCCTCAGTTTTATACGCCCCTCTCCGAGTCTGGAGGTAGAAAGGCTGTGGGCAGCCTGGTGGAGGACTGGCCCTCTAATAGTAATATCCCTCCTGCCCCACTCCCTAGACTCTCTCAGGGGAGGGGACAGGTCTGCCCTCTGGTGGTAGTGTGAGAGCCACAGGTCCTCAGGAGAGGAGAATCAGCGCCAGTGTCTTCTGCTCTGCCACCTGCTCGTCGGGCCTCGGCTGCAAAGGAACCAGGGAGAACTCCCAGCACCACGGGCTCTGAGCCCAGTGGAGTTTCACCAGCTTTACCGAGTGGCGGGACCCGAGCCCACCTCATGGGCTTCCTAGAGGATTATGCGGTGAGGCAAATGGTTGAAATCATGGGTGCGAGCGCTAAGCTAGGTGAGGGAGAAGAGAGAAGTGGGGAGGAGGAAGGGTTCTTTACATGATTTTTATGGAGTGGGTATTTGCCCTCACTGCCATTACGGCTTTAGTTATTATATCTATAAATGTGAGGAGCATTTCTGAGGTGAAAAAGAGGGACGATGTTTTAAACTCTAGGTGGAATGAAGGCAGATATCATCTGTTTACAGGAGTGCAGCATCCCATTCCAAAAATAATATAAAGATCTCCGGGACAGTTGGACCCTGGGTGAGTCCTTCTGGTCCGGGTCCAATGTGTCCCGAGTGGACGGGATTGCCATACTCCTGAAGAACCCCTTCATAGATGTTAAAAAAATTAGAGTGATAGAGGCAGGCAGGTTGGCCAGCCTCGACTTTAAATAAAAGGGGGGCTGTATTGAGGCTGGTCAACGTCTATGCCCCCACCAGCCAGAGAAAGAGAGTCCTCTTTTTTCTTCAGCTACGCCTGCTCCTGATCGGCACCTTACCAGTTGTAGGGATGTACCAGAGGGATGTACACCAGAGTAAGCCCCGTAACGATAGATCCAGCAGGGATCTCGCTGCGTTCGTGGAGGACCTGGTCCCCTTGTTCACCTGGGTGAGTTCTTCTGGCTCCTCATTCTCCAGGATAGATCTTGTCCTCCTCAGTAAGCCACTGAAGAAGACCGCCATGTCCTCAGAGGCGGTCTTCTTTTCAGACCACAGGCTCCTGACGACAGAGGTGCTCATTCCAAGCACACGGAAGTCGGGGCCTGTGGTCTGGAAGCTCAACACCTCTCTGCTCAATGACCCTCATGTAGTTAAGACCTTTAGCAGATGCCTTGAGGAGTGGAGGACCCTGAGGAACCTTTTTTATTCTCCCATAGAGTGGTGGGAGATGGTGAAGAAAAGAACCAAGGGCTACTTAATTCAGCTAGGGAAACGGAAAGCTTGCAAGAGGCAGGCGAGATATTCCCATCTGAATGCCCGCCTCCAGCGCCTGAGTCTGCTTCAGCTCAGAGGTTTCAACCTGGCTGATGAGGTGGAGTCTCTCCGCCCTCAATAGGGAGGAACAAGAAAAGATCATGGAGGACGATGAGAAATGCAGCCGCTTCTTCTTCAAGAAAACAAAGGAGAGGCGGCCTGCAATGTCCTCCATGATCGACTCCTCGAGGCAGGAAGTGGAGGGCAGAGAGGCTGTCGAGACTTCTACAGGGAGTTGTATGTATTATTCTTTCTCTTCTCCATAAGAAGGGAGATCCTAAGGATCTGAAGGTCAGCCGCCTGTGCACCGACTACAAGATACTGGCCAAAGCATTTACAATCCGGCTACAGTGGCCACTCCCTCAAGTCATGGGTCCCGACCAGGTCTGTGGTGCCTGGGGGAGATCAGCGGCCGTCAATGCCATGCTGCTCAGGGATGTCGTGGCCTACTCGAATGAGAGAAGGCCTCCCCTGGTCCTGATCAGCTTGGACCAGGAGAAAGCCTTCGATAGAGTGGGCCACGAATACCTGCAGCTAGTTATGGAGAGGATGGGTCTCGCTCTTGGCCTGAGGAGATGCGTTAAGATCATTTACAGAAGCCCAAGCAGCAGGGTCCTTGTGAACCGCCACCTGACCGAACCATTTCCGGTCAGGTCGGGGGTTCAATAGGGATGTCCCCCGTTGGCCCTGCTGTACGTCCTCTGTTTGGAGCTGTTCATGCAGGCGATCCGCCGAGACGCCTGGGTGACAGGTTTCCATCTTCCGGGCGCCAGCGGAAAGCAACTGAAAGCCCTGGCATACATGGACGACGTGGCTGTGATCTGCACAGACGCGCCGTCCGTGGCCAGGATGGAGGAACTGCTGGACGGCTTCTGCAGGGCGATGGGGGCTGCTGTCAATAAGGCCAAGAGCAAGGTCTACCTCTCTCAGGCATGGCCTATCGGCCGGGGCCCGCCGACCGTGTTCCCTGTGAAGCCGTTCATCAAGGTTCTTGGGATCACAATCCATGGAACCAACAAGGGCACCGGGAGCTGGGAGGAAGGTCTAAGGTTCAAAGGAAGATCCATGGCTGGAGCACAAGGACCTTGACGATGGCTGGTAAGGTATTGGTCGTAAAGGCCATCCTCTTCCCTATTCTTCTCTATGTCGGTATGATATTTCCCCCAGACAGGCACACTGCAAAATTGGTTAACAGAATTATATTTCAGTTTGTCTGGGGGAGTAAAATGGAGAGGCTGAAAAGAGTGCAGATGGTGAAGGGCGCCCTGGACGGAGGCAGGGGGGTCCCTGACGTTGTGTGGCTTATTAAGGCGCAGGGGCTGGCGTATGTGGTTAAGAACATCCAGGCGGCAATAAAGTGAGTTTCATGAACCGCTTTTATTTTGCCAGCAGCCTGAGACCACTCGGCCTCTGCGCCATGGACAACACCAGGCCGGACTCGTGGGATCCCCCGCTGTTCTACAGGGCGCTCCGAGCCTTTGCACTCGAAGTAGGCCTCCACAAAGCCGCGCTGAATAGAAGATTTTCCTCCCGAAACCTGCCAGAATATCTGGGCTAACGCTACACACGTTTGCCTCATAAATACACAGAAAGATGTCCTGGATGGCCGTGAGTCGGTGTCTCACCACCTGAGTGTTCATGTACAGAAAAGGGGCCTGGCCCTGTTTGACACCTGCCCCTACATGGGCTGCCTGGGAAGGGAGACAGAGGCTCATATCTTTAGGGAATGCCCCTCCGCTTTCCGTTCCTCCATAGGTTTGCCATTCCTGAGCGGGCGACTGCCCAGCAGTTCCTCTATGGACCAGCAAAGGGTTTGACATCTACACCCCTGAGGTGCTGGTGGCTTGTCATCTACGCAGTGAAACAGGCCCTGTGGGAGGGACATAACATCTGCCTCTTCAATAAGCAGGAGCTGGACACAGTAGTCATCGTGCGGAGGGGCATGGTACTAGTACGAGACTATGTCAATCTGGAGATCCACCAGAGGGGCAAGGAGGAAGCCTTTACGAATTGGCATATTCAAGATCTGGGGGAGCTTAGGATCCCGTGATGGGATAACACCTCCGGGGACGGCTACTTCCCCTTGCTTTTATTAATTAATGATTATTTAAGAAAAAAATGTTTCTAAACTGGTTTTAATGAAATGTATTGTTTTTAAATGCACTTGTTTTGTTTTGGTTGATTTGTTGGTTTTGTTTTGTTCTTTTGTCAAATGCATTGACCGTTCTGCTTTTCATTTAAATGCATCAGATTGTTTTGATTTTGTTTCTTTGATGTTTTTGTTTGTTTATTGATTTATCTGGTGCATTTCCCGTTTATTTCAATGCATTTGATTGTTTATTGGTTTAGCAGTTTGCCATTTAATCACAAGTTTATTGTTTTGATTGATTTATTGCACATGCATATCTTGAGTTTATTTGGTATTTTGGTTTTCTTTAAATCACGTTAAGATTTTAAAAAGTTTTAAGTGATTTTAGAGTTGGATTATATATTTTTTTAATCAAAAATGTTTTTATTTTGTTATTGTAAAATACTCAAACCAATAAAACAGTATTTTACTGGGAGCCAGTGTCCACTCAGTGGATCAGTTTTACTGAGAGCCAGTGTCCACTCAGTGATCAGTGACCACTAGCTGGTATAACTTATACTATAAGACTGTGTTAGATATCGTAAAATCGTTTCAGCTCAATGTTTATTGCACTTTAATATTAGCGGTATTTCAGCCTCCAGTTTAAAACACTGAATCCCAGAGTGCCGAGTGTCCCAGATGCATTTTGACCTTTCGTGTCTCACAGTCACTTCCTAGTGCAGCTGTACCTCACAACAATAAGTGGAAACACTGCCGTGCATAGTGTAGGTGTACAGTTACGGCACGGCCACGCTGAGGTGCAGCTGAAAAGGGCTAGTGGAAACGGGTATGACTGACTGGACACTACAGTACATTAACACTGACTGATTGGACACTACAGCACATTAACACTGACTGACTGACTGGACACTACAGTACATTAACACTGACTGACTGGACACTACAGCACATTAACACTGACTGACTGACTGGACACTACAGCACATTAACACTGACTGACTGACTGGACACTACAGCACATTAACACTGACTGACTGGACACTACAGCACATTAACACTGACTGACTGGACAATACAGCACATTAACACTGACTGACTGACTGGACACTACAGCACATTAACACTGACTGACTGGACACTACAGCACATTAACACTGACTGACTGGACACTACAGCACATTAACACTGACTGACTGGACACTACAGTAAATTAACACTGACTGACTGACTGGACACTACAGCACATTAACACTGACTGACTGGACACTACAGCACATTAACACTGACTGAATTTCAGACAGGGAGAGAAAGAAACAGACAGAGAGTGAGAGAACAGAAGAGTCAGACAGACAAAGACAGAGAGTGAGAGACATAAAAAGAGAGAAAGATAGACACAATCAGAGAGACAGACAGACAACAAGAGAAACAGACCAACCGAAAGAGAGAGACAGACTCAGAGACAGAGACAGATAGAGAGATAAAGAGACACTCACTGACCATCATCATCTTGTACCCAGTGTCACAGCGGATAGTGATGTAATCTCGGAAGCGATATTCTGGGAAATCTGGACTGACTCTGCCATTGGTTATTCCACTTGGAGATGGACACTGCACTCCTAATAATAATAATAATAATAATAATAATAATAATAATAATAATAAAGTCAAAGTTTTTAATTGGTCTAGCTCTTTATTCATTTTCATAATTGAATAATTAAATTTAATATTTCTAGATACATTTCACATTCCTACAAGCTGACTCTGTTTCTCTGTTACTCTTTAGACCTGGTAGAGGATGACAGGCTCTCAAAAGTATAGATTATTTCTATCCTTTTAAATATAGCTCTCTTATCTCTAAGGCCCTGCATTCTGTTGTTTTCCTGCATCTTGTTGTTTAACAAAACTTGATGTGTTAGCATCCCTGATCAAAAGGTTATTAATGCATAAAGCCTATGTAGTAAGTAATTGAAATGTCTCTTGTTAATTAGTTACAATTTGCTTAGTAAGCTTGTTTGCACCAGTCAAGAAGGAAAGAACTGTCTTCTCTGTCTTGAACACAACCCATAGAATACCAAATGTAATTTGTTGAGACTGTCTGAGGAAACTTCTCCTGTTAGGCTCCCCTGCAGCTGCCGGAATAAAGAATCAGCATTCTACCACACACCGAGTCTCTTGCTATTTTTTGCAACTCTTCAATAATAATTATCATAATGGGTCAATTGCAGAGTTTGTACGGAGCTCTGTACTAAGTACTAGCTATTACTGTACTATCTCGGCATCATCCCCAGCTGCGGACTAAAGTTAGTACCCATTGCAACGAAAAAAGAGTTGAGAGACTAGCTGATCCCCAGCTTTAATACCGTACCAAGGATAAGGTTGTTGTTACGCTACCAAACGGGAAGAGAAGTCAGTGAAGGGGCCGGGCCTCGGCTCCACTAGCAAACTAGCAGAGCTAATGCTAATGCTGCTGCACTGCACTGCGTCTCAGTATGTAGTGTATATGTCTCAGTATACAGTGTATGCGCATCTCAGTATGTAGTGTATGCATCTCAGTATGTAGTGTATGCGCATCTTAGTATGTAGTGTATGCATCTCAGTATGTAGTGTATGCATCTCAGTATGTAGTGTATGCATTTCAGTATGTAGTGTATGCGTCTCAATATGTAGTGTATGTATCTCAGTATGTAGTGTATATGCATCTCAGTATGTAGTGTATGCATCTCAGTATGTAGTGTATGCATCTCAGTATGTAGTGTATGCATTTCAGTATGTAGTGTATGCGTCTCAATATGTAGTGTATGTATCTCAGTATGTAGTGTATGCGCATCTCAGTATGTAGTGTATGCATCTCAGTATGTAGTGTATGCATTTCAGTATGTAGTGTATGCATCTCAGTATGTAGTGTATAGCATCTTAGTATGTAGTGTATGTGTCTCAGTATGTAGTGTATGTATCTCAGTATCTAGTGTATGCGTCTCAGTATAGTGTATGTACCACGGGGTGAATTATGTCCCTAACGGCGCCTCATACACATGACTACATTGTATTGTTTACTGTATATTTCCTAAACACGTGTGTAAATTGTAAATTGCATTATGCTTTGAGTTGTACTGTAGTTTTGCAAAGCAAAGCAATTCATTTTCATAAATGTATGACAACAGTCTGAATATTGATCGCATCCTACTATTTAAACACACTGCATGCAGTTATACAGACACTGCTATAGGCTGCTATATTTGTGAATATATAAAAATATACAAAAAAATATATAAAATATATAAAATATAAAAATATACAATAACACAGTAGTGTGACGTCTCCTAAATATCCATCTCGGAGTATTTTACTGCTACTGCCATATATTTAAATGGGGAAATTATCGCACTTGTACAGACACGTACAGAGTGCTGGTCCGGGTCTCCTCTCCGGGTCCATGGGCTTCTATAGCGTCTCGGTCACATGACTACAGCTTTCTTGCTCAGTCTCTGGGTCCTTGACGGCAATTTTCCCGCTTTCAAACCCAGTGTGAATGGGCGGCAACAGGAAAAAAGCAGGCAAATGTTGCCGGCAATTTTCCTGCAATTTGGCGGCATGTCATTGTGAATGCGACTTATACACTGCTCAAAAAAATGAAGGGAACACTTAAATCACGATCGCATCTTGATGAACGAAATATATTAAAGATCAAAATCTTTACTGTACATTGTGTAATTCGTTGAGAACAAAATGATGTAACAACGGTCAATGGAAACCAAAATCACCAACCGACTGAGGGCTGGATTCAAACTCACACCGAAAATCAAAGTAAACAATTTAAATCACAGGCTGTTCCAACTTGTGTGAATTTCATCACAGCAACTCATAATGTGACTCAGTAGTGTGTATGGCCCCCACGTGCCTGTATGCACTCCCGACAATGTCTGGGCATGCTCCTGATGAGACGGCAGATGGTGTCCTGGGGGATCTCCTCCCAGACCCGGATCAGGGCATCAGTGAGCTCCTGGACAGTCTGTGCACTGATACATAATGTCCCAAAGGTTCTCAATTGGATTCAGGTCTGGGGAACGTGAGGGCCAGTCAATGGCATCAATGCCTTCATCATCCAGGAACTGCCTACACACTCTGGCCACATGAGGCCGGGCATTGTCCTGCACCAGGAGGAACCCAGGGCCCACTGCACCAGTGTAAGGTCTGACGATGGGTCTGAGGATTTCATCCCAGTACCTAACAGCAGTCAGGGTTGTGCGACTCTCCAAGGATATGCCTCCCTAAACCATCACTGACGAACCACCAAACCGGTCATGCTGGACGATGTTGCAAGGCAGCATAACATTCACCACAGTGTCTCCAGACTCTTTCAAGTCTGTCACATGTGCTCAGTGTGAACATGCTCTCATCCATGAAGAGAACGAGGTGCCAATGGCAGACCTGCCAATTCTGGTGTTCTCTGGTGAATGCCAGTCAAGCTGCACAGTGCTGGGCTGTGAGCACAGGTCCCACTAGAGGACGTCGTGCCCTCATGCCACCCTCATGAAGTCTGTTTCTGACAGTTGGTCAGAAACATGCACACCAGTAGCCCGCTGGAGTTCATTTTGTAGGGCTCTGGTAGTGCTCCTCCTGTTCCTCCTCGCACAAAAGAGCTGATACCGGTCCTGCTGCTGGGTTGATGCCCTTCTACGGCCCTGTCCAGCTCTCCTTGTGTAACGGCCCGTCTCTTGGTATCTCCTCCATGCTCTTGAGACTGTACTGGGAGACACAGGAAACCTTCTTGCGATGGCATGTATGGATGTGCCATCCTGGAGGAGCTGGACTACCTGTACAACCTGAGGTACCACCTCATGCTACCAGTAGTAAGGACACTAGCAAAATGCAAAACTAGAGAAGAATCAGTCAGGAAGGATAAGGAGAGAGCAATTGTCTGTGGCCACCACCTGCAAAGCCATTCCCTTTTTGGGGGGTTGTCTTGCTGTTAGCTCTCCAGTGCACCTGTTGTCACTTTCATTTGCACCAAAACAGGTGACATTGATTCACAATCGCTTAGGCTTCCTAACTGGACAGATTGATATCCCTGAAGTTTAAATGACTTGGTGTTACACTGTGATGATTACGTGTTCCCTTAATTTTTTTGAGCAGTATAGTTAGTCCGTAGCTGGAGTAGGACTAAGTTAGTCCCGTATTTAGTCTCCTCTAAAGGGCAGCAGCAGTGTTTTTGGGGTTCATTGCAATGGAGACCTTGTTTAGTCCACAGCTGGGGACGAACTTTCATTGCAATGGGTATTAAACTTGCAGACTAGTTTAGTACGGAGCTGCGCACTAACCACAGGATCATCTCCAGTTAGTTCACAGCTTTCAGTTCATTGCAACTGACCCAAAAACATTAATTATAATAACAATGTGTTGTGACAGTGAATATAGACAATGTTATGAGAATTATTATCAGTGTTTTCTTAAAATGACTGTTAGTATACACTACCAGTCAAAAGTTTTAGAACACCCCCATTTTTCAATTTTTTATTGAAATGTAAGCAGTTCAAGTCCAGTGAATAACCTGAAATGGTACAAAGGTAAGCGATAAACTGCCAGAGGTTTAAAAAAAAAAAAGAAGCACATATATTTTGTTGCCTTTTAAGGGTACCAGAGGGGTTTGTCAGTTAAATTTTGTTAAACAAAATGATTCCATGATTTCTTTTTTATCTCCAATTGTTTATTTGTTCTATGCTTTAATTTCAGAGTACATTGAGACATTAAACTGCGTACATTTCAATAAAAACTGGACAAATTTAGGTCTTCTAAAACTTTTGACCAGTAGTGTAATTAGATAATAACGTTAATATCATTGTCATATTAGTTGCATTACAGGAACATTATGGTTATTTTCAGTGATATTACAATAGTGATATGAATGTTATTATTATTATTATTATTATTATTATTATTATTATTATTATTATTATTATTATTATTATTATTATTATTATTATTATTTATGTATGTATTTATTGGCTGACACCTTTATCCAGGTGAATTATAAAAGTCCAATAATACAGTATAAAATTACAGATCAAAACAAAACAAGTTCAAACTTACAAAAGTGCATAGGTTAAATACAAGTCCTACATCCAAGATTGTAATAGCTAATATATTGTTACTATCCATGTTGTTTCGTTATTCATATAATTGTATTTATTATAACTATTATTATCAGTGTTATTATAGTATTATTATTGGTGTAATTGTTATCTGAGTTTTTACAGTATTGTTATCAATATTATTATTATTTGAGATATTAGAATAGTAATATAAAAATAATTCACTTTATTATTCATTGTGTATTTAGAGTTTTAGTGTCAATACTATTACAATATAATATATTATTATTATTATTATTATTATTATTATTATTATTATTATTATTATTATTATTATTATTATTATTATGATTATCAGTGTAATTACAGAGCTATTATCAGTAGTGTTATTGGTGCTATAGTACCGTCACTCACGCTCAGTGCTGTAGTGCAGTGTCCAGCCGCGGCTCTGGCCCTCCTGGTCAGTGTGGTACTCCAGCTGGACAGAGTAAGAGCCAGTAGACATCATGCCTGGAGCCTCGCTGCCACACAGAGACACATCCTCCTGGCCGGGCACAGACACCTACACATACAAACACACATGACAACAGACACACAGACAGAGAGACAGAGAGACAGATACAGTGACACACAGACACAGACAAATAGACAGACACGCATATACATTAACAGACAGAAGGATGAAAACAGACAGATATACAGACAAACACACATAGACACACACACACACAAACAGAAGTTAATGAATTATACTGAAATGAGTGGAGTTTCACTATAAAACTCTCCTCTCTCGCTCTCTCTAGTTAACTACTTTTGCACACCTAGATTTTATAATATTTTACCATTCTTCTTTAGAAAATTGTTCAAGCTCTGTCAAGTTCCTTGAGTAGCATTGATGGACAGCAATCTCCAAGTCATGCCACATATTTGGGGCTCTGACTGGGCCACTCTTTGTTCCTTAGCAACGCCAGTCTAGTTTTGTCTGTGTGCTTCAGGTCTATGTCATGCTAAAATATGAACAGATTCAGTTTCAGAGGGCAGCAGGTTTCCCAAAGGGACTCTTCTGTACTTTGCTCCATTAATTTTCTATTCTCTCCTGACAAGTGACCCAGTACCTGGCAATGAGAAATATCCCCATAACAGGATGTTGCCCCACCATGCTTCACAGTAGAGATGATGTTCTTTAGGTGATGGCTTGTTTTGGGTTTGAGTGAAACTTTCCATTTAGGCCAACGAGGCCAATTTAGTTTTGTCAGACCGCTTAACTTTTTGCCACATGGCTACAGAATCTCCTGAGTGTTTTTGTATATTTCAAATGGCATTCAAGGTGTACTTTCTTGAGTACCATACATGTCAGATTTGTGGAGTGCTTGGAATATTGTTGTCACATGCACACTTTGACCAGTCTTGGCCATAAAAGCCTGTAGCTCTTGCAATGTTGCCATTGGCCTCTTGGTAGCCTCTCTGATCGTCTCATTATTGCTCAGTCATCCAAGTTGGAGGGATGGAAACGCAACCCAGCAAAGGGAACATACAGGAACTGTTGCTATTACAATGGGGTGGATTTATTTTTCTGAATTTTCAACAAATGTCTAAAATATTTGGAAGTTGTGGGGCAGGATCCGAAAAGGATCTATTGTCACTGTATATAATATGTGACTGACAGATACACAGACTGGTATGCTGCGCTGTACCTTAAGCCAGTGGTGTGGGCACAGTGCATGGTGCTGCTCTATATGGAAGAGCCCAGTGAAGTGGAGGCTGATGAGGAAGCCAGGGTCCACTGTGATGTTGTAGTGACAGAAGAGGCCAGGAGGGGAGGGTAGGGGGTATCCCGGCGATGACAGCTGCCCTCCCAGCTCAGTGAAGAGCCCCCCCACACACTGCACTGAAAGAGAGAGAGAGAGAAAGAGAGGTGGAGGTTAAAACATTATAGTACGTTAATGACTAACTGACTGGACATTAGCACTCACTGAAAGCGAGAGAGAGAGAGAGAGAGAGAGAGAGAGAGAGAGAGAGAGAGAAAGGGGAGAGAGAATGGGTTTGAGGCAAGAACAGGTCAGTAAGTTAGTCTATCAGTGTATTATTCAGTCAGTGTGTCTGTCAGTCAGTCAATGTGTCAGCGTGTTAGTGTATCAGTGTGTCAGTACATTTGCAGGTGCTCTTGTCAGGCTGCAGCTCGTATCCATGGTGACAGGAGCAGAGGTATCCACCCAGCGTGTTGTGACAGAGGTGCTGACAGAGAGGCTCCTCCCCCTCGGTAACCTCTAATGAGCACTCATCAATATCTGAGAGAGAAAGACAGAGAGGGATTAACACAAGAACACTGACAGACTGACTGACTGGGCACTACAGCACATTAACACTGACTGACTGACTGGACAATACAGCACATTAACACTGACTGACTGACTGGACACTACAGTACATTAACACTGACTGACTGACTGGACACTACAGTACATTAACACTGACTGACTGGACACTACAGCACATTAACACTGACTGACTGACTGGACACTACAGTACATTAACACTGACTGACTGTACACTACAGTACATTAACACTGACTGACTGGACACTACAGCACATTAACACTGACTGACTGGACACTACAGTACATTAACACTGACTGACTGACTGGACACTACAGCACATTAACACTGACTGACTGTACACTACAGTACATTAACACTGACTGACTGGACACTACAGTACATTAACACTGACTGACTGGACACTACAGCACATTAACACTGACTGACTGACTGGACACTACAGTACATTAACACTGACTGACTGACTGGACACTAAAGCACATTAACACTGACTGACTGACTGGACACTACAGCACATTAACACTGACTGACTGACTGGACACTACAGTACATTAACACTGACTGACTGACTGGACACTACAGTACATTAACACTGACTGACTGTACACTACAGTACATTAACACTGACTGACTGGACACTACAGCACATTAACACTGACTGACTGACTGGACACTACAGCACATTAACACTGACTGACTGGACACTACAGTACATTAACACTGACTGACTGGATACTACAGCACATTAACACTGACTGACTGGACACTACAGCACATTAACACTGACTGACTGACTGGACACTACAGCACATTAACACTGACTGACTGGACACTACAGTACATTAACACTGACTGACTGGATACTACAGCACATTAACACTGACTGACTGGACACTACAGCACATTAACACTGACTGACTGACTGGACACTACAGCACATTAACACTGACTGACTGACTGGACACTGCAGTCCATTAACACTGACTGACTGGACACTACAGCACATTAACACTGACTGATTGGACACTACAGCACATTAACACTGACTGACTGACTGGACACTACAGTACATTAACACTGACTGACTGACTGGACACTACAGTACATTAACACTGACTGACTGGACAATACAGCACATTAACACTGACTGACTGGACACTACAGCACATTAACACTGACTGACTGACTGGACACTACAGCACATTAACACTGACTGACTGGACACTACAGCACATTAACACTGACTGACTGAACACTACGATACACATCATATTCTGAATTCACATGAAGGTAATATATATGGTGATTGCTAGAATGCTCTCTCAATCTGCAGCAATAGCATCATGCTGCTACAATTGTAAAATTGTACCTATCTCCAATAAAAATGCTATTAATAAGAATACATATTTACATGTCGACAGTCTCAAGGGCTGAAGCAAATTCAAATTCAAAATCAAATTCAAAAAGAGCTTTATTTGCATGACAATGTTACACCCGTTTTGCCAAAGCAAGTACAGGGGGTTCTACTACAAAACATAGACCAGTGCAGAGGCAATAATACTACATACATACGATACACACAAGTTTACAGACATTACATACATTAATATACATCGAACACAACATTTACAAAACTATTCTGCATGAATTGGTATTATATATGTATACATAGTATACAGTGTCTTTTACAATGTCACTATCAGTTTGTGACAGTTGATTTCAAATACATATATATATGTGTATATACAAGCACACGAGACATGGAACATTCATTAAGCTCAGTCTCTTAAAGAAACAAAGTACAAGTAATCCAAATGCATAAACTGACAAATACAGAATAAATATATTTCTTCTAAATAATAACACGTTAAATAATCTAATTGGCTAACACTGCAGTTTGTGCTGCTGTTCAGTTTCTGTGTGCCAGCGCTCCAGGTATTGTGCTCTTATGTTCTTGGTGATGATGTTGATCCTGGTGCCCGCTGTCTGCCCACTGGGGCTGGTGTGGCTCTGCTCAGTGAGGGGCCGTGCCGGGGTACTAATGGCGCACTGTTTAGGGCCATGCTCCTGGCTCCACAGTGATGTGTGGCAGTAGGAGTGAGGGTGGCTGTTGTTGAGATGCACCCAGTACTTCAGTGCCCTCTTTTGCACAGGAGCCAGATGGAGTCGAAGGCTTTTTTGAAGTGTAGATGTGGTCGGTGGTGCGGTGTTTGGGAAGAAAGCCGATCTGGCCTCTGTGCAGCACACTGTGCTCTGACAGGAAGCTCAGGATTGTGCTGTTCAGGATGCTGCAGATGACCTTCCCCAGGCTGCTGCTCACACAGATCCCTGTGTAGTTGGAGGGGTCCAGCTTGTCGCCGCTCTTGTGGATGGGGGTGATGAGCCCTTGGTTCCACAGAGCAGGGAAGCAGCCCGCAGTCAGCACCAGGTTGTACAGCTTCAGCAGGGCCTCCTGTAATGCCAGGCTGCTGTGCTTCAGCATCTCATTGCCCCACTGGCTTTTTTAGATTTCAGGGATTTTATTCTTTCCTTTAGGGTAATGGGGGAGTCCAGGGGGTTTTGATTGTCTTTGATAATGTTTTCTAAATCCTTTAGTTTCTTTAGGGTCAAATTTTGTTCTGGTGTTAGAGTTTGCTCTGGTATCTCTTGGTATAGATTTAGTAATTTTTCCAAATGTTGCCATTTCGAATTGCCAATTCTCTGTTTTGCTTGGTGTAATTTAACTGGTTCCAAGTTTCCCAGAAGGTGTTTTGATCAATTGATTCTTCAATTGTTTCCAGTTTTTTTGGTGAGATAATTGTCTGTTTTCTTTCTCAGGGTGTATTTGTAGTGTTTCAGTGTGTGGTGGTAGTGATGGCGTAGTGCGGTGTTATCTGGGTCTCTGTGCTTCTGGTTGGAGAGAGATCGCAGTTCCTTTCTGATTTCTTTGCATTCAGCATCAAACCATTTTTCTTTTGTCTTCGCTGATCCAGACGATTGTGTCGCTCTTCTCTGCTCCATGTTTAACTTGGATGTATTACAATCCCGTGTGTTTCTACGCGTTGTAAAGCGTTGACAATCGACTAAACAAAGAAGGATACAGATTTAATTACTTATATATAAGTAAATTATTGGACTTGTTTTTGATACACCACTTCAAAACTTGTAATGTTGCTAATATCTTATAGTTATAATATAGATTGCTATTGGTAGAAGTGTAGCCAATCAGAGGCCATAATGATGATTCCAGTGGCGCTAACCAATCACTGGCCTTCTCTCGTAATACTAGATTATTTGCATACGGTTACTATAAATTCAGCGTTTGTTGGGCGAAGAAAGTATTATATCGCAACCATGCCTGAACCAGCCAAGTCTGCGCCCAAGAAGGGCTCCAAGAAAGCCGTGACCAAGACGGCGGTGAAGGGCGGTAAGAAGCGCCGAAAGTCCAGGAAGGAGAGCTACGCCATCTACGTGTACAAGGTGCTGAAGCAGGTGCACCCGGACACCGGCATCTCTTCCAAGGCCATGGGCATCATGAACTCGTTCGTCAACGACATCTTCGAGCGCATCGCCGGCGAGGCCTCCCGCCTGGCGCACTACAACAAGCGCTCCACCATCACCTCCCGGGAGATCCAGACCGCCGTGCGGCTGCTGCTGCCCGGAGAGCTGGCCAAGCACGCCGTGTCTGAGGGCACCAAGGCCGTCACCAAGTACACCAGCTCCAAGTAGACCGGACCCGCCGCCACCCCGCCAAACCCGAAGGCTCTTTTAAGAGCCGCCCACTCTGTGTGTGAAAGAGGTTCCGTTTAGTGTTTAATTTTACCTTGTATTATTCTTGCGTCTTAGTGTATGATATCTGCCCCGCCCCGGATGTATGTATTAAGTGTTTTCTGGCTGGAAAAGTGACCGTGTAAAGTATACTTTATGTATCTATTTAATGTCCCTGTTAAAAGCATATCTGGATGTCCATGACACCTGAAGAGTTTGCAGTTTCAAGGCAGAAACCTATCTTACTTTCGAATGATAAGACAGGGAGCAGCGTTTGGGAGTGTAATATACTGTAAGTTATGTAACGTATTTTATACATGTGCTTAATTTGATTTATTAACAAACTGGGTTTAAACATAGTCAATACCAACAGCTCGCTGTGCCTAAAGCTGCACGGCCAGAGACTCAATCACAGCCAATAATCTCACTGGCGCAGCTGGTGGCAGAGTCGGGAGTATTCATGTTAGGGCAGGCGGACGCTTCGAACTTCTCTCCGCATCAAACGGAGCTCTAGGTTAAGGCAGCTTCACTAAACCGTAATGCCAAACGACATCACTATTATCCCCCTGAAAAATACAACAACCAATGCGTACGTTATACATTATTTAGAGAAAACATGAGTAGCGGGTGGGTTATTTAACTGCTCGCACATTCTATAGACTGCATTTGTGTAAAATACAAACAAACAGACATAGCCTTAGTATCCAAAATGAAACTGCCCTCTGAAAGACAATTGTGTGGCTCTGAAAAGAGCCGTTGTGTCTCCGGGCGTGCCTGGGTCGGGTGTCAGGGTCTAGGCTCGCTCTCCGCGGATGCGGCGGGCCAGCTGGATGTCCTTGGGCATGATGGTGACTCTCTTGGCGTGGATGGCGCACAGGTTGGTGTCCTCGAACAGGCCGACCAGGTAGGCCTCGCTGGCCTCCTGCAGAGCCATGACGGCCGAGCTCTGGAAGCGCAGGTCGGTCTTGAAGTCCTGGGCGATCTCTCGGACCAGGCGCTGGAAGGGCAGCTTGCGGATCAGCAGCTCGGTGGATTTCTGGTAGCGGCGGATCTCCCGGAGAGCCACAGTGCCGGGCCTGTAGCGGTGAGGCTTCTTCACTCCGCCGGTGGCCGGGGCGCTCTTACGGGCAGCTTTGGTCGCCAGCTGCTTCCTCGGCGCCTTCCCGCCGGTGGACTTACGCGCGGTCTGCTTGGTTCTGGCCATTCTTTACTGATATCTAAGCAACAACCTAGAAATGAAACAGTAAAGCGGGCGCTACGCTTTATAAAGAGGGAATACCCTGGAGCTATTGGCTAAACCTCATTCTGCCTGATGATTGGTTAGAGTTTGAATCCTAAGCAGTGATTGGGCATTTTGAATTCAGGCGCTAGTAAGTGCGTTCTGTCTCCTCCCCCCACAGCTCCTAAGCGAGCAGGCTGTTTCACTGCCCCTCGCTCTCTCCCTCCCGCCGTTTCAACACTAGTTTAATTCGGCCTGATATCAGTGCATGGGGACTATTACTATCGCATATCTAATACTTTAATAAATGAGGTTACAAGTTGAATGTGTACCCCTGTATTTAAGACATGATCTTATTAAAAACTATATTTCATTGTTCCGTTTAAGAAGTCACCTGGATTGTTTATTCCAATCCCTGTAGAAAGGTTATTAAGATTTAACAGCTAAAGATAATTGCTGCTGGCAGCGTGTGACGATGCAATAATGGGGGCTTCGTTGTGGTTGCACTCATTTCAACTGTGTACAGTTCATGAGGGCGATACGTGTGTGATTGCGCATTATGTTAATAAAATAAACGACAGGCTTTGAAATACGGAGTGGAGACGGCTTCAATAAGTGTGTATAGCCTGATCAATATAGGTCGAGCAAGTCGTGTAGTTACAGCACCACTCGCAGAACAGATGCAGTACATTTTAAACTGCTTATTTTGAATTAGTGTAACAATCACCGCATACATTATGTATTTAGTGCAATATATCGTGCTTTTCAAATGAGAAAGTAGCACTTGGCATAAAAGGGATCAGTAATTTAACTACCGAACTTACAACCCACTGTATCGATTTACACTAAATTACTTCACTTAAGTGCTTTCAACAGATGAATCTCGATTTCATAATCACTTCAAATGGAAGGCCGTGCCTCTAGGAAAGTGTGGGTGGCTCTTAAAAGAGCCGTTGGGGTTCGATCACTCGGTGGGGTCTTTACTTCTTGGCGGGCTTCTCGGTCTTCTTGGGCAGCAGCACGGCCTGGATGTTGGGCAGCACGCCGCCCTGGGCGATGGTCACGCCACCCAGCAGCTTGTTCAGCTCCTCGTCGTTGCGGACGGCGAGCTGCAGGTGCCGGGGGATGATGCGGGTCTTCTTGTTGTCCCGGGCGGCGTTGCCAGCCAGCTCCAGGATCTCGGCGGTCAGATACTCCAGCACAGCGGCCAGGTAGACCGGGGCTCCAGCACCGACCCGCTGAGCATAGTTTCCCTTCCGCAGCAGCCTGTGGACACGGCCGACTGGGAACTGCAGTCCAGCCCTGGAGGAGCGAGTCTTGGCCTTCGCTCTCTGCTTGCCACCGGTTTTGCCTCTTCCACTCATGATCGCACGGTCAGATACAGCAAGTATGGGATACAGAAGAACTACGCTGCCTGTGTTTTATAGACGCTCCTCTCCTTGGGATTGGTTCTTTCTTCCTCTTCCATCCGTCCACTCACAGAGCTGAATTGAGGCGCGCTCGACAGGAGCTGTAACCAATCCGCTCGCAGGTCTCAGATGTCTGTTTCCAGCGGGAGTAGGGGGCGGGAGCGGGTCTCCTGCGCTTTAGGATGAAGCAGCAGCTTTACTGTAGAGAGCAGGCGGAGCAGAGCCGTCAGCATTTCATTCACAACCAGTCAAGCCTTTATGGTACTATTTTAATTATATGCAACGTTTTATAGAGCTTTTTAGACGTTAGTATTTCAATAGTATTTCTGTATAATAGAAAACAATTACCAATCATTTATAATTAATTCATATTTGATTGATCCGCTAATTTATTTCAGCCATCCTGACAAACATTACATCAGTGACTTTCTTAGTGATGTAAATGGGTCAAATATTAGGAATGATATAGTTATGTTTAATTAGGTAATGATCATCAGATTAATTTATTTAACTGAGTTTTGCACCTTTTTTAAATAAGGGGGGGTGATTGAGAAGAGAGATACAGGCCAAAGATTGTCTGGGTAGGCTGCCCGCGCGGTTATTTAATGTGTGCTTGTATTACCCGGAGGTATTACCAGCAGATGCAGAGATATGCTGAAAACAACTTGTTATTTGCACAAAGGACTCTGTCTCATCATTTAACATCCAAACACAGGCTGCGGGAAGCCCCAAACGCGCTGACAGAGGTGCATAGTTCACTGCCTTATGTGGTTCAGCAAGTTGTAAATCGACTACATAGGTGCATTATTGTAGAAGCTGGTTGGAAGACTACTGGACATGTGTGTCTAGTTTTCTACAAATCCTGTTGTGGACAGGGTTTCTGATTGTAATGATGTGAATATGTGGATCGGTTTTTATTAACAATATAGGTATTTCATTTTGATTCATCAAGAATTCAAACTCAGGCAGAGTTTGTATTCGGAAATTATAGGTATTATGATTTATTAATTGTGATTTATTATGGTGTGTATGAAATGAGTGATTGATTGTTCTATTTACTCTATTAGTTGGGGTTAAGTGCAATATTATATTCCAGTGTATACTGTACTTTATGGTTGATTAAGGACTCTGGTCGGGCCCCGCGCTTACAATCGGTGGAATTCAACTGACAGGCAGTGTCCTGCGTGAGACTATATTACACTTCATCTCACTATTGAAAGGACATCTTCAGCAAAACCCAATTCAGCTATTTAAATATATCTTTATTCTTAAAACCATGAAAACTGCAATAAAGTTCCTATTAGAAATTGGTTGACTGCTCTGTCACAAGGAAGGAGCACAGCAAGAGCCTGTGATTTTTTTTCATGATTTTAAGAATGACCTATTCTAGACCTATGTGTTTCAGCATCCTTATACAGGTATATGGCCACAAATGGAACATACTTCAAGGATGATTAAACAGACTGGCGGTCGAAGTCAGTTCCTTCACTTCTTCAGAGCCGCTTTCTTGGCTTTCGGTTTGACGACTTTGGGCTTGGCCGCCTTGGTTTTCTTGGTTGCCTTCTTAGTACACTCAACAGGGGTAATGACAACAAACCATACATACAAATAGTATGAGAGTGCAGGGTGCAAAGTCTGCACTGTCCACATTAAAGGACAATGAGATCCCCTTCTTCCGCCATTGCAAACAATCATAAAAAACCAAATTATGCGAAGAAATAAAAAACAGAAAAGGAAATATCCCGGTTGCTAAAATTCTCCTTTAAAATCCTTTAAGCAGAGACCGTTGCACACAATCACATGCGTGCACGTCCCTCCCCGGCCCCCAGACACAGTCCCGACCGTGCTGGTCTTTCGTGGCTCCCACAGCCAGCGGCAATCCCTGTGCAGCTTGATGCTCACGGCCTCTCACCAGGGAACTCCACCGGCACTCCTGGATCCTCCCGGCCGAACAGCCACGGAACTGCAACACAAACAACTGGTGTTGTAACAAGCGTGTCTGATGCTTCTAGTCCAGTATTGAAGCCTCCTGTCTTCCTTTAAGACACTGCTGCTATAGCGTTAATGCGAACAGTGAAGCAGCAGTGGCGAGAACAGCAGACCTCAAAAATACCCCCGCTTTAAATCAACAAGTTGCACATTTCCTCATGGCTTAGCAGCTACTCCCGGCGCCACTTCAGACACCAGCCAAAACTCTCCATCACTGTATGAATGCGCCCCCGGTAAGCGCAGCCTCCTTGGATTTAAAGGTCACTCCCTCATTTAGGGAATAAGCAGATACAATCTCGGCAGCACAGGCTATTCAAAGGGACTTAGATAACATTCAGTTAGTGGCCGACACCTGGCAGATGAAATTCAATGTGGACAAGTGCAAGGTAATACATGCAGGTAACAAAAATGTCCACTATAATTACACTATGGGAGGAATAGAACTAGATGAAATATCACGTGAGAAAGACCTAGGAGTCTATGTGGACTCCTCACTTTCTCCATCCAAACAGTGTGGTGAGGCAATAAAAAAGGCAAACAGAGTGTTACGGTATATTATCAAAAGTGTAGAATTGAGAACAAGGGCAGTGATGTTCAGACTGTACAATGCACTAGTTAGAGCTCATCTGGATACTGTGGACAGTTCTGGGCTCCACACTTCAAGAAAGATATCGCTGCTCTAGAGGCAGTTCAGAGGAGAGCAACCAGACTTATTCCAGGTCTGAAGGGAATGTCCTACTGAGAGACTGAGGAACTGAACCTTTTCACCCTGGAACAGAGGAGACTACGTGGGGACTTGATCCAAGTCTTCAACATCATGAATGGCATAGACCACATCAAACCAGAGGAGCTTTTCCAGATCAGCAGGGACACACGCACCCGGGGACACAAATGGAAATTGGGCTTCAAGGCATTCAAAATGGAAAACAGGAGACGCTTCTTTATACAGAGAGTAGTCACAATCTGGAACAAACTCCCCAGCAATGTGGTAGATGCTGAAAATTTGGTAACATTTAAAAATAGACTGGATAGGATCCTTGGATCACTTAGTTAATAATGGACACCAAACGAGCACGATGGGTCGAATGGCCTCCTCTCGTTTGTAAACTTTCTTATGGTCTTCTTATGAGTGTAAAGCTCATTTTGTATGAATACATATGCAACCAATTAAGACAAATATATAAAAAGAGTAGCTTCTTATTACATATATGTATTTATATATATAATAAAAGTGGTTCAGGGGTGCAAAGAATAATTGAAAAGATAAAAACTAAACAGACAAAGTTTCACTTACTGGGTTTTTTCAATTTAAATATTTTTTAACAAGAGCAGTAGATAATAAAAAGTGAAGAAATCTCTGCAGTACAGAAAATTTACTTTACATTGTATGTGTGTGTATGTGTGAATGTGAATATGAGAGTGAAGGAGAGAGGGAGATTAAATGTCCTCACAGCTTTCATCATCAGAATCATCCCTTCTCTGCAGGTCTCTCTGCTACATGAGAGCTGGCTGTAGGAGCCAATTAGTTTGTTTAACGTGTTATTATTTACAGTGAGCTATCAACAAGGATAGTTAAGGTGTTGGATGGGGACGGTGTTTGAGAGGGAGTGTGGCAGTGCCGGATCCGGTTGAGGCGGTGTGTGGAGAACCTGGAGAAGGTCTGCCACCTCCCCAGTACTATACAGATTGGTGAAGCTAGAGGGCTGGTCTACTATGATGTGATGCCAAAACTCTGCAGGCGGTGTCAGGGCCGAGACCACGTTGTTGCCCAGTGCACAGCGGTGGTCAGCTGCAAGTGTAAGGGAGGTCACCTGACACACGCCTACAGAGAAAAGATACTCTGCAACCTCTGTGGCTGTGGGGGCCATATTTATAAAAATAACATCCGGCCCCGCCGTGGTGGACCGGCCCCCTGAAAAGGAAAATAGACCCACAGGTAGCGGAACACACTTTTCCAAAGTCAAGGTCGATGTGAAGATCACACTGGATACAGCGGAGATGTACTCAGACTTCAGGACTTGCAGTGCAGCGGCGCCGAGATGCGGATGCACCGAGGCGCACCAGGCTGAAGATCGCCGGGGCCCACAGGTACGTGGCGTTTAAACACACTAAGGCTGACTAAAGTCACACTGGATGCAGCGGAGATGCACTCAAGCACTCAGTTTGCAGGCAAGAGCAATTTCCCTGGAAACAAAAATGCTCCTAGAGCCCTAGGAGGAAGGGAAATGTGATACCAATCTTTAGCCGCAGCCGCGCGCTACAGTAGATGGTGTAGCTGGGGAAGTTACTCCCTTATCGGCTCGGAATCGGCTGGAATCCGGGGACCGAGAGGGCCCAGCGGACTTTTTTATTTATTTATTTATTTACCCGTGCTCATTTGCCTGAAAAGAAATAGATTGCTGTGGAAAGAAACCCTGCTGATAAAGGGGGTTAGAGACGCAATACAATTTAATAAGACAATGAAAGTCTATATGTAAATTGTCTTTTAATGCTCACAGATCCGTGGATCGAGTCCAAGTCGTGAACGGCAAAAGAGGAAGAATGGGGCCCCCCGGTCCGGTAGTCAGCTTTGATACACTTACGTTCACAGAGTTCCCATGAGTAACTGCATAGCCCCTCCCCCTCTGGGCGGTTTCTCGACTCGAAGGATAACTAAGAAAGCCATTTTTACACTAAAGTCAGAAAACCCAGCTCTCCGGTTGGATAACTGGACGTGAAAGGAAACGGAGCTTTTGGATATCAAAATAAAAGAAAGATTATCCATCGTTGCTTTGCATGAGCCAGCTCGACTGCGAATGTAAGTTTTGTCTTTTTATCTCAGTGGATGGAAACAAAGTTAACTGTTTCTACTAGTGTACCCCTAGCTAATGCTATTCACTGGTTTTCCCTATTCATGAAAAACAATAGTACGGTACAGGATTTAACTCCTTCATTGCTAGTTCAATGTTTCAGATGTCGTGAAGGATTAAAATGTGAAATACTGGAATATACGCTGTATTTAGATTGAGCAGCTGTATTGTGGAACATCTTTGGACTGTACTGTATCAGCTAAGCAAGGTAAAATACATTATCATGAATGGTGATGAAGAAGTATCTGTTTTACCTGTGACTAAGAGGCAAGTGAAACCTACATTTAAAGCTATGGAGGAAACGCAGAATCGTCTTATTGGCTCACGGAAAGGCAAGCTAGGTCAGCTGACAGGCAAGATGAATGAAATGCGTTACTTAGTGGATGATGATGACAACTTGGAAATAATTAAGACCAAATTAATGATCGAGTTCAGCCAGCTTTTTGGAGATTTTTGTGAGCTGAACACAACAGTAAAACAACTACTTCAGCAGCAATCCGAAAAGGAAATGAATGATGATCAGCTTAATTGGTTTGAGCCCAAAGCTAGTTCATTCAGAGAATTCATAGGGAAAACTGAGATATGGATAGAAGAAGTCCATAAACGTATGAAACAAGCCAGGCAGTGTGATGAAGTGGTCAAGCCATCAGATAGCATATCTAGT
This sequence comes from Amia ocellicauda, assembly GCF_036373705.1. NCBI lineage: Eukaryota > Metazoa > Chordata > Actinopteri > Amiiformes > Amiidae > Amia > Amia ocellicauda. The sequence continues at coordinate 61,370,189 of NC_089850.1, forward strand.
GTGTCATCAGTTACTAGAAGGAGAAAACAAAGCCACAGTGGACATTCTTCACTTGCTTCATCATCTGCACATTTAAAGGCTGAAGTGGAAAGAGCTACTTTGATAGCTAAAGCAGCTGCACTGAAGCAAAAACAAGCTTTAGACAGACAGGAAGCCCAGCTAAAGGCTCAGAGAGAGGAACAGGAAGCCCAGCTAAAGGCTCAGAGAGAGGAGTTGGAGCTACAAACAGCTTTAGCAGCCTCAAATGCTAAAATTAAGGTTTTGGAGGAATTTGAGAGTTTCCAAGTCCCATCTAAATGCACTAGTGATGGAATGAACTCCTATCTGGAGTCCTACCTGCTATGAAACAGATGAGTCAGAGCAACAAGGAGGAGGAGCTGCATGAACCTGAAAGCCAATGGAAGCCTAGCCTTTCTGCCCTATATACTGCTGTGGAGAAAGAACGACAGTTGAGCTTCAGTTACCAACGAGCTCCTATCAGTGCCACTCAGCCAGAAGATTATGTGACAGGGTCATTGTACAGTGTCATGCAGCGACAAAATGACATCATAGAATTCCTGATAAAACAACAAAGGCTGTCTACCCTACCACCATTGGATATACACATCTTCAAAGGGGACCCTTTGGAGTACAGGCTGTTCATCAGAGCATTTGAACACGGAGTGGAGGATAGAACAGATAGCAGCAAGGACAGACTTTACTTCATGGAGCAATACACCAATGGTCAGCCCAGAGAGTTGATTCGGAGCTGCCTCCACATGGATCCAGACCAGGGTTATATAAAAGTGAGGAAGCTTTTGGAAGAGCACTTTGGAGATTAATACAAGATCTCCGTAACATACATAGACAAGGTTCTGAGTTGGTCTACTATTAAGTCTACTATGATGGAGAGGCACTCCACTCATAAGCTCTCTTTCTCACTGGATGTTGTAATGCCATGATGGATATGGATTACATGTAAGAGTTCAACAACGCAGCTAATATGCGTATTATTGTTGCCAAGCTTCCATACAAGCTGAGGGAAAGGTGGAGAGGTGTGGCCTTTAATATCCAGGAATGGAGTAACAAAGAGCAAAATTGAAAGACCTTGTTGACTTTGTTAACAAGCAAGCTAAGATAGCATTGCACCCACTGTTTGGAGACATAAAGGACAGCACTGTGGTGAAGGGACAAGCAAAGTCTCATGCACACTCACACAGTAAAAGTGGTTACAAAAGGAGTTTCACCACAACTGTCACTATGGTGGACAATCAGACAGAAGGCAGAGAGTCTAAGCCTATGGGAAAGAACTCTGGCAGTCCTGTCTGTGCATTTACCAAGCCCTGTGTCTTCTGCCAAGGTGAAAATAGCATGGAGCTGTGTAAACAGATTAAGAAGTCTCTTCATAAGGAGAAGATTGACTTTCTACAGAGCAAAGGGCTGTGCTTCAGCTGTCTAAACAAAGGACATATGAGTAGAACATGCAAGGAGAAGAGTTGCAAAGTCTGCTCATTGACACACCCTACTGTGTTACACATTAAGAGCAAGGAAACAGTTACTCCCAAAGAAGTGCAATTGGAAGACATTGAAAAACAGTCTATTATCAGTGGTTTTGTTGGAACAGAAAAGGAGATCTGTGGACATACCGGGGCTGGTGACGGCGACAGCATTTTGGCTATTGTACCTGTTCAAATCAAGTTGAAGAAGGGTAATAAAGTGGTTGCTACCTATGCTTTCCTTGACCCAGGCAGTACTGCCACTTTTTGCACTGAGGAGCTGATGAGAGAGCTCAATGTCAATGGTAGAAAGATAGACATACTGCTGAAAACTATGGGTGGAGAAAAGATAATCAGTAGTCAGATAGTGTCAGGCTTGGAGGTTAGCAGACTGGAGGACAGCAACTTCATAGAGCTTCCAGATGTCTTCATTCAAAAGACCATTCCAGTGAGCAAGGAGAACATCCCACTGCAAAAGGATGTGGACAGGTGGCCTTATTTGGAGGAAGTGCGACTCCCTCAAATTGAGACAGAAATAGGATTGCTGATCAGGACAAACACGCCAAAGGCTATGGAGCCATGGAAGGTCATCAGTAGTGTGCATGATGGACCTTACGCAGTGCAAATCATGCTAGGATCTCTTAGAGAAGACACATGTGACAGAACAAGAAGTGGACTTATTCAGGTAACAACAAATCGAATATCGGTTGTCAGGCTGGATGAGCTGTGGAGTCAGCAGTTCAAGAACGACTTCCCTGAGTGCAGTCAGGATGACCAACTGGAAATGTCAAGGGAAGACCACCAGTTTATGGATTTGGTCTCACAATCTGCCGGACTTGTGAATGGACATTACAGCATTGGGCTGCCGTTAATGAACAAAGTGATCAACATGCCAAACAACTGCAGAGTAGCTGAACAGCACACTCTGAACTTAAGAAAAAAGTTAATCAAGAATCCCTCATTTCATGCTGATTACACTGCATTCATGAGTGACATTATCACGAATGGTTATGCCGAGAGGGTTCCCAGTGAAGAGGTCAGCTGCAGTGATGGAAAGGTATGGTATATACCACATCATGGTGTGTACCATCCAAAGAAGCAGAAGATATGTGTAGTGTGAGGCATCATTCCAAGGTACCACACTGAACGACCAGCTGCTACAGGGGCCAGATCTCTCAAGCACACTGATAGGTGTTATCACCAGATTCAGACAAGAGCAAGTAGCGATTATGGCTGATGTGGAGGCCATGTTCCATCAAGTGAAGGTGCCATCTGAAGATTCTGACCTTCTCAGATTTCTCTGGTGGACACATGGTGACATCACTCTAGCCTTGGTGGAGTATAAGATGGTCATGCACTTATTCGGTGCAACGTCATCACCAAGCTGTGCCAGCTTTGCCCTTAAAAAATGTGCAGAAGACAACAGAGAGCAGTTTGATGCCAAGGTGGTTGACACAGTACATCACAATTTTTATGTTGACGACTGTCTGAAATCATTCAGCTCCAAGGAAGAAGCTGTGTCATTGTATCATGACCTGAGAGTCATCTGCGCTAAGGGAGGATTCAGACTAACTACATGGGTGAGCAACAATCGTGCCGTACTGTCTACTATTCTCGAAGAGGAGAGAGCAAAGGAGGTCGAGGACTTGGACCTGGATCAAGATGCACTCCCAGTAGAGCGAGCATTAGGCATACAGTGGTGTGTCCAATCTGACAAATTCAAGTTCAGATTCATCATCCAAGACAGGCCTCTGTCCAGAAGGGGTATTCTTTCAGTTGTCAGCTCGATCTACGATCCTTTGAGAATCTTGTCGCAAGTGGTTCTGACAGCTAAGAAGATTCTGCAAGTGCTTTGCAGAATGAAGCTAGGCTGGGACGATGTCATACCAAATCAACTTGTACAGCAGTGGTCTGACTGGATGAAGGAACTGCACCAGCTGAAAGACTTTGAAGTTGAACAGTGTTTTAAGCCTGCAGGCTTTGGAGACTCCTCATTCGCTCAGCTGCATAATTTCTCAGGTGCGAGTGAAGAGGGCTATGGTACAGTGAGCTACCTTCTGCAACGGAACAGCCGCAATCAAGTGCATTGCGCCTTTGTCATGGGAAAGATCATCCAGATGGTTCCAGACAGACATGGACTTGTACGTCAGGTCCACATCAAGACTAAGACCAGCATACTGCACAGACCCATCACTAAGGTCTGTCTTTTTCAAGAAGCAGAATAAGAATGAGACAGTGGTAAAAGTTGATCTCCTGCGGTGAGTCATGTGCTAGTAACCTCTGACTTCAGGTAATAGAAGGCAATGGAAGACTGAAGATTGTTCAACAAAAGTTTCAGTTAACTTGGCTCCTTGTGTTTTTAATTAGTAATTATTGCATAGCCATAGATAACAATTTGGGGCCGGTATGTAGAAGCCAATTAGTTTATTTAACGTGTTATTATTTAGAAGAAATATATTTATTCTGTATTTGTCAGTTTATGCATTTGGATTAATTGTAATTGCAATCTTTATGTATGTTCCATGGCTCGTGCGCTTATATATATATATATATATATATATATATATATATATATATATATATATATATATTGAAATCAACTGTCATATATTCAATTAGTTTAGCTATGGAGCCTCACTGACTGTGTCATAACATCTGTGTTAATTCATGAAATCAACTTGTAAATATGTATAATGATTACAATGAAATCGTGTACATAGCCGTAAATATTTGACCTGTGGAACCAGTGGAATAAATGTTTATTTGCATTATTTAATACGGAGTCTGTGTGGATAACGACAGGGTGATGTGTGTCAACCATCAGCCCAAGCTAAAACTAAGAAAGCCACTTCTACACTGGCCTTCGAGACTGGAGGCTTCCAACATGCCACAACTTGATGGCTGGGGCTGACTCAAAGTCTGTGATGGAAGCAGAGGACAGCTGTACAGTCAGCAGCTCTGACAAGATCTGACTCTTAAGACTGGCCCCCCAGTCACTTTTGACCAGCTTCATGACACTGAATTCCCACTCACAATCAGCTGTTGAAGTGAGGATGCAAAGGATGAGGTCAACCACTTGGAGTATGTCTGAGCAGTCCTGGCCAAGCTGCTGATTGACCTCAGGCCAGGAGATGTTTTGTTGACACTGGGGTCCTGGTACAGCCCCGACTTAAGAACAGTCCACTGGTCCAGGACTTCTCCCACCTTCACCCCAGATCTCAGCAGCACAGGTTCAAAGTGCATGATGAGCTCCTGCACATCAGACTCACCAAAATCTACAATAATAGAGATTAAAGATGTAGAAGATGTGTTGGACAAAAAAAATATATAAAATCAGTGACTTTTAATATTTATTAAAAAAAACAGAAAAACTCACCAGTATTTCTGTCTTCCTCTGGCCAGTATCGGAAGTTGGTAATCCACATGGCATGCAGGATCCCATGGCTCACATCTGCATACCTGTTGTCCATTGTCTTTGAAAGCAGGTCTATGAGGTGGTTTTTTGACTGATTCAGAGAGCGGTCGTCACATGGCTTTAGGCTGACATCCTCATGCTGGTGTAACGTTAAGTGTGGGGGGTGTATTTTGATAAGAGCATTTTAGCTCTGAGCTGAAGCACTGATCTAAAGAAGACCTCTCCCCCAAAGTTATCAGATTTCCTTGGCTCATCAACGTGTGAACTGGTGGCAGTCTTGGGAGGATGGCACCGAGAATAGTCCAAATAGCTTGGAATCCCTGCTGTGAGATGTCTGGGGAAGGGGGCCTGTAGGTAATAAAAACTCTTTGAAATGGACGAGAGCAGAAATCCCAACACAGAGCTATGAACCCGGGCCAACCGGCATTTCCAAAAGATGGCATAAATCAAGCCCCCTCCAATAGGACACTGGGGGCTGAAACCGAAATCCAATCTCACAAACTCAAGAACCAATCATCTATTGATCTGACAGGCGTATAAAGGGTAGCGCATGGCATCTCTCTCTCTCTCTCTCACCCGAACCAGTAACCCGCTGCCACAGCTAAACCTACAACTCTGTTGCCAGAACCGAAACGGAACCAACTAAATCTTTGCCGGCAACAGAAGAGTTAAACTGGGAGAAGGAGATTGAGCCGTACAAAGAATTATTTTAAAGTACTTTATTAAATAAAGAATTTTACAAACTGCGCCTGCCCGCCTGTACCCATCTGATAAGTGGAGTTTTACAGCTGAACAATTGATTAAGTCGACTGAATACGAAAGTGTCAGTCATTTAAATAGCTATTGAGTCTTAAGATACTTGACCCTTGGAAACGAACAGGGCCCTACTTTCCTCAAAGACTTTGTCTTCAAGTAACTATGGTGGAAAAACCCTGCTTGCAAAGAAGATTTTGTGCACAACCTTGGAGCCTTCAAACCAGTGGAAAATCTGTTTGGAAAAGACTCTACATTCGCGAAACCCCAACTTCCAGGTGCATCGACTGAGTGGAAGTTCTTGGACAAAGCCGAACCGGACTGCCTTTGTTCCAACCACACGGACCTTGTGCCGTGTGCTGTTATCTGAGCCCGAAGACAGAGAGGCCTCTCTGCGACAAAGTTCAGATAAGTTTAACAGTTTGGAGTTTATCATTCATGACATTTGAGAAATCAATTAGAAATGTTAATCTGTGATTCATAACTCTAGAATGTGTAATATAATTTAGTTTTGCTTAAATATAAATATGTGTTGCATTGAACAGTTTTGTTTGACAATTTTAGAAATAAAACCTGTCAACGCTGAGAAATGTCTTCTCATTCCTGTGTAACTGTTTAGTCTGAAATTGACACACGTTAATAGACATTAGATTATTGGTGGCCCCGCCTATCCTTAATCATTGAATAATAATCAGTTAAGGGAAATTGTGGTGACAAGTAATGATAGGATCTTTCTCGGCACCTAAATGTAAATGAGACTGATATATATATATATATATATATATATATATATATATATATATATATATATATATAATGAGAAGTTACCTGACATAAATACTAACCTGCGTAGTTATTTAATGTCTGACTAAGAATACTAATGAGAGACTCACCTTCGTCTTACTAACCGGTATTGTAGTCAATGTGTTTATAACCTTTTTTGTTTAACGATTTGTGTGTTATCATATGCGATCCCATGGTCTTTGAATTGGTCACGGAAGTGATTTGTCTTTGATTTGTTGATCTAGAGTTGAATTTTAATTAGTTTTTCCCTTTTGTATAATTAGTGTAGTGCTACATTTAGTCTTTGTTTTGAATAAATTTGACAATTTATATCTTTGGAATTGGTGTCTGCGTCCAATTATTACAGAAATTGAGTTCTACAAGATTCCAGGATTCGTGATAAGGTGATACTATAAATTCACTTCTTTAATTGAAATTTATAAGTGTACCTTACGCTACACTGGTTTGTTCCCAGCACTGTCTTCAGCATAGGTCCAGGTCTACAAATGTTGATAGAGAGAGAGAGACTACTTTGAGTGACTTCATCTTATGATATTACTTTGGGTTGGCCGTGCACTGGCTCCGGAGCACGGAGCCAGCTCCAGAACCCAGAGCCGGAGCAGAGCTGGGCAGTTTTTGTTAGTTGTGCACCAGAGCCGGAGTGGAGCTGGAGCTGGCAGTGCTGGAACCGGGTGCAGCAGGATTCAGGCATATTGGAGCGCTCCGGAGCCTAAATTTTCCCACATATTAAATCCAGTTTTCTTAAATTAACAAAATATATAACTTCATAGGTATAGTTGTATTAGTTTGTATTTAGTTGTAATAGTTGTATTAATTGTAATTATATGAGACCTTCACTTTCTCACTCTGTTCAAGAAGTGATTCTATAATCTCAGGGCACATCTCTCGTGAACCACTTCCAAAAGAAGGAAATTCTATTTTAACTATCTCCAGACTATCTAATTTTATAGCCATCTGTTATCTGAAATGTCCTGACTTTAGTTTGTCAAAAAGTTGGTTGCCAGGAAGTTAAGGTCACATGCTGCAGTCATGCCCCTGAACCTTGTTTGCCACTAGGGTTGCCACTTTTAAGATACGAAAATACTTTCGAGGGGGGGCGTTGGTGAAATGTCAACTGAGAGGGGGTGCTGGCGATTTGTTGACGATGGGGGGAGGTTGAGGGCAAATTGTACACTGATAACATTTTTAATGACATATCCAGTAGATTACAGTACTTAAAATAGCTGGACATCTTCCAAAAATACTGGAAAGCACATACACTATATGGTATGTAGACACCTGCTCGTCGAACATCTCATTCCAAAATCATGGACATTAAATTGGAGTTGGTCCCCAATTTAATGCAATAACAGCCTCCATTCTTTCCACTAGATGTTGGAACATTGTTGAGGGGATTTGCTTCCATTCAGCCACAAGAGCATTATTGAGGTCGGGCACTGATGTTGGGTGATCAGGCCTGGCTCACAGTCGGCATTCTAATTCATCCCAAAGGTGTTCGATGGGGTTGAGGTCGGGGCTCTGTGCAAGCCAGTGTCAAGTTCTTCCACACTGATCTTGACAAACCATTTCTGTTTGCAAAGGAAATAGGAAAGGGCCTTCCCCAAACTGTTGCCCAAAAGTTGGAAATGCAAAATTGTCTAGAATGTCATTGTATGCTGTAGCGTTAAGATTTCCCTTCAGTGGAACTAAGGGGACCGAACCATGACAAACAGCCCCAGACCATTATTCGTCCTCCAAACTTTACATTTCGTACAATGCATTCAGGCAGGTAATGTTCTCCTGGCATCCACCAAACCTAGATTCCTCCATCGGACTGCTAGATGGTGAAGCATAATTCATCACTTCAGAGATCGCTTTTCCACTGCTCCAGAGTCCAATGGCGGTGATCTTTACAACACTCTAGCCAATGCTTGGCATTGCACATGGTGATCTTAGGCACATGGTATGGCTGCTCAGCAATGGAAATCCATTTCATGACGCTCCCGACAATCAGTTATTGTACTGACGCTGCTTCCAGAGGCAGTTTGACTGAAGGGGTGATTACTTATGCATTCAATTATTTTCTGCTTTGTATTTGTAACTAATTTAGACAATTTTCAGATTATATTTTGCACTTTGACATTATGGACATTTTCTGGCTTGATCAGTGGTAAAAACTCCTGATTAAATCCATTCTGATTTCATGTTGTAACACAATGACATGTGGAAAAGCTCAAGGGGGGTGAATACTTTTGAGAGCCACTGTATACAACTGTCAGCAATGGGTGTGGCTGAAATAGCCAAATCCACTAATTAGAAAGGGTGTCCGCATACTGTTGGCTGGCAACCCTAATTGCCACAGACATCTTTACAATTGTATACTTTTTCATGTTTGAATGGTTAAACAGATGTTTGTTATTAATATTTTGGTTTTGTTAAACAGCTATTTACATAAAATAAGTAAAAAATGAAACGTTATAAATAATGATCCCATCCTAGTTTGCACTGTCTGTTGTGGCTCCAGAGCTGGAACTGGTTAAAAGCAGCTAGAGATGGAGCAGCAGTGTGGAGCTGCACCGGAGCTGCTCCGGAGCTGGAGCTGGGGCTGCTGGAGCCAGCTTGGAGCCGGAGCCAGCAAACCTGGAGCACTGCCAACCCTAATATTAATATTAATATAAATGATTATATAATGTACACTTAATGATAAGTACGGTCTATTTGGTAGTTGTACCCAGATGTGTATTTGAACATTAAAGCCAGGATGGAGGACAGGTAGTCATTGACTTCGGCCACGGTCACTGAGGACCGCTGCATGGTTAGGGACAGGCTGCTGAGGTGAGTCAGCAAGTCATGAAGGAAGCAGGAGAATTTGATGATGGCCCCATCTTTCACAATATGGAGGAATCCACGGGCCTTTGCCTTCTGTGTTTCATTCTCAGCTCCTTCAGTTGACTGTGCCTGACATGATAAATGCATAGAATGTAATTAGTATAAAATTACATTTTCAAATATAAAGGAATTATTACAATTAATTAATAAACACCTAAAATACACTAAACTAACACCCTACTGTACTGTCAACCTGATTGCAACCTGTCAAGCCCAGACACATCTCTACATTTGTGGATAGGAAATAATACTACCATAACTGTCTGGTTCCTACTAGCCTACAATACCTAAGAACATAAGAACATAAGAAAGTTCACAAACGAGAGGAGGCCATTAGACCCATCGTGCTCGTTTGGTGTCCATTAATAACTAAGTGATCCAAGGATCCTATCCAGTCTATTTTAAATGTTCCCAAATTTTCAGCATCTACCACATTGCTGGGGAGTTTGTTCCAGATTGTGACTACTCTCTGTATAAAGAAGCGTCTCCTGTTTTCCATTTTGAATGCCTTGAAGCCCAATTTCCATTTGTGTCCCTGGGTGCGTGTGTCCCTGCTGATCTGGAAAAGCTCCTCTGGTTTGATGTGGTCGATGCCCTTCATGATTTTGAAGACTTGGATCAAGTCCCCACGTAGTCTCCTCTGTTCCAGGGTGAAAAGGTTCAGTTCCTCAGTCTCTCAGTAGGACATTCCCTTCAGACCTGGAATGAGTCTGTTTGCTCTCCTCTGAACTGCCTCTAGAGCAGCAGTATCCTTCTTGAAGTGTGGAGCCCAGAACTGCACACAGTATTCCAGATGAGGTCTAACTAGTGCATTGTACAGTCCTAACAGTCTTAACATTCTTGGGTAACCCCTATGAAGACACTGTATAGGAAGTTGAAGAAAGTGTTTTTGTGATTATTATATAATGTTTTATATTAATACTAGCATTAGAAGTAGTTTTGTATACAGACTGAGCAGATTTGATTTAGCAGGACAAGTAAAGGGTCAACAAGGTTGATTTGTTAGAAACTCCTGTCAGTAATGAAAGATTACACAGTGCCAAAATAGCCTACAGCTGTCTGCTGAGAATTTGTTTATGACTTAATCGTTTCTCTAGATAGGCAGAAATTGTTTCTGTTAACGAGCAATTGACACTAGGTAAATGACGACCGTGGGGTCGCATCTTCCTAGTGCACATCAAAGACGGACATCTGCTTTGGATCCATCACCTCTTCACGGGAGGACAGATCGTAAAACGGACCCGGACCTGTATCTTCTGATTGAATGAACGGCCATAAGATGTTACGTTACTTTTCCTATAAAGTTGTACTCATGTTTGTAAACATTAAGTCTCACTGAAGGAATTATTTCTGACGTGGAGCTTCCGAGCGGCTCGATTAAAGTTCTATTTGCTTTATCTCCGCGACTTCGCCACTTATTTCCCACACGGTTCTACACCCTACAATGAACCTGCGGAAGGACGTCCACTGAAGGCCGAGAGGATCTTAAGGACCATGGACAGCAGGCAGGTTCTCAGTGAGGACCCAAGCATGGACATCTCCTTTACCTTGAGTGCAGACTTTGTGCTGTATTGTGTTTGGCATTGAATGCCCAAAGGGGTTCATGAAAACTATACAGTTTTTGAGAACTTTCATCTTTAAATTGAATGACAGCAAAAACATTCTATTCTCTGGAGAGAGAATACAGTTCACTGTGTCAATAAGTAGGCCATATCCATTGGATCTTCCCCTTCATGGAAGATAAAAATCAAATGCGCTGTTCATAATTAGTTTACAATATGACTTCACATTTCTTGTTTTGGTGTTCCAAATTGAGAAGTTGTGTCATTTAATTTGTGTAAATGTGTGTATAGTGTTCCCATGCCTCCCACAGATGCTCGATTGGATTGAGATCTGTGGAATTTGGAGGCCAAGTCAACACCTTGAACTCATGATTCATCAGACCAGGCCACCTTCTTCCATTGCTCCATGGTCCAGTTCTGATGCTCATGTGCCCATTGTAGGCGCTTTTGGCAGTGGACAGGGGTCAGCATGGCACCCTGACTGGTCTGCGGCTACGCAGCCCCATATGCAACAAACTGCAATGCACTGTGTCTTGACACCTTTCTATCAGAACCAGCATTCACTTTTTCAGCAATTTGAGCTACAGTAGCTCATCTGTTGGATCGGACCACACGGGCCAGCCTTCGCTCCCCACGTGCATCAATGAGCCTTGGCCGCACATGACCCTGTCGCCAGTTCACCGCTTTTCCTTCCTTGGCCCACTTTTGATAGGTACTGACCACTGCAGACCGGGAACACCCCACAAGAGCTGCAGTTTTGGAGATGCTCTGACCCAGTCGTCTAGCCATCACAATTTGGCCCTTGTCAAAGTCGCTCAGATCCTTACGCTTGCCCATTTTTCCTGCTTCTTACACATCAACTTTAAGGACAAAATGATCACTTGCTGCCTAATATATCCCACCCACTGACAGGTGCCATGATAACGAGATTATCAGTGTTATTCACTTCAGTGGTCGGTGGTCATAATGTTATGTCGGTGTGTATATATATATATACAGTGAGGGAAAAAAGTATTTGATCCCCTGCTGATTTTGTATGTTTGCCCACTGACAAAGAAATGATCAGTCTATAATTTTAATGGTAGGTTATTTTAACAGTGACAGACAGAATAACAACAACAAAATCCAGAAAAACACATTTCAAAAAAGTTATACATTGATTTGCATGTTAATGAGGGAAATAAGTATTTGACCCCTTCGACTTAGTACTTGGTGGCAAAACCCTTGTTGGCAATCACAGAGGTCAGACGTTTCTTGTAGTTGGCCACCAGGTTTGCACATCTCAGGAGGGATTTTGTCCGACTCCTCTTTGCAGATCCTCTCCAAGTCATTAAGGTTTCGAGGCTGACGTTTGGCAACTCGAACATTCAGCTCCCTCCACAGATTTTCTATGGGATTAAGGTCTGGAGACTGGCTAGGCCACTCCAGGACCTTAATGCGCTTCTTCTTGAGCCACTCCTTTGTTGCCTTGGCTGTGTGTTTTGGGTCATTGTCATGCTGGAATACCCATCCACGACCCATTTTCAATGCCCTGGCTGAGGAAAGAAGGTTCTCAACCAAGATTTGATGGTACATGGCCCCGTCCATCGTCCCTTTGATGCGGTGCAGTTGTCCTGTCCCCTTAGCAGAAAAACACCCCCAAAGCATAATGTTTCCACCTCCATGTTTGACGGTGGGGATGGTGTTCTTGGGGTCATTCCTCCTCCTCCAAACACGGCGAGTTGAGTTGATGTCAAAGAGCTCGATTTTGGTCTCCTCTGACCACAACACTTTCACCCAGTTCTCCTCTGAATCATTCAGATGTTCATTGGCAAACTTCAGATGGGCCTGTACATGTGCTTTCTTGAGCAGGGGGACCTTGCGGGCGCTGCAGGAATTCAGTCCTTCATGGCGTAGTGTGTTACCAATTGTTCTCTTGGTGACTGTGGTCCCAGCTGCCGTGTAGTTCTGGTCTGATTCCTCACCGTTCTTCATGATCATTGAAACTCCACGAGGTGAGATCTTGCATGGAGCCCCAGACCGAGGGAGACTGACAGTTATTTTGTGTTTCTTCCATCTGTGAATAATTGCACCAGCTGTTGTCACCTTCTCACCAGCTGCTTGGCGATGGTCTTGTAGCCCATTCCAGCCTTGTGTAGGTCTACAATCTTGTCCCTGACATCCTTGGACAGCTCTTTGGTCTTGGCCATGGTGGAGAGTTTGGAATCTGATTGATTGATTGCTTCTGTGGACAGGTGTCTTTTATACAGGTAACAAGCTGAGATTAGGAGCACTCCCTTTAAGAGAGTGCTCCTTATCTCAGCTCGTTACCTGTATAAAAGACACCTGGGAGCCAGAAATCTTGCTGATTGATAGGGGATCAAATACTGATTCCCTCATTATCATGCAAATCAATTTATAACTTTTTTGAAATGTGTTTTTCTGGATTTTTTTTTTTGTTATTCTGTCTCTCACTGTTAAAATACACCTACCATTAAAATGATAGACTGATCATTTCTTTACTTTTTTCCCTCACTGTATATATATATGTAACGTTTTGGTTTTTGTATTTTTTGTATAATATTTATTAATTTGTATTAATGGTGTGCTAGTGTGTTGTCTCTTTCTCTGTCTGTGATGCCTTGTACCTTGTGTTGTCTGCCTTTCCCCTCCATGTTCAAACTGTAGGTTGTTCTTGTAGCACAGACAATTGCTAGTCTGCAATTTTTGTAATATTCTATGCAGTTGTTATGAATTGTATAATACATTTCACTTTAAAAAGTATGATTCTTAAATGTCTTTTATTTTTCAACATAATAATATGGGTGTGGGGGGGGCGGTGTGGAAGAACAATCATTTTCAATCAGGTTGGAGCGTTAGTTGCAATGCCTTTAATACACGTAGCGTGGAGAGCAACAGTGAATCAAGAAGATCCCAAAGACACTCTGCCTTCATTTTAACAGTCAGAGCTTTTATACACAAAAATCAAAGAGCTGGTTATAATCATAAAGTCATTACTATCTTAAAAGTTAGCTAAGCAGAATATATATCATTATAGGACAGAGTTCATAGATCATCACATGGATTAGGAAGCAGGCACTTAAATCATACTGTTTGACATTGTCTGAAAGATTATCATCGTAAATAACAAACAGAAATCAAGCTTCCTTCTGGCCTGACCTTCTAGCTTGACCTTATCTTTCTTAAGTATACAAGAGAGAAAAACAGGTATTAGAGAAAGAATTTCTAACTCTCCTTCCACGGGGGGGGGGGGGGGCAATATGAAAGATGGAAGTTGTAATTCTCTGTGAATATATTTATATATTATTAGTAATTTACTCATTGAGGTTAAAAGATCTTGGACTCAGGCTCCAGCAGGGGGAGATGGCCGTCCCCGGAGGTGGGTCTCATCATGGGATCCTGAGCTCCCCCAGATCTTTTATTTGCCAGTTCTTAAAGGCTTCCTCCTTGCCCCTCTGATGGACCTCCAGATTGACATAGTCCCTGACTAGGACCATGCCCCTCCGCGCGATGACGATTGGGTCCAGCTCCTGCTTGTTGAATAAGCAGATGTTCCGTCCCTCCCACAGGGCCTGTTTCACTGCGCAGACGACACACCACCAGCACCTCAGGGTTGGAGATGTAATTCCCCTGGCTGGTCCATATAGGATCTGCTGGGCGGTCGCTGGGCGCAGGTTGGCAGGAGGGCGGGGCTGGTGCCTGGGAGCCACCATCAGACACCCCAAATACACCCCAAATACAAATACCAGTCAGAGTAAAGCTTCCGGCACAGAGGAGAGAGAAACCAACTCCTGTATAGGGTTTTTTATGTGCTTTGACCCCTTGTCTGTTTTTCTTTTGGAAAATGTCCGGTAATTCTAAACATTCTAATCTATTGGATATGTTCTTAAAGATGTTTTACGATAAACAATTGAATTAGGCAGCACTGTGGAGTAGTGGTTAGTGCTCTGTACTCATAGCTGGAAGGTTGTGGTGCTATTGTACCCTTGAGCAAGATACTTCACTTAGATTGCTCCAGTAAAATGCCCAGCTGTATAAATGGGTACAAATGTAAGTTTCCCTGAATAAGAGCGTCTGCTAAATGACAAATGTATGAAGTGGCATATGCATGTGTGTGTTGGTTTTGGAGAAGATTTTTGTAGCAATTCACAATTTCGCCACTAATCGCTATATGTCGGCAGCACCATGTGACCGACACGTGTAGTTTTCACTGCATGTGTAGGTATAAGTGAGTTCTACAACACTTGTGAGTTTCGTCAGTTTTAATGCATGTATGAGCGTTTTAGGGGTATTAGAATTCTTGGCGGAAGGAAAAAAAATAAAAAAATAAAAATAATAATAATAATAATAATAAAAATCCTAACAGAAACAATAGAAACACTTAGTGCATGGAAGCCTAATAATAATAATAATAATAATAATAATAATAATAATAATCCTAACAGAAACAATAGAAACACTTCGTGCATGGAAGCCTAATTACATTATAAATGTATGAAGTGTTTCAGAAACAGAGGCTATCGGGATTCAATTCGGCAGAAAATGTGTTCAAATGCAGTCTGAGAACGAAGCTCCGGGCTGCTGCCGCGTCATAGTTTCAATCAGGTCCGCACAGACTGTAGAAATACACAACGCAAGCCCCTCGTTTGTATTCATTCTCTAGTGTAATCGTTGAGAGGCTGAAGCTACGATGTCTGGAAGAGGAAAGGGTGGAAAGGGACTCGGTAAAGGAGGCGCAAAGCGTCATCGCAAAGTGCTGCGTGATAACATCCAGGGAATCACTAAGCCCGCTATTCGCCGCCTGGCTCGCCGTGGCGGAGTCAAGCGTATCTCTGGGCTGATCTATGAGGAGACCCGCGGAGTGCTGAAGGTGTTCCTGGAGAATGTGATCCGTGATGCCGTCACCTACACCGAGCACGCCAAGAGGAAGACCGTGACCGCCATGGATGTGGTGTACGCGCTGAAGCGCCAGGGCCGCACTCTGTACGGTTTCGGAGGCTAAACGACAGCCTGCCCGATCATCTCGAAACACAAAGGCCCTTTTAAGGGCCGCCCACACTTTCTGCTAAGGAGCTTGACTGTTTTCTCTTCTTTAGTTTTCCGTTATATAGTATGTGGAGTGGCACACATTTAAACTCTAAGCTTCAATATCCTCATCTGGATTTGTATTTCACTATGATTCTAAAGTGTATTTGTGACTAAATTTGCGAAGTTATCGCAACGATTAAGACCATGTCTGTAAAGGCTTCTGTGTCGGGGTGGACAGGAATATTAAAATATATTTTCTAAGAACTAATTGAGCATTGATGTCTCCCTGTTCACGAGTTTTAAACCAGACAACCATACAATGTTTAAGTTTCCATTTACCCACAAACGCATGTAATATAAGTGTGTGGGAATAGTGGCTCGCCAGTCAGCCCGTCTACATGTCTCCTGCCTCGCTCATCCAGACGGTTATGTCGCTCTTCTCTCCTCCACGTTTAACTTGGATGTATTACAACCCCGTGACAATCGACTAAACAAAGAAGGATACAGATTTAATTATATATATATATATATATATATATATATATATATATATATATATATATAGGACTTGTTTTTGATACACCACTTCAAAACGTGTAATTTGCTAATATATGATCTGTTTAAATACTGAGACAGTTTGGAATGTAAAGTTGGAGATGTCTTCACGATACTCCTGAGTGTTTTGGTGATAAAAACATGTCGAAATGTATTCCCTGGTGTTTGGAAGTGACTGGATATTAGAACATGAAATTTACGAACGAGAGCAGGCCATTCGAACCATCGTGCTCGTTTGGAGTCAATCAATAGTGTTCGGTTTCCTTCTCAACGTCTGGTTGTCACACGGATTGCTATTGGTACAAGTGTAGCCAATCAGAGGCCATAATGATGATTCCAGTGGCGCTAACCAATCACTGGCCTTCTCTCGTAATACTAGATTATTTGCATACGGTTACTATAAATTCAGCGTTTGTTGGGCGAAGAAAGTATTATATCGCAACCATGCCTGAACCAGCTAAGTCTGCGCCCAAGAAGGGCTCCAAGAAAGCCGTGACCAAGACGGCGGTGAAGGGCGGTAAGAAGCGCCGAAAGTCCAGGAAGGAGAGCTACGCCATCTACGTGTACAAGGTGCTGAAGCAGGTGCACCCGGACACCGGCATCTCTTCCAAGGCCATGGGCATCATGAACTCGTTCGTCAACGACATCTTCGAGCGCATCGCCGGCGAGGCCTCCCGCCTGGCGCACTACAACAAGCGCTCCACCATCACCTCCCGGGAGATCCAGACCGCCGTGCGGCTGCTGCTGCCTGGAGAGCTGGCCAAGCACGCCGTGTCTGAGGGCACCAAGGCCGTCACCAAGTACACCAGCTCCAAGTAGACCGGACCCACCGCCACCCCGCCAAACCCAAAGGCTCTTTTAAGAGCCGCCCACTCTGTCTGTGAAAGAGGTTCCGTTTAGTGTTTACTTTTACCTTGTATTATTCTTGCGTCTTAGTGTATGATATCTGCCCCGCCCCGGATGTATGTATTAAGTGTTTTCTGGCTGGAAAAGTGACCGTGTAAAGTATACTTTATGTATCTATTTAATGTCCCTGTTAAAAGCATATCTGGATGTCCATGACACCTGGAGAGTTTGCAGTTTCAAGGCAGAAACCTATCTTACTTTCGAATGATAAGACAGGGAGCAGCGTTTGGGAGTGTAATATACTGTAAGTTATGTAACGTATTTTATACATGTGCTTAATTTGATTTATTGACAAACTGGGTTTAAACATAGTCAATACCAACAGCTCGCTGTGCCTAAAGCTGCACGGCCAGAGACTCAATCACAGCCAATAATCTCACTGGCGCAGCTGGTGGCAGAGTCGGGAGTATTCATGTTAGGGCAGGCGGACGCTTCGAACTTCTCTCCGCATTAAACGGAGCTCTAGGTTAAGGCAGCTTCACTAAACCGTAATGCCAAACGACATCACTATTATCCCCCTGAAAAATACAACAACCAATGCGTACGTTATACATTATTTAGAGAAAACATGAGTAGCGGGTGGGTTATTTAACTGCTCGCACATTCTAGACTGCATTTGTGTAAAATACAAACAAACAGACATAGCCTTAGTATCCAAAATGAAACTGCCCTCTGAAAGACAATTGTGTGGCTCTGAAAAGAGCCGTTGTGTCTCCGGGCGTGCCTGGGTCGGGTGTCAGGGTCTAGGCTCGCTCTCCGCGAATGCGGCGGGCCAGCTGGATGTCCTTGGGCATGATGGTGACTCTCTTGGCGTGGATGGCGCACAGGTTGGTGTCCTCGAACAGGCCGACCAGGTAGGCCTCGCTGGCCTCCTGCAGAGCCATGACGGCAGAGCTCTGGAAGCGCAGGTCGGTCTTGAAGTCCTGGGCGATCTCTCGGACCAGGCGCTGGAAGGGCAGCTTGCGGATCAGCAGCTCGGTGGATTTCTGGTAGCGGCGGATCTCCCGGAGAGCCACAGTGCCGGGCCTGTAGCGGTGAGGCTTCTTCACTCCGCCGGTGGCCGGGGCGCTCTTACGGGCAGCTTTGGTCGCCAGCTGCTTCCTCGGCGCCTTCCCGCCGGTGGACTTACGCGCGGTCTGCTTGGTTCTGGCCATTCTTTACTGATATCTAAGCAACAACCTAGAAATGAAACAGTAAAGCGGGCGCTACGCTTTATAAAGAGGGAATACCCTGGAGCTATTGGCTAAACCTCATTCTGCCTGATGATTGGTTAGAGTTTGAATCCTAAGCAGTGATTGGGCATTTTGAATTCAGGCGCTAGTAAGTGCGTTCTGTCTCCTCCCCCCACAGCTCCTAAGCGAGCAGGCTGTTTCACTGCCCCTCGCTCTCTCCCTCCCGCCGTTTCAACACTAGTTTAATTCGGCCTGATATCAGTGCATGGGGACTATTACTATCGCATATCTAATACTTTAATAAATGAGGTTACAAGTTGAATGTGTACCCCTGTATTTAAGACATGATCTTATTAAAAACTATATTTCATTGTTCCGTTTAAGAAGTCACCTGGATTGTTTATTCCAATCCCTGTAGAAAGGTTATTAAGATTTAACAGCTAAAGATAATTGCTGCTGGCAGCGTGTGACGATGCAATAATGGGGGCTTCGTTGTGGTTGCACTCATTTCAACTGTGTACAGTTCATGAGGGCGATACGTGTGTGATTGCGCATTATGTTAATAAAATAAACGACAGGCTTTGAAATACGGAGTGGAGACGGCTTCAATAAGTGTGTATAGCCTGATCAATATAGGTCGAGCAAGTCGTGTAGTTACAGCACCACTCGCAGAACAGATGCAGTACATTTTAAACTGCTTATTTTGAATTAGTGTAACAATCACCGCATACATTATGTATTTAGTGCAATATATCGTGCTTTTCAAATGAGAAAGTAGCACTTGGCATAAAAGGGATCAGTCATTTAACTACCGAGCTTACAACCCACTGTATCACTGAATCTCGATTTCATAATCACTTCAAATGGAAGGCCGTGCCTCTAGGAAAGTGTGGGTGGCTCTTAAAAGAGCCGTTGGGGTTCGGTCACTCGGTGGGGTCTTTACTTCTTGGCGGGCTTCTCGGTCTTCTTGGGCAGCAGCACGGCCTGGATGTTGGGCAGCACGCCGCCCTGGGCGATGGTCACGCCACCCAGCAGCTTGTTCAGCTCCTCGTCGTTGCGGACGGCGAGCTGCAGGTGCCGGGGGATGATGCGGGTCTTCTTGTTGTCCCGGGCGGCGTTGCCAGCCAGCTCCAGGATCTCGGCGGTCAGATACTCCAGCACAGCGGCCAGGTAGACCGGGGCTCCAGCACCGACCCGCTGAGCATAGTTTCCCTTCCGCAGCAGCCTGTGGACACGGCCGACTGGGAACTGCAGTCCAGCCCTGGAGGAGCGAGTCTTGGCCTTCGCTCTCTGCTTGCCACCGGTTTTGCCTCTTCCACTCATGATCGCACGGTCAGATACAGCAAGTATGGGATACAGAAGAACTACGCTGCCTGTGTTTTATAGACGCTCCTCTCCTTGGGATTGGTTCTTTCTTCCTCTTCCATCCGTCCACTCACAGAGCTGAATTGAGGCGCGCTCGACAGGAGCTGTAACCAATCCGCTCGCAGGTCTCAGATGTCTGTTTCCAGCGGGAGTAGGGGGCGGGAGCGGGTCTCCTGCGCTTTAGGGTGAAGCAGCAGCTTTACTGTAGAGAGCAGGCGGAGCAGAGCCGTCAGCATTTCATTCACAACCAGTCAGTGATTTAGGGTCCCATTTGAACTGTATGCGAAATTGTACATGTCTGTTTGGACAGTAGTATTTCGATATGAATTGGGTATAATAGAATCATGTACCAATACTTGCTAACAATTTATATCTGTATAATCCCCAGCACTATTGTTGGTATGACTAAGGAACCCATCCTGACACATGAAATCAGTGAGGGTCGCAGACCCTTCATAACCGGTGCAGTTCAAACTTGCAGCTGCAGTTGCGCGTCTCTCATTTCAAGACAAACACCTGTCAGAGCAGCTCAACACGGGTAATGACGGTTCACTGAAGATGCGATGTGACGTCACATTTCATCCTGACATGCCGTGGAGTATTTTAGTATTGAAGAATAATATAGGTCTGCATGATATTGCAATATTACATCGATCATCAGCATTTGGCTGCACAATTTCGGAGGGGGCACATTATGTTGACACTCATGTAAATAATGCTCTGTACCCTTGGGAAAACGCTGAAGCAGCCCCAGCGCACTGCGCTCGACCCCATGCCAACAGCCCGCCCTGTCAGTCAGCCGGCTGCGCTGTGACTCGCCCCGTCACCGAGAGAGAGACTGCTGCAGGAGCGGAGCAGGACACGCCGCCCCGTTCACACCACCGTGCTTCACAAGCCCTGTACACACGTTCACAACGTGGGGGGCTATGGCAAGGAACCTAATTCGTGGACAATTGAACAGACTGGATACAGAAATGGAAAAACGCTGTTAAGAAGTAGTGGTGGCTCTTAGAAGAGCCGTTGGGGTCGAGGCGGGTAGAGTCGGAGTCAATTCCTTCACTTCTTCTTCGGAGCCGCTTTCTTGGCTTTCGGCTTGACGGTTTTGGGCTTGGCGACCTTGGGCTTGGCCGCCTTGGCTTTCTTGGGGCTCTTGGTGGCCTTCTTGGGCGCCGCCGGCTTCTTAGCGGCTTTCTTGGGGCTCTTGGTCGCCTTCTTAGCCGCCGCGGGCTTCTTGGCTTTCTTGGGAGACTTCTTGGCGGCCACTGGCTTCTTCGCTGCCGGCTTCTTCGCTACCGGCTTCTTGGGCTTCTTAGCCGCGGCGGGTTTCTTGGCCGCTGGCTTCTTGGGTGTAGAGGCGGCCTTCTTGGCGGGCTGCTTCTTCTTGGCCTCCGCCTGCTGCTTGTTGAGCTTGAAGGAGCCCGAAGCGCCGGTGCCCTTAACCTGCACCAGAGTGCCCTTGGTCACCAGGCTCTTGACTGCGACCTTGACGCGGGAGTTGTTCTTCTCCACGTCGTAGCCGCCGGCAGCCAGGGCTTTCTTGAGGGCGGCCAGGGAGACGCCGCTTCTCTCCTTGGAAGCGGACACGGCTTTGACGATCAGGTCTCCCACGCTGGGGCCGGCCTTCTTGGGCTTGGCGGCGGACTTCTTCTTGGGCGCCTTGGCCGGCGCGGCGGCGGGAGCTGGAGCCACTTCTTCTGCCATTTGTGTGTCTGTGTCGAGCGAGTCGGACTGTGGAGCCGCAGCGCAGAGGGGCGGAACTTATACAGCACATGAGAACCGTGTAGACTCAACCACAGGCGCGCAGCTTCTCCTGGGCGCACAGCCGCTCGGATTTGTGTTTTCTCCTGGCAGAAAAACGGCGAAAACTGGGCGAGAGAAGACGAGAAACTAGCTACACACGCTGTACTTGCAAAGAGGTCCCCCTGTTAGTCGGTCATAAATTGGGTTTCGATTATAACCATGAGGTGTTTTTCAACCAGAGTCCGAACACTTTCCAAAACTGCCTCCAAACGCAGGCGCCTCGATCGGACTTCCTCGTATTTTCCCCAATTAAAGTCACTAAAACCCTCCTTAAACATTGACAATGCCCCCTCGCTATGAAGCCGAGGCCCTGATGAATCAGCCGAAGCCGGTATAAAATCTGACACGATTACAATAGAGTAATGAAATGGCTGTTTGTGAAGTGCAGATAACACACGGCACAACTCGCCCGGACGGTCACATATACGACTCCTAAGATGAACACCTCTCTGCTACCACTGCGAGATACTGTATCATTTAGCAAACACATATGTAAAGAATGTGATTGAGAGTTGAACTGGTAAAGAATATAAACCAGTAGCGCATTAAACTGTATTTGTAGTACATTTAAACTGTTGCATTTGAACAGGATCGGCTTCTCCCAGACTGGCGTCGGTCTCAGTTCTGCGGTCCAACAGAAACGAGTCACACTATGTTTAAACCCAGCCAGCACGCCCGGGTTTTGTTGTTGTTGTTGTTTGTTTGTTTGTTTGTTTGTTTGTTTGAAATGCTGAAAATTAAGGTTAAAATCCAGTTGTGATAAATATAATAGAAATGACAAATGAATTGTCAAAACAGCAGAACCACACGCAACCGGGCCCCAAGTGGGTTGTAGCTGGTTAGGCTGGGCTCAGCTGGGGTTTAGATGTTTTTTTTACTGGGTTCTGTGGGTCCCAGTTGGGCTCTGTGTGGGTTCCCTTACTCAAAACTTTCTTTTTGTTTTCATGTAGATTTTTGATATACACTTTAGATGTTATGGTTAGATTTGTTACTTGTGTTCACCCAGTCATTATTTCATATTTAGCATATGTAAGGTATATAGTATGTAGACTATAATGTTTAGCCTGATTCGCATTAATATTATTTAATAATGCCTCATATTTTAGTTTTATAGCATCATTTATAATATAGTTGTTTTATAGAACTTTTTCAAATGTATTCCCATGTAGTCATATTCGATCGGTTTGATGAATTGAATTAGATTAAGTTGTTATTTAGGATTAAGGTCTGGAGACTGGCTAGGCCACTCCAGGACCTTAATGTGCTTCTTCTTGAGCCACTCCTTTGTTGCCTTGGCTGTGTGTTTTGGGTCATTGTCATACCCATCCACGACCCATTTTCAAAGCCCTGGCTGAGGGAAGGAGGTTCTCACCCAAGATTTGACGGTACATGGCCCCGTCCATCGTCCCTTTGATGCGGTGCAGTTGTCCTGTCTCCTTAACAGAAAAACACCCCCAAAGCATAATGTTTCCACCTTCATATTTGACGGTGGGGATGGTGTTCTTGGGGTCATTCCTCCTCCTCCAAACATGGCAAGTTGAGTTGATGCCAAAGAGCTCGATTTTGGTCTCATCTGACCACAACACTTTCACCCAGTTCTCCTCTGAATCAGTCAGATGTTCATTGGCAAACTTCAGACGGGCCTGTACATGTGCTTTCTTGAGCAGGGGGACTTTGCAGGCGCAGCAGGATTTCAGTCCTTCACGGCGTAGTGTGTTACCAATTGTTTTCTTGGTGACTATGGTCCCAGCTGCCTTGAGATCATTAACAAGATCCTCCTGTGTAGTTCTGGGCTGATTCCTCACCGTTCTCTAGATCATTGAAACTCCACGAGGTGAGATCTTGCATGGAGCCCCAGACCGAGGGAGACTGACAGTTATTTTGTGTTTCTTCCATTTGCGAATAATCGCACCAACTGTTGTCACCTTCTCACCAAGGTGTTTGGCGATGGTCTTGTAGCCCATTCCAGCCTTGTGTAGGTCTACAATCTTGTCCCTGACATCCTTGGACAGCTCTTTGGTCTTGGCCATGGTGGAGAGTTTGGAATCTGATTGATTGATTGCTTCTGTGGACAGGTGTCTTTTATACAGATAACGAGCTGAGATTAGGAGCACTTCCTTTAAGAGAGTACTCCTAATCTCAGCTCGTTACCTGTATAAAAGACACCTGGGAGCCAGAAATCTTGCTGATTGATAGGGGATCAAATATAAACTGATTTGCATGTTAATGAGGGAAATAAGTAACTTTTTTGAAGTGCGTTATTCTGGATTTTGTTGTTGTTATTCTGTCTCTCACTGTTAAAATACACCTACCATTATAATTATAGACTGATCATTTCTTTGTCAGTGGGCAAACGTACAAAATCAGCAGGGGATCAAATACTTTTTTCCCTCACTGTATATATTGTACAGACAGGGATAGCCTGTATAAAGTTCTTCAACTTTAGTTGTTGACCACAGAAAATTATCTTCCATCTTGTACGCGTTCCCCAATTTAGTGAAGGCTGTGTATGCTGCTGATGTTGTGATGGGTTACGTTTTATCTCGTGCAAAAGCACATAATAGGCTAGCACGGGCATCATTATTCAATCCATATATTTTCTGATTTATGTTGTATGTGTACTTTCATGTCCAAATCAGTATATATTTTTATAAATAATACCAGTATACAAAATATTATTTATTAATACAAATGTATGACAATGTAATTGCTGGGCAAATATCTTAAATAAATACAGTAACATCAAAACACTAGATGATCTGTGAAAAATAGCATTCCCATGTATAAGATTCGTGACTATGATTTGAGGAAAACGAACTGGGAGGTAGAAAATACGAGACTGATAGGAAAATATTGATGTAATGTTTATTTAATGAATGGCTTTTGTCAATTTACCACAGTTTCATGTGTTCCAGGCGCTTCTCTGGCTCTCCTCTCCTGTCCAACTTCCCATCTGCTATTCAAGCTTCCCAGTGATTTCGTAGATGTTGTCATGTGACTCCTTCTTACGCTCTGATTGGGTACGTGTCCAGGGCGATTTTATGAAAATAGGATTCTGCTCTATTGCTTGAAATCTGATGAATTTGCATTAAATCTGATTTCTTGTGATTTCACTGTGAAATTTCGAGGAAAGCTAGGGGCTGCATTCGGATTTTATGAAATCGGATTTCATGGAAGTTTCATAGTGTATCGTGGCCTTAGCATACACAGTGTGGGGCAAGCAGAGCAACTCTCACGCCGCCTGCGCTACATTGTGGCAGTGGACCCCTGATAGCTCCTCGCAGCACAGGAGGAATCTCACTCAACTGAACAGTACAGAGCAGCCAGCTCCACTGTGCTGTCATGATAACAATAAGATATATCGCAAGGTGCAGGAAGCAGATCACACATCCTCCACATAACATGGGAGCAGGTGCCATCTACTAGCACAGCTAGATGCAGGGCAACAGCAGGCTCTACTATTATAAAATGTATATACACAGCGGGATGCAGGATCCAGTTCATACGCCCTCCACACAACATGGGAGTGGCGGCCACTTGCTCCACTAGCACAGCTAGGAGCGAGGCCACACCAGCTCTACAATGTCATAACCAATTAACTATATACATATAGTTAAAATATATATTTTCCTTTTAGTCTCGTATTTCTTACTGCATCGACCGTGGCATACTGAGGGGAGATGCAGACCAAACCTACACTCTTCATGACCTGTCCATCTGGCTGCAGACCAAATCATGTGCCAAACATATTTCTGACCATGCAGCAGTCCTTTACAAGCTGGATAAATGGGAGCAGCACTATACCTCCAAGAAGTAGGAGCAACCATCCTTTGTCTATTACAATGCTGAAACAGCTCCAGCTGATTCAAGCTCACACCCTTCAGCCTGTCAGTCATTGTACGCCAAGACTAAAGACAAGCCAAAGCCATACTTTACCTTCAGTCACTCGTCTCTCCATACATCCCCTCCAGACCACTGCGTTTCTCCAGTGCCAGAAGACTAACTCTGCCTCCTCTCCACTCTCCTTCCTCCAGAGCCGCTCCTTCTCATCCCTGAGCCCTAAATGGTGGAACAACCTGCCCACCGAAGTCAAAACAGCAGAGTCCTTGACCTCATTCCGGCACTTACTCAAAGCACATCTTTTCAGACAGTACTTGTAATATTAGTCCTGTATCCCTGCTAGATAGCACTTCACAGTTTTTTATTATGCTTCTCGCGTTCTTGATTGTTTTCCTCCTTGCTCCCTTTCCCGTAGCCCTTGTCTGTGACCCTACATCTTGACAGCACTTAGCTTTCACCGTCCAGGATGTAGGAAGTCACTTACTGTACTTGTGTAAATTGTAAATTGGAATTTGTAAAATGTATTTTGAATTGCTGTTTAATCCAAATTGAATTTGTAATGATTGATGCCTTGTACTTCTCTGTGTTTTTGCACTTTGTTTGCACTTGTGTTGTAAGTCGCCCTGGATAAGGGCGTCTGCCAAGAAATAAAAATAATAATAATAATACTGCCCATTTTGTAACACCAATGAGCACTACCTCAATGCATGTGCGGAATTCAAGAAGCTGTCCGCCGGGCAGATATATAAGTGGATCAAAGAGAAGGAGCATTGCTGGCAATGCAGACGTTCACACTCACCTGAGGCCTGTACCCTGAAGAAGCCATGCAACATATGCAAAGAGCTTCACCTCACCATACTGCATGAGGCTGTCCAGAAAGAGAGCAGGTCAGTCCTAATGACTGTGGTTGAGTCTGACACCATCTACATTGACCAAACAAGCCGCCCATACAAGCTGTTACTGAAGGTGATGAAAGTGGTTCTTCACAACGCAGGCCAAACCTTAGAAACTTATGCCATATATAGATCTATATGGATGTATATGGATCTGTTGCTTAACTGCGTACTGAGGATGATTGAGGCTACATTCACGTCACCTTTCTTATGGCCAGATCTCGTGTAGCTCCTAAGCGTCAGTTGTCCATACCACGTCTTGAGCTCTGTGCAGCTCTCAACAGAGCCCAGCTCTCCCAAGTAATCTCCACAGAGCTCAAACTGACCATCCAACAGGTGACTTTATGGAGTGATTCTACTACTGTTCTTACTTGGCTGTAAACAGATTCCTGTAGATATATGGGACTCGTGTATCAGGGATCCAGAATCTCACTGACATACAAAGTTGGTATTATGTGGACAATAATCCTGCAGATGACATAACAAGAGGAAAGCTCTTACGAGAATCGACTCAGCCCAACAGGTGGAGCCCATGGTCCTCCTTTCCTGTCTCAGCCAGCAGAGACATGGCCAGTGATGCCCTCGAAAGAGCAGGAATAGGGCTCTGCTGAACTGAAGAAGGCAATGTTCTGTGGAAATATTTCTGTACAGCAACCTAATCACCAAACCGGATCCTAGTCCTGGACACTCAGGCAATCCAGCTGAAGAGTCACCTAACTCACTGTGGTTAAGTATTGCTTTTTTTCTCACGTTTGCTATTTTAGTTACGAGATACATTGATTGTTTACGTGGTTACTTGTTTAGCTAAGAATTGTATATCTTGAACCTGTATTGTAGTAACGACAGCGACTGTTTGTTAGTTAATTAGCAACTTACATAGCACACTCAACACACCCTTTCCGTAAATCAGAAGCTTTACATTGTAGGTTGTGATTATTTAGCATTTATTTAGCATTACTACAAGCTATTGTTCAGTGTAACTGTGTGTGTCCGGCTCAGTCTTTGTCTGTATTCAGATATAAAGCGGCTGTGATGCTGGTACATCACATGGTCAGGAGCAATGGCCATGTTCCTGACCTATAGATGGACTGACAGAACCTGGTGACATTATGGACCATCAAATAAACACTGACTTACCTGTTCAAAAGGATTCCACCACAGCATGCAGACATGGGAAAAGAAGGGAAAGAACATACATTAACATGTGAGCTCACAGAACATGCACAATCTTACAAACATTTAACATTCAGCTGAAAAGGACAATAACAGTGGACTAAATCTAAAAGATCTCTGTAAATACTTTCCTGTTTACATGTATTTTGATTTAGCCTTGGGATTGTGTTGTGGAGGGTGGATTGGTGGTGGATTGGTGGTGGATGTGTGTGGATTGTGAGGAGTCAGGTGATTGTGTGGGTTTGTTGTGGAAATGGGGTTACAGAAACCTCTCATCCTGGTTATTTAAGGGAAGCCCAGGAGTAACTAGGGGGCGGGGCTTAAGGTATAAAGGAAGCAGGAAGTGAGCAGAGAGAGAGAGTGTGTTTGGGGCGTGACATGAAAGAGCAGAAGGTCAAAATCAGCTTTTTAATGCTGGACCAAGCTACATGTTAGTAGCTAGTTTCTGTTTTCTTTTTACAAACCCAGTTAATGTTTAGTTTGTTTTTGTTTTGTTTATTTGATTTATACCTGGAGTTTACCTTTTAAGGCCAATGCTGGTGTAGTGTGGACCTGAGGAGAATTGCTCCATTTCCCCACATAGTGGAATAAAGACTTTTACTTTTCACTAAAGTTCTGAGTCCTGTGGAATCTGTGGGCCAAGTTTAATTATTGCCACCATTCCAGAGCTCGGCAAAGACGCCAAGCCAGATTGCAGGAGCAACGAGACCAAAGACTGGAATCTTTGCTGGCAGACCAGGCAGAATGCTGGAAAGCTTTGGAGGTTTGAGTCGATGCCATGCAGGATGTCAGCATGGCTGTAAGGGATGCAAGTGCCAGTTTACATTATGGAGCTCTTTGAGATCAAGACTCCAGGCCAGACATTTCTTCTGTTTTGATGAAAGACTCAAAGGACATGTTTTCAAGCAATGGGGTTGGTGAAATGAAGGCCCCATTAGTTCAGCCAGCTGATGTCAATACGGCTGGGGGAAAACTAAATAATTTGCCTACAGCAATCACTTCTGGACCTGGTGCTTTGCCTGCTGTATTTCAACCTACTGCACCTGTGCTTGCAAGATTGACAGAGGACGACAACATTGAACATTTTCTGTCTGCTTTTGAGAGAATGGCAGGAGTGTATCAATGGCCACAGGACATCTGGGTAATCAGGCTTGCAGGAGTGATCTCTGGTAAAGCCAGGTAGGCAAATATTGCATTGTGTACAGAGGACTGTAATAACTATGATTGGGTGAAGGCCACAATTTTAGAGAAGTATGAGATCAACCCAAAAACTTACAGCAAGAGGTTCCGGACTGCTGCAACTAAAGTGAATGAGACACCAAATTAACTTTATAATCGGCTAAGAGAGTTGTGCTGGAGATGGCTCAGACCTGACATACATCCCATGGAGGACGTCCTTGAGCAACTGACTCTGGAACAGTATCTGAATGTGTTGAAGCCAGAGGTGCAAGCATGGGTCCGGGGGCATAATCCAGCTACAGCCCGTGAAGCATGCCAGTGGACAGAGACCTACCTGACAACCCAAGAGGGCGACGACCAGAGCAGTGCATTCGTGATGATGCCGGTTGTGGTGTAGAGGTTGGGTCTCATATGCCTTTAAAGCAGTCTGTTACATCATATGACTCGAGGAAAGGGCAGGTTGTTCTGATCATTTGTTATCAATGTGGGAAGAAAGGCCATAAGGCAGCTGACTGTTTTCAAAGGAGAGGGAAGAGTAACTTTTGTTATGTGCCTAGCAAAGCTTTGCCATCAATGCGCATATGTGAGCCAGTCTGTGCAGTTCAGTTGAATGGTAAACCTGTTTATGCACTGATAGACACGGGCAGTAGTCAGACATTAGTGCGATCAGATTTGGTGGAGGGGGGAGAGTTTACCAGACCAATTGTGATCCATTGTGTTCATGGGGAAGAGAGATAATTTAGGACTACTGAAGTGTTTATTACGGTGCAGAGGCAAAAGTATCTGCTCCAGGTGGGAGTGGTTGAAACATTACCATATGAGGTAGTTTTGGGGCAGGACTTAACAGTATTGGCTGATCTATTGAAAGCTTTAGCTTGGCCTGCGAATGTAGCCATTATGTGTGGTAAGGCTAAGTGTGCAACTGAGGCTCAGACCACTATGTGGGAGGCCCCATTTGCTGAGGTGGAACTGGAAGGGCAGCAAGGGAAGACTAGGAAATCTAAACGTCAGCGAAGAGCAGAGAAACAGGCAGGCACGTTACGCAGAGGATTAGAAACTTGGGGAATGGAATGTGACACAGCAGTGGGAGGACAAGGCATTGTTGAATTTATTCCAACAGGCTTCTCAGCAAGACAGGAGTTTGGTGAAGGATAACTTTCTGATGGAAAATGGGCTATTGTATAGAGTGGGAGAAGAGGGGAATCAATTGGTGGTGCCAGGGTCGGAGAGGGAGAGAATACTGAGATTGGGGCATTCTATACCAATGGCAGGTCATCTGGGTCAAGCAAAGACACTGGACAGAATAGCAAAGCGGTTCTTTTGGCCAGGTCTTTACATGGATGTCATTAAGGTTTGCAAGGCATGTCCTGAATGTCAGTACACCGCAAAGCATACACGCTCAGACAGGGCTCCCCTTATACCTCTTCCCATTATTGACACCCCGTTTTCTTGAATTGCGATGGATATTGTTGGTCCATTAGAACGAAGCAGTAGTGGGTATTGGTTTATTCTGGTCATTAGTGATTATGCAACTAGATATCCGGAGGCGTTCCCTTTGCGTTCCATCACAGCCAAGCAGGTTGCTAGAGCATTGGGTCAGCTGATTTCAAGGGTGGGTATACCCCAGGAAATCATCACTGATCAAGGTACCAACTTCATGTCAGGTCTCCTGCACCACATATATAGGCTGTTAGGGATCAGGGGTGTAGCGTAAGGTACACTTATAAATTTCAATTAAAGAAGTTAATTTATAGTATCACCTTATCACGAATCCTGGAATCTTGTAGAACTCAATTTCTGTAATAATTGGACGCAGACACCAATTCCAAAGATATACATTGTCAAATTTATTCAAAGCAAAGACTAAATGTAGCACTACACTAATTATACAAAAGGGAAAAACTAATTAAAATTCAACTCTAGTTCAACAAATCAACGACAAATCACTTCCGTCACCAAATCAAAGACCATGGGATTGCATATGATATCACACAAATCGTTCAACAAAAAAGGTTATAAACACATTGACTACAATACCGGTTAGTAAGACGAAGGTGAGTCTCTCATTAGTATTGTTAGTCAGACATTAAATAACTACGCAGGTTAGTATTTATGTCAGGTAACTTCTCGTTATATATATATCAGTCTCATTTACGTTTAGGTACCGAGAAAGATCCTATCATTACTTGTTACCACAATTTCCCTTAACTGATTATTATTCAATGATTAAGGATAGGCAGGGCCACCAATAATCTAACGTCTATTAACTTGTGTCAATTTCAGACTAAACAGTTAATCAGGAATGAGAAGATATTTCTCGGCATTGACAGATTTTATTTCTAAAATTATCAACAAAACAGATTAATGCAACACACATTTATATTTAAGAAAACTAAATGATATTACACATTCTAGAGTTATGAATCACAGATTAACATTTCTAATTGATTTCTCAAATGTTATGAATCATGAACTCCAAACTGTTAAACTTATCTGAACTTCGTCGCAGAAAGGCCCCTCTGGCTTCGGGCTCAGATAACAGCACACGGCACAAGGTCCGTGTGGTTGGAACAAAGGCAGTCCGGTTCGTCTTTGTCCAAGAACTTCCACTCAGTCGATGCACCTGGAAGTTGGGGTTTCGCGAATGTAGAGTCTTTTCCAAATAGATTTTCCACTGGTTTGAAGGCTCCAAGGTTGTGCACAAAATCTTCTTTGTAAGCAGGGTTCCACCGTAGTTTCTGGTTCCGGTTCTGGCAACAGAGCTACAGGTTGAGCTGTGGCAGCGAGTTACTGGTTCAGGTGAGAGAGAGAGAGAGAGAGAAAGAGACTGTGCGCTGTTCTTTATAGTCTGTCAGATCAATAGGTGATTGGTTCTTGAGTTTTTGAGATTGAATTTCGGTTTCAGCCCCCAGTGTCCTATTGGAGGGGGGCTTGATTTATGACTGATGTCAATCCATGCCATCTTTTGGAAATGCCGGTTGGCCCGGGTTCATAGCTCTATGTCGGGATTTCGGCTCTCGTCCACTTCAAAGAGTTTTTTTTATTACCTACAGGCCCCTTTCTCCAGACATCTCATAGCAGAATTCCAAACTATTTGGCCTATTCTCGGTGCCATCCTCCCCAAAACTGTCATTTTGATATAAACCAGTTCCAAGCTGATGAGTTAAGGAAATCTGATAACTTTGGGGGGGAAGGTCTTCTTTAGATCAGTGCTTCAGCTCAGAGCTAAAATGCTCTTATCAAAATACACCCAACATAACGCTACAGGGGCATATGAACCATTCCTTATCACCCGCAGATGGACGGTTTGGTTGAGCATTTTAATCAAACCCTCAAAACAATGCTATGCCGATTTGTCTCTGACACAGGAAAAGATTGGGACTGCTGGCTTCCCTATGTCTTATTTGCCTACAGGGAAGTGCCACAAGCATCAACAGGGTTTTCACCATTCGAACTCCTTTACGGAAGGTCGTTGAGAGGGCCCCTTGACGTCCTGCATGAAACCTGGGAGGAGCCGGATGTAAAGAACAACCTGAACATTTTCCAGCATGTCTTGAAAATGAGGGACAAGTTGGAACGTTACACCCTGTTAGTGAGGCAGAACATGACGGAAGCCCAGAAGTCACAAAAGCACTGGTATGATCAACATGCCCAAAACAGGGAAGTAGATAGTAGGGTTTTTTGGGCGCGGCCTATTTTGTTATGATGTATGCCCTAAGCTTATTAATATTCCTACGTCATAATTGGGGGGCGTGATTTTAGGTAGAGTTATTTCCTTAATTATTCCTACGTCATATCCGTCAGAAAGTGTACACCCATAAAACCCTGAACAACAAGGCCGCCCATAACCCGTTGTTCTTGTTGTTCTTGTTGGTCAACTGTAGAGTGTGAATGGGTCGGCTCTTCCTGTAGTGTTTGGGGGTCTTTTTTAAATATACATGTAATGGTTTAGTAAATCTAAACCGTTATAAGATCAACAAGTTCTGTTGTCTGTAATGGTCCCAGGTCCTAACAATGCCTGTTTTGCATAGGGTACTTATGTTATCCACACTGTCTCTGTCTCTGTCTGTCTCTCTCTCTCTCTCGCCCAATCATTTTATAAGATCAACAAGTTCTGTTGTCTGTAATGGTCCCAGGTCCTAACAATGCCTGTTTTGCATAGGGTACTTATGTTATCCACACTGTATCTGGCTCTGTCTCTCCCCTCAAATTTAATTAAAAATAAAATTAAAAAAGAGGGTGTGTGTGTGGGTGTTTGTGTGTATAGGTTAATTGTTTTTGTAAAAAAAAAAAAAAAAAGCTGTGGTTATATTTTATCTCTCACATAATGTGTTCATTTGTTTTACTTAAATACATTCTAGGGTCTTAAAGCTCATAAGAGTTAGACTTAAGATAAGGATATGCTTTTAAGGTATTTTAGCGGTCTCAATCCCTGATGATAAGGAATCGTTTAAAAAATTAAAACAACTGATCACTCAATGCTAAATAGATCACAACACTCAAGGCTAAATCACTCACACCATGGGGGGCGGGGGTGGGCTCAGACAACAGTAGGTATGGCGTGTGGTATCAAAACATTCAGAATACTTTTAAACTATATAATTTATAAGCTTTGTAAAATAAACCCAAATATCTCTTTTGCGGGGATAAACGCTGTTCTGAGTAGTTTGTGACTTGTTTAATACCAAACAAAGCATCGCTATTAAAAAAAAAAAAAAAAAGAAATCACTGTAAAAGCGCTAGTTATTTTAGATCTTTATAGTTATTTTCTTGGCTCAGGTTGTTTTTTAGCGCTTATAAAGGCCTGAAATATTCTTAGTGGTTGTTGACTATAGGTCTTGATGCTTAAAAATGTTTTTTTGAGAGACCAAAAGGTTCTAATAAAAGTTTAGAGTAGAGAGGAGAGAGATCGTCTCCATCTTGGTTTCTATTTGAAATTTGATGCAGTGTCATTTTATTGGTTGGTTTTGATATGTTAATTGGTAACAGGGCGGCACAAAGGCCAGACCAGAACAATGCCTTACAAGCAGATCCGGCATGTGGCCATCAGTATAAGTATGAAGGTCTGGTCTTCAGCTCGACAGACTCATACTGACCTTTCGATTTAAGACTAAAGATCAACAATGTCCGGAAACAACATCAACGACTTCAATTTAAAAGAGTTTTTAGGTAAGTCTTCAGATTATTTTCATTGACTCAGAGCGTGTTGTGTGCATGTATTGTAAATAAGGCTATAACATCTGTTTTAAGTTCTGTAAAATTATTTTTCAGCCAGTCAACAGGAGTTAATTCCCAACGCTGAGGAGATCATCTGGAACAACGACGGTAAGATTTTTGTGTTTGCGCTCATGGGTTCTTATGTATGGGTGTGTGTGGTTTTGAAGCGGCTCATTAGAGTTATGAAAACGTTTTAATATATATTAATGCCGGTCTCTTTAATTACACAGAAACTATCGAAAGGCCTGTGATTAATGTCTCCGAGGATCGACCAAGAGAAGTGGTTGTCCCTAGACAGGCTGTCTGCCGACCGGGTAAGAACTAAACCCCCGTTTGTTTGTATAACGTTTCTGTAAGATGTTTGAGTCCAGTTTTATTAATTTTAAAAAATTATCCTTTCTAACAGTATTAAGAAACGTGGTTCGAGACAACGAAAGGCCTTCCACATCGAGGGCTTGTTTCGTTTTACCTTCGAGAACCGTAACCTTTCAAGAATCTGAAAGGCCGTCAGCCCCAGTATCTGATAGCTGTGAGTATATATCTGCAGTCTGTAAATAAGAGGTTAAAGCTTTTTATAAAGCGGGGTGGTTAAAGTTTAAACATATCTCTTACCTTCACAGCGGTGCAAAAAGCTAAACCAGCCGAAAAACATAAGAAACGATTATTCTGTGGAGGTAAGTAAGATCTTTCAAACTTTAATGTTTTTAAAAGGGCTTTGTTTGTCCGTTGAGGGCTAATATTTAAGTGATGTGTGCCTGTTTCCTGTAGGGCGGGGGATTCTGGGAAAGATCTTTAGAAGTCCGGACAGGTCTAGGCTTGTTTCTGGGAAACGTGTTTAGAAATGACCGATTGCCGTACCATCTGGTTAGGAAGTTAAGCCGTCCGAAAGGGTTTAGTAAGTTGTTTGGCTTATCTCCCGCTATTATACTTCTGTTTTAAAGTGGTTGTAGGAAAAGGCTTGAAGGTGTTCAATGTATTTAATATTTAAACAGATCGTGAAAACGTTTGTGAAACAGGAAGTCCCGGGATCAGGAAGCGTTTACACTTGGAAGGTTCGTTTAAAAATGAAATGTTGTTGTGTGTGTGTGTATAAAAGTTTTTTATTAACAATATTACAGTTTTTAAAGAAACATTTAAGAAACAGTTTATTTACAGCGGCTTCTCTGTTTTACATTTATTATAAGGTTTTAGATTTTATCAAGTCCTAATAAATACATTGTCTGTAAATAATAAGGCGTTGTAGTGAATGTCTAAGGCTATTTTCAAAGGTCTAAAAAAGCTAAAGGTTTTGAATGTCCTGGACATGTTGTTTTAAGTTTGATTTCTGTCGCCGTTTAAAGATGTAAATGTAATGTATATTTTTATTCTTCCAAGACTCTTTGGATAGTCATTCTGTGGATGAGCTATTGAGGACAATTACCCCGTCTAAGTGGGATCAAACATCTTCCCCGGTGAGATCTCCGAGAGGATCCCCCACGGTGGTCTTGGAGACCCCCCAACATCTACTCAGGCCACAGTCTTCTGGGGGTAATTCAACACCCCAGATTCAGCCCGCCGCATTGTCAGGCGGAACAAATACAGCCATCCAACAACCTCAGGGGTCGCCGCCAGTCAGGGCTGACACACCACCCAACGACGGCCTGGTTTCAACATCGTCCCCCCAGACCCGTTTTTCGGCTACAGAAACGCGGAACAGTACCCCACGCTTGGCCAGGGTGTCACCGCAAAGGCCTTCTTGGTCTCCGTCCGTGAGTATACGCTCGCTCGCTGCCTCCTTCAACCGAGATTTACCGGAGCAACCATCCTTTGAAGCTGAGCCAGGCCACCAGCCCCCGGAGCTACTTCCTGAAGGTCGGCATGAGTTGCTACATACTTTGTTACAAAATCAAAGACTTGTGTTAGTGGGGCAAAACCTGGTGATAGAGAGCCAAAACACCCTTATTAATACCCTTACTAACGAATTGTACCGTATTTAATGTTTTAATAGACACAAAACGCCTTTTGTGGGTTGTTGGAAAAATAAAAAATAAATTAAAAAATGTCCGGACTTGGTAAAAGAACTCACAAACTAAAGGATTATGAACAAGCTAGGGCCCCAAAAAGACCTTCCCGAGAGAACATCCCCGGCCCTGTTGTGAACTCCTCTGATGTCCCAATGAACCTGGAACTATTACAAATGATAAATGATTTAAATAACCCCCAATTACCCCCGATAGAATGTGAATTAACAGACTTACCGGTGAACCCCGACCTGTTACAGATGGTCAATGATCTAAATAACCACCTCCCACCGGTAGCGCTTATAGAGGTTCACCCCCTAGTTCACCCCGATTTGTTTGAAATGGTGGAGGCTTTGGAGGAGCTACCCCGACCAAATTCTACCCCTATTATAAATGATTTGAGACAATTAGAACACAGGATGGCGGCAGAAGCAGCCGTCACTATAGAGGAGGGTCTTGATATTAACCGGTTGGATATCTTTGAAGGACTTTTACAGGCTTTAAATGAGCCTCCTCAAAAAGGTGGTTTTGTAGATGTCAGCAGTGGGGGTGTTCGGAATGTGGAGGGTTCTGAGACTGATAAGGCTGTGGAGGACATGCTCTGTGAGAATGTAGGGGGTGAAGGCTTTGTTCAAAATGATGATGTGTCCAAGAGTACCAGTGATCCCGTGATTATAGATAGACCGGCCTATAACAATTTTGAAATGATTCAGCGTTTTAATTTTGCAGAACTTTTAAATTGTGACAATTATGCAGAAATATTTGTCAACATACACGAGGCCTTGCAAAACATGCTTGAACAGGTTGCTGAAAGGGTCAGACCTCAAGATGTTGTACAGTTAGAACTCAGAGGGGATGATTTGTTTAGCAACCTATCTGTAATGCTGAGTGGAGATAATTTAGATGTTGATGAATTTCTGGCTAAAATCAAAGCGTTGTTGCAAAGTAACGCAGCCATCTTAGCTGATGAAAGTCTGTCTCTGGTAATGAATGTGGTTCGTAACCCTGAGGGTGGGGCGCTTAGAAGACTGTCGAAATGCTTGAAGAACGACATAATTAGGACCAAGCTCAGGCAATTAGTGGTGAGTTCCAGTGGGGACAATAAGCTCTGTTTTGCTTACAGTTTAATAAAACTACTCACCCCCGACATGCCTGAACACCAAGCTCTGCAAGAGGCTTTAATGCTTCATCAGAGGGCCGGCTTAAACTCTCAACAGATGGTTGCCTTTTCAGACATTACCAAGTTTGAGGAGTTGTTGTCTTTAAAAATTGTTGTGTGGTACCGTTGTGAGGTAAAGGAAGTATTTGTGAAATTTCAGACACATCCTGAAACCCATACACAGACACTGTTTCTCTTCCTAAGTGATAGTCATTACTTTGGAATAAAGAGTTTGACGGCTTTTTGGGGTTGTTCGTATGTTTGTCATTGGTGTTATAAGGCCTTCAATGATAAGCTTAAGCACCGCTGTGACGGTTACTGTAACGTCTGTTTCAATCCGCAATGTCGTAAGGGTTTGGCCCCTACCATCCGATGTAAAGATTGCTTAAGGATTTGTCTCTCAGCGTTCTGTTTTTCCGAGCATAAGGTACAGAGGGCCGCTGCTGAGGGGGTTAAAAAATTGAGTTATTGTGATCAAACTAAACATTGCCCGCAGTGTTGCCTCCAGTACCGTTTTCATGAGGTTAAACCACACAAATGTCTGGAGCCGAGATGCAGGATCTGTAATGCTGATTTAACCCCGGGGTCCGAACACCAGTGCTTTATTCAGCCGGTTAAAAAGGAGCCGCCGCACAACCGGTATGTCTTTTTTGATTTTGAATGTCGGCAAGAAAACGGGGTCCACGTTGCTAATTATATACACTGTATTGACATGTTGGATCGTGAGTGGTCAGCTAGCGGTGAGAGTTGTGTCAGGGATTTCTTTACGCGGTATCGCGGTCCAAAATACCTCAATTACACATTTATTGCCCACAATGCTAAGGGTTATGATTCTTACATTTTGATGAAGTATCTGGTGGTAAATGGGGTGACCCCAAAAATAATAGCTCAGGGTAGCAAGATCATGTGTTTCACCGACGAAGCTTTCAACCAACGTTACATAGACTCGTTAAATTTCCTCCCCATGAAATTGAGCGCTTTGCCTAAAGCTCTGGGTTTTGAGGCTCAGAAGAAAGGTTGGTTCTGCCATTTTTTTAATACTGAGGACACTCAAAATTATCGAGGGTCCTACCCGCCCGCCTCTTATTATGGGGTTGATACTATGATGTCTCATGAGAGGGAGGAATTCTTTAAATGGTACAATACGGTTAAGGGAGGTGTTTTTGATTTCCGAGAAGAGATGGCCGCTTATTGTAAAAATTATGTGGTGATCCTTAAAGAAGCCTGTGTGCGTTTCCGCGCCAAGGTTATCAACACCTCGGGTCTCGACCCTTTGCAAAGTGTGACCATAGCGTCTCTCTGCATGAAAATGTATCGGTCCAATTTCTTGCAGAAAAACACTATAGCGGTCACCACTTCTGACAACTATCGTGCTAGACAAAAGAACTTTTCGACTGTCTCCATACAGTGGCTGGAATACCTGAGTGCCCGGGATAACATCTTCATCAGACATGCTTTAAATCAAGGGGAAGTCAAAATGGGGCCTTACTACTTAGACGGTTTTAGCGACGTGTCCGGGCGGCGTACCGCTTATGAGTTTGCTGGTTGTATTTACCATGGCTGTCCTCAGTGCTTCGACCCAAACACCTTTAACCCCGTAACACAAAAACTCTGCGGTGATATGTACTATGATTTCCAGGAACGAATTGAAACTTTAAAAAACACCTATGGTTTGAACGTGCTGGTGATTTGGGAACACGAGTGGACGACCCTGAAGCAACAGGATGCGGGGGTACAACGGTTTATGGAAACCTTGGACTTTCCTAAACGTCTAGAGCCCCGGGATGCGTTATTTGGGGGTCGTACCAACGCCCTCTGTTTACATTATGAGGTAAAGGAGGGTGAGAGAGTAGATTACTATGATTTCACCAGTCTGTACCCTTATGTCAACAAGACCAAAATGTACCCGGTGGGGCATCCAACCATTGTTTATCGTGACTTTCTCGAAATCGGACATTACTTTGGTTTGATCAAAGTCACCATGTACCCTCCTCGCGAGCTGTTCTTACCCGTGTTGCCTTACAGGTGTTCGGGAAAATTGATGTTCCCTCTGTGTAGAACGTGTGTGGAAACTGAAAATCAAACTACCTCTTGTCTGCACAGTGATGGAGAGAGCGCCGACGGGTGTCTGGTGTAGCATTGAGCTTGACAAGGCGGTGGAGAAAGGTTACAGAGTCGGTAAGGTGTATGAGGTTTGGCATTTTTCTAAAAAATCTGATACTCTTTTTGCTGATTACATTATGACCCATCTGAAAGGGAAACAGGAGGCATCGGGCTATCCCTCATGGTGTGTTGACTCCGCGGCCAAAGAGCAATACGTTCAGCAATATTTTGAAAAGGAAGGGATCTGTCTAGAGCCGGGGAACATAACTGTAAACCCCGCCAAGAGACAAATGTCCAAACTGATTTTAAACAGTCTGTGGGGTAAGTTTGGGGAAAGAAATAACCGTCTAAACACAAACAACATGCAGTATCACACTTTCAATTCTTAAATGACCACGTGGCACAGGTCCAGTGGAGGGCCCCTAAAGATTTCCCCACCAAACAGGGGAACGTTAATGTTTTCATAGCGGTTTTTACCACGGCTTACGCCCGGCTTGAACTGTACAACTTAATGGATCAGTTGCAGGAACGCACGCTCTATCATGATACTGACTCTGTAATCTTTGTCACCAGGCCAGGGGATTGGGTCCCTCCCCTCGGGGACTACCTTGGGGAGTTAACGAGCGAACTAGATCCTCAGGACCACATAGTGGAGTTTGTTTCAGGGGGTCCTAAGACTTATGCATACAGAACGGCTGCGGGTAAGACCTGTATGAAAGTTAAGGGTTTCACTCTGAACCATTGTAACAACAAGCTCATTAACATCAAGTCTCTGACGACCCTGGTACAAAGTTTTGTAACCGAGAAAGACGCGCCTCCTCGTGATATTATTACAGCCGGAAATCAGATCTATCGCAATAAAAAGGGGTACACGTTGGAAAATAGATCACTAAACAAACGGTTCAGGGTGGTGTACAATAAAAGAGTGTTGAAGACTGATTATACCACTCTGCCTTATGGATATTAGCGGTGGTTTTGATAACAGACTTCAACACCCTTTCTCCTGTATTATAGCCGGTCCCTCCAATTCGGGTAAGAGCTATCTTATAAAGAACATCATAGAAGATGTGGACGCAACCGTGTCCCAAGCTCTTGACAACATAGTGTGGTGTTACTCTTGCTGGCAACCTCTCTACGATGATTTGGCTTCGAAAAAAAATAATCTGAAATTTGTGCAAGGTCTCCCCGCCTCGTTGTGTGACGATGACTTGTTCCCGCCCGGTCAAACTAATCTAGTGATCCTTGATGACCTGATGGAGCAGGCCAGTGACAACAGTGAAGTGGAAAAAGCTTTCACAAAGTACACTCATCATAGGAATTTAAGTATTATTTATATAGTTCAAAATCTATTTTTTCAAGGTAAAAAAAGCCACACTATTAATTTAAATGCCAATTATATAATTATTTTTAAAAACCCCAGAGATAAACTACAGGTCACCGTCTTGGCTCGTCAAATGTACCCTAACCAGACCAAGTTCTTTTTGGAGGCATTTGAGGATGCCACCAAAAAACCCTATGGGTACTTGATTGCGGACTTAAAAGCACAAACCCCAGAAGACTTTCGCCTCAGAACAGGTTTGTGCCCGCCTGATTGGCCGGCAGTGTATGTGCTAAAGAAAAGGAAATAAATAAGAATGTCTGTTCGGATTAAAAGAAATCTGCCGCTTTTGCAAATGTTATTTGAGGGGAGCCCGCGCCATAGGAAAGCTGTGCTGGCAGCGGCCCCCTCGGATTTGATCGAGACCCTGTGTGAAATAGCTTTTAACATCTTACGCGGTAATATACCCCTAACCCCTTCTCAACATTCTAAACTCAAAAAACAAAAAGCGGTTATCAAGATCATCGCTAATAAGAAGTATTCTATTAAAAGAAAAAGAAAGAAGATTAATCAAACCGGGGGTTTTATAGGACCGCTGTTGAGCATAGCCGTGCCTTTCCTAACCAGTCTTCTAGCTTCCAGAGTGGGTTAATAATGGAATATGCTCAGAAAATGTTTTTGATCCCTCAGGAGCAGCTTGAGAAACTGAGAAAAAATGTTGTCGGGCCAGAGCCCATTAGACAAACGGCCGAAAACAACCTGGACTCTGAAATGAAAGCTATACTGGCCAGGGCCGATTTAAATCGGTATTCCAAAGCCCAGTTGTATAGCAACACGTTACAGCGCTACCTCCGTCTGGTTAGACAGGGTGAAAAAGATCAAAACATTTTAACTTTAACCATGGCCTCTCAAGAAAATGGTTCTGGGGCTGATGCGGGGGGTACGGTTGATAAAGATGTTGCGGTGACCAACCCTGTTGAGAGTTCAGAGGGAGATGTTGTAACTGATGTTTTGAGAAACATGCCTGCCAGAAGCAAAAGACATGCAGAATATATCCTGCACAAAATGGTTCAGAAACCGCGGGTAACGGCTTGGAATGAACAGGGTGAATTTGTTTTTAAAGAACTGATCAAAGGTTCACACATGTTTGATTTGTTGAAGAGTGTCACTAGCACTAATAAGGTACCCGATAGTCGCCGACCTGTAGGCTGGAATGCTTTCCTACAGGCGATGGCCTGTCTGAACATGCCCCAATCAACAGTTCCTAGCCAGGAAACGCGACAAAAAATCCGTCTGTGTAAAGAGGTGGAGCCTGATCTGACTCCGATATCTCATTACTCTGACCGTGCTGAGCGACCATCCTCAGGATCTATCCATCGTTGGGAAGCTTATTAATCTCATGTTTTTATTTGTCTCCCCTGTAAATAATGACCCGACAAACAATTTTTTATTTTATTTTTTTTATTTTCAAATGTTGTACATTTATTTATAACATAACCCCTGCTTTGTATAAGAATTGTGTTGAATAAAAACAAAACTAATGATTCAAAGGCTGTTTTCATTATTTTTTCACCTTAACACGCATGACATCTTTTAAAATCCTCACAAGAACACCCCATCTGTATACATGGCTGGCTAGGGTCGTAAGTCATTGTGTTATAAGGGGGGGTCCACAGTGTCCTGACAAACTCTGCCACTTTATCATTTTGGCCTAAATCCTCACTGTACAAGGCCATAGTATGACCTTCCTTTAGATCTATGATATAAGAAAAACACACAGTGTTGACCACAAGTGAAGGTCTGAAGACTTTGTACTTGACGACCGCTGTAAATGGTTTCTTGACAGTTGTTGAGCAGAAAGTTATTGATCTTCCGAGGGAAAGGTCTGAAATCCGGGGGGTTTCCATAGGAATCAAAAAATTCACCACGGTGGTCCTCCCTTAGATAAATAGCCAGCCAATGTTCTCCGGGCATATTTTTAGGGTGTGTGTTGATTATGTACATTGCAGGTAAATTCTTCATCTTAAATTTAGGCAGCTGGTCGCAGGCGTAGACTCCTTGAAACAGTTTCCGTGAGCCGGCCAGGGCATTCATGATGTGGTTGAGCTCTCTGGTGTTCATTTTAATAATAATCATACAGAACGTTTCTCCTCTGATTCACCTCAATAATGTTGTCAAACACAGCATACACGACCATATTTACAGTGCGTGGTAGAGGCTGCTTGAAACGCATCTCCAAACGCATATTGCCCGT
This sequence comes from Amia ocellicauda, assembly GCF_036373705.1. NCBI lineage: Eukaryota > Metazoa > Chordata > Actinopteri > Amiiformes > Amiidae > Amia > Amia ocellicauda. The sequence goes on from NC_089850.1 coordinate 61,413,028, forward strand.
CTTCATCAGTGAAAAATGTTGTCCACACTCTTCGTCAGGGGTCAGGTTGAAACCGTACAGGGTGTAACCGCTGCAGTATTCCCGGCGATTGATCAGCAGAGGTTGATCCTTGAGATGGCGACCCGTAGCCAGTACTAGACTGTAATATTCACGAGCCGCATTGCCATTTTCAAAGTCAGGTTGAAAAGGTCTGGATGGAACCTGCACACCATCGACGTACAACACTATAAATTCCGCGTTATAATGTTTAAAGTTAAAGGGGTTCTTGTTGTAAACCCCGGAATATGCATAATTATCAACGAGACCTATAATAACCTGTTTTGGGAGCTGTCCTAGAAACAGATTTTCCTGGTTCATCACCCGTGTCCCTGTGGGGATACTGTGGACTTTCATATAGACTCTTTCGATCGGGTACTTGGCGTTTGCCGTCATTAATGCCTGCGCGTGTCCTAGTTTAACCACCGGGGAGATGGACACTTTTTTCACAAACAGCGAGGCCAATAATATGGTCAGTTTATATTTTTCAGTATCAGGGGTCATCAGACAAAAAGCACTTTTACTACGGATCATTTAAATTTTAATGTCTACCCCGTTGAGCATGAGTTTTTCTTGGAAAAATATGTCTGCATGGATATGCCCCATTAGCTCAAAGGTCCTCCCTTCTGTTGAAAAGGCCATTCTTTTTTGCAAACCCTTATTGAGTCCCTCTGGATCCTTGTCGTCTATAGCTTCCGGGGTGTCTTTGAAGAAAAGGCCGGGGCTGAACTGTTTGCTTAGGGTCTCCTCACTATAATTAAGGATACACTCCATCATGGCTCTATAGGGGTAAGTATTGCTGCTTTGACTAATGAGCCGATCTCCCAGGGTCACATCCACCTGTGAAAACATGGTGGCCACCGGGTAATTGATGACCCCAGCGTTGGCCGTCTTCTCAATTGCATCGCCATCCTCATCAGTCACATTACAGTTCATTAAAATAAATGTGTTATTCAAATCAATATAATCCTCGCCATTGCCAGCTATAAAAAACTCCAGAGGGGCCGTGTCTGAAATTGCGGAAAGAGGGGGAATCTCTACATATATGCTCTTATCTATACTCGTTTGAGTGTATGGAACTGTAAACAGATCCAGTTCTGATTTTACGCATTCTTCCGATAGACTGTGGACAAAAGACATGTTTAAAAGATGTATCCTGAGGCTCTATTTGTCTTTCTTTGAGACTTTCTTTTTGCAGGTTTTTTCTTGTGCTGCTTCCTTCTCCGAGTGTTTCCACGATATGTTGGAGAATGAGAGATTCTTCGTTTTTTGTTAGCCACGGATCTTCGTCGCCCTGGTGGACACATGCTGTTTCTTCTTTTACCCCCCTCCTCGCCATTACCATGAGACCCGAACCCTCCTGATGCTCATGGCTAGCTGCCCGGTTCATAACATTGGTGAACACGTCACTAACAATATTTTTAGCCGCTGATTTCAAGTGGGGTCTGGCTATAGCAAAGCCTCTCTTAAGCAGGGGTACGGCCATTCTAAAGAGACCACGAAAGAGTCCTCCTAGACCGGCACCATACATTGTGGGGGCTCCTACAAAACCGGGCAAGCCGTTCCCGGCTTGCATCTTGTAATAATCCACATAGGCGCTAGGATCTACATAACCCCTCGAGATAGCGATTTTAATAATGTACACACTGTTTCAGGGGTCGAAAATGTAGTTTGACAATAACTTTACCGAAGCGGAAGGGTACGTTGATATTCTGATCCGATTTTACTTCGATCGTGATGTTGTCAAAGTGGGTCTTTGAGACTGGTACGTAGTGTGGCTTGTCATAAGTAATTGTGACCATGTCATTGCTTTTACCTTTAATAAGTACATTTCTCAAAAGGGGGACATAACTATCCCCGACCCTCTGGTGGGTTATGATATCCGTATACATATAAAGAGTGTAAAAGCCACCCCTGATGTCAGCCGGGAAGGGGGCCACCACTTCTGAGAACCTGCTCTCTGTGTCAGAATAGAACCCTAATATACGCCCCAGTTGGCCGCTGGTTTGAATGCTAATACCTGGTTTTGACACCTTGTACACTCTGTTTTTAATAGGGTTGTAATATAGCTTGATGTTGGGGGTGCCTTCTGAGAACTGTTTATGCATCTCATCTAATATTTTATCCACATTGTCATAATAACCTCCTTGTATCGTGAATGTCCATTGACTCTTTTTAACATCATCAAAAATGGCGAAGGTGGCATCCTTATCTTGTAAAACAGCCCAAGTGTAAGGATACTGTATTTCCACCAACCCCACTTCCCACGACCCCCTTAGATCTATAGATTTTCCAAATTGTACCGTGTAACTGGATATTTCATTTTTAGGGTATATATCGAGAGAGGCGTTACTGGGTAGAGTCACGTAGAAGCCTCCTGATTCCATCTTGAGTATCAAAAGTAATGCCCCCAACACACCCGCGGGCATGTTGTTATAAGGATTGAATATCGCAAACCTGTTGTTCCGGGACCCAACTTTGAACTTTTCATGCCATCCAAGCCATTCCACCAACACACATTTTTTCCGGTTCTGGGTTTTTTCAGCTAATATCTTTTCAACTCTGTATACACTGTCTTTACCCACAATAATGTTTTGTAACTTGGCTTCGTAAAACGTTCCTTCTATATCCTCCCCGTCATAGTCTTTTAACCGGTACACGGGGGGTCTCTAGCCAACTGCTCGGTAACTGTAAAATATTCGTCAGAAAATGTTTGTTCATAACCTTTGGCAAAAGTACTCCTTAGCTTTGAAACGCGAACCACATCACCGATGTTGAACTTATAAGTAGTTTTTCCCTTCTTAATAAATGGTCTGTATAATTTTTTATAGACCTTAAAAGAATTACTTTGATCAACATCTATAGGCTTCATTTTAATACTGGTGTGATACCCTTGGTTGTAAGCATCGATAAAATCCTGAACTTTATCAAAATACTTGAACGTGTTGACCGCTATAAAATATCTCCACATTTTGGTCTTTATGGTGCAGTTAAACCTCTCCACTACCGATGCCTTAAGCTCATTACCGGTGGTGAACTGATGTATTTTGTGTCTCTTCAGTAGATTCTGAAATTCTCTGTTGAGAAACTCTTTTCCTTTATCAGTCTGCAGTTTTTTTAGGACATCGACCCTGGGACAATATATCCTCAAAGGCCCTTGTCACCGCCCGACCTGTTTTATTATGTAGAATGTGAGCCCAGGCATATTTTGATAACACATCGATACACATCAACATAAATTTGTGACCATTGTTATGTTTTGATAAATTTGACATATCGACTAGATCCATTTGCCATTGTGAGTCTATGTCAGTTGCATATACGCGGTTTCTTTTAAAGTTAATCCTGAGAGGTTTATGTAAGGTATAGGCGTCTTGTTCCCGTAACCATTCTGAAACAACCACATCATTAACCTTCACTCCGGCCTCAGCGAGTCCTCTTTGAAAACCCTTCTTACCCGCCAAACCCCCAATCTTGGCTGGGTTGTAGTATAGTTCCTGCATTTGGGGAGCTTGCCGAGTCATTCTGTCAAATAACCACACAGACCCACACTATGCGCAAAGTTTTTATACAAGGTTTTTTATTCAACTTCAGGAGAGCAGATACCCCTTTTTAGACATTTGAGAAAAGTATAACATACACAACAATTTTTTCTACGGTCCAGACAAAAAGAAATCAGATGATTGGTTACTTGATCTATATCAACAAATACCTGTTTCTTTATCTTGTAGGCACACACCTCAGTTACATATGTAAATAAAACAACAATATGACCTATTTTAAAAGTAAACAGAGGTGTATTAAACATGCTCAGTAAAAGGTCATACATATGTTGATGAAATGGCCTAATATCATTCTTGGCCCCCTTGAGCGCTTCATCCCAGTGTTCGTACCCCCCGGTCTTTGTTACAGCAGCCATTAACTTTTCCAGGTTTGAAAGTTGATCCTCATCGATGGTTAAATCTGTAGAGAAAAGGCTCGCGTTGGCTACTTTTCTGTCAAGCACATGGTGTAATAGCGCTCTCAGGTTAGCTGCAGAGTGTTGATGACAGAACCAGTTGCAGAAGCAGTCCAGAACATTCCCCATGTTCAAAGTCCCTTAGTTCAGGTCAGAGTCTGAATCAGTGGCGTAGATGTCGAATTCTTCGTCACTGCCCCCAGCTTTAACTTCTTTACGGAAGAAATAAGCTTTTAGCTTGCCAGCGGTTTTTCTACTCGGCTCATCCAGGTCATTGAGCAGCTGCCCAAGTTTCTCTATTATAAACGGCTCCTTTTTCAGCTCCAGCAAAATCTCATCTATGATTTTCTGGACTTGTCCCGCAGTGACATGTATGTGGGAGTAAGACAGCGCCTTGATTAGTGCCGGTTTCAGCCACGGTTTGTTCAGTCTTCTGTAAAACACGTTGAAATAGAACAGGAAATAGTAACGGTCTGGTTCAAACAAACAACTGTGTCTCAACTGACTGGGGTGATTCACTTCACACCCCCGACAGACTTCTTTCAGAGCTCGGTCTATGAGAGCACTCAGAATATACACCAGGGTGCTTTTAACCTCTCTGCCCACTTGGTCACATACCCCGGGCATAAATCCTGCGTCTTCATCACACCCCCGGGACAGTCCGATGCTCATTGGGTCGCCTGGTGGTTTGTGGGGTGTTTCTACATCCATTGGACTGACCCCCTCCTGAGACGCACAGACGGTAGACAGTTCGGCAAAATCGAGGCCCTCCATGAGCTCCAGAGGCTGGGGATCCCCGAGACTCATTTGGACATCCATCGCACCGCATGTTGTTTCGTCCTGAGGGACCGGGGTCTGAGGTCTTGGAGGGTAACCGCAGTCAGAGGGTTCCGGAGTGTATACAAAATCTGGGGAATAGAACCAGGGGTGATCCCGGGTTTGAAGAGGCCTGTAGAGCCTGTCGACGTCCGCAGCTTTCGGGTAAGACATTCTCTTTAATTTTAAACCATGAATGAATTGTTGCGCCTTTTATCCTATCTCTTCACTACGTCACGACACACCGCCCTCTTAGAAGAGAGTAGCCCCTGAGCCGTCAGACCCCCCTCCAAAACCCCACACGTTGTCTGTTTTATCATCGTCATCGTCATTCAAGGGGGATATATAATCCATAATCCAGCATATTCTCCTTCTAACCGAATCCAGTTGCGAACATTTGGTCAAGATGTCAAAACCATCATTTATACGGGTTATGACCTCTTTCAAGAACGGCCAGTCCACGGCGTCAAACATAATTTCAGTAACCTGTTTTTCTGGATCCTCCACACCCCCTTCAATAGGGTTTGTAATCAGGGTACTGCTAAACAAAACCTTACGATCTGTAGTTAGAGATAGACTCTTCACCACTCTACCGTAGTTCTGCAAGCTTTCCCATTCACACCTTTCAAAACCCTGAGTCGGAGACTCCGTTTCGCATTCTCTTGGACCCTCTTGCAAGCCTTCTAGAGTCTTATCCACAAGCCCCAGATCTCTCCAGGCAATCACCTTCAACCAGTTCTCATAAGAGTATTCAATTACCATCTCAAAAGGTTCCAACGTACCCTCCTTCTCTCCCAAAGCAAAAAGCTCCACTCCAACATAGCTGGGATCCCTTTTAAAGCGGTAACCCTGTCGAGCCCCCCAGAACAACACCCAGGAGCGTTCAATCTTCAAATTGGTGAGTACAGGAACCCTTGCCCGGGATTGTTTCTTGCGGGGTTTCATGTTGATGTCGCTGGACATGTTGAAGAAGCGGGATGTTTCAGATGCTGAGAATTAAAGAGGTATTGCCTAAAAGCAGTGCGGGTTCTTAAATAGAGAGGAGAGTTTCGGGGCGTTGCCTTCAGAGGGGTGGGGGTATTTATGGGTGGCCTTGTTGTTCAGGGTTTTATGGGTGTACACTTTCTGACGGATATGACGTAGGAATAATTAAGGAAATAACTCTACCTAAAACCACGCCCCCCAATTATGACGTAGGAATATTAATAAGGTTAGGTCATAACAAAATAGGCCGCGCCCATAGGACCATACTATCTACTCACCACTGAGAAATCAGCTCAGCATGACATCAGTGTGAAACTAAAAAGAATGGAATTGGCATTTAAAGACACCCACAATCCCCTGGACTCCCCTATTACTGAGCAGGAGTTGCAGGAGAAGCTGCGCGCCCTGCTGCCCAGGAAAGCCTGTGGGCCTGATGGCATCTCCAATGAGATGCTGAAACACAGCAGCCCTGAACTGCAGCAGGCCCTGCTACGGCTGTTCAAACTGGTTTGGGCCACTTCCTTGACATCTGGAATAAAGGACTGATCACCCCGATTCATAAGAATGGAGACAAATTGGACCTTAATAACTACTGGGGCATCTGTGTGAGCAGCAACCTGGGGAAGGTGTTCTGCAGTATCATTAACGCCCAGATACTGGCCTTCCTTACCGAGCACAGTATCCTGAGTAAGAGTCAGATTGGCTTCCTCCCAAAACACAGCACAACTGATCATATTTACACCCTACACACCCTCATTGACAAACACGTCAACCAAAATAAAAATAAAATATTTGCTTGTTTCATAGATTTAAAAAAAGCATTTGATTCAAGCTGGCACAAAGGTTTATTTTACAAACTTCTCCAAAGTGGTGTAGGGGGTAAAACATATGACATCATCAAATCAATGTATACAGGAAACGAGTGCGGAGTTAAAATTGGCAATAAAACAACAGAGTTCTTCACTCAGAGGTGTGGGGTGAGGCAGGGCTGCAGTCTGAGCCCAACGCTATTCAACGAATTGGCCACAATGCTGGAGCAATCTGCAGCCCCCGGCCTCACCCTACATGACACAGAAGTCAAGTTCCTGCTCTACGCAGATGACCTGGTGCTGCTGTCGCCCACAGAGCAGGGGCTGCAGCAGAACCTGGCACTGCTAGAGCAGTGCTGTCAGACCTGGGCCCTGGCAGTAAACATGAAAAAGACAAATATCATGATATTCCAGAAAAAGGCCAGGCCTCAGGGAAGTAGGTACCACTTCACTTTAGGAAACAGCACCATCGAACACTGCACCCACTACACATACCTAGGCCTCACACTCAGCTCAACAGGAAGCTTCAACACTGAAGCACGGTGAAGACACTGAGAGAGAAAGTGTGCAGGGCCTTCTATGCCATAAAAAGACAAATTAGCATAAAAATACCTGTACAAATCTGGCTAAAAATATTTGAATCCGTAATCCAGCCCGTTGCTCTCTATGGCAGTAAGGTGTGGGGTCCCCTCAGTGCAGGAGTTTGCTCAATGGGACAAACACCCAACAGAAACCCTGAATGCAGAGTTCTGCAAAAATATCCTACAGGTGCAAAGTAAAACACCGAAAAATGCATGCAAGGCAGAATTAGGCCAAAACCCATTATTAATCAACATACACAAAAGAGCAATTAAATTCTGGCTCCATCTAATAAACAGCGACACACACTCCTACCACCACAAGGCCCTGCAATGCCAAGAGCTGAACCCAGAGAGGAGCTCCCTCAGCCAGCTGGTCCGCAGGCTCACTGCGCAAACACACACTGACACCGGCCAGCCTCAGGACAGCAACACACATATGCACACAATCAGAGTCAACCAAATTATCACACAGCACAAAGAAAACTACATCACCCATTGGGAAACACACACACAAGCACAAAGTAAACTGCAGTGCTATCGGGCCCTAAAAAGACACTACACATTGGCAGAATACCTTAAATTAATAACGAACGAAAAACACAAAAGGATCCTGACCAAATATAGACTCAGTGAGCACAGCCTGGCCATCGAGATGGGCCGGCACAGGCAGACCTGGCTGCCCAGAGAGGACAGCCTGTGCCCCCCACTGCCAACGCAGAGAGGTCGAGACAGAGCTGCACTTTATTCTAAAATGTGATAAATATAAACATTTACGAGCAAACATTTTCCCCAAAATAGCAGATCTCTATAAGAGATTTCCAGACCTGCCAGACTCGGAGAAAGTGCCAGTCCTTCTGGGAGAGGAGACCAGCTGCATATTACTGGCAGCCCAGTATACAGCTGCCTGCCACAGCCTGAGGGACACAGTGGACACTTAGTCCACACACACAGGGGACACCCCTAGACACAGGCAATGACACCTATGCTACACCGACTTATTACTATTAATAGCAATTTTATGTCTCTGACATATGGTTTAAATTGTATTAATTGAAGTGAATCAGTTAACTGTTTTAACATACATATCGTGTATTTATGTATGCAAATGTACATGTATATGTTCAAAACTGTTGTTTGTCACCATTGCTTTGGCAATACTTCTTTTTGGTCATGTCAATAAAAGCACGTTGAATTTGAAATTTGAGAGACAGAGCTTTGGTCTGTCTGCAGCCTCCCTCCCTCCATGTTGATCTCACCTGTGAACAGGTCCAGCTTCTGCTCTGTCTTCTTATTATTGAAGACACACTGGTAGTCTCCCCCTTCTCCTGTGCGGACACCTTCAATCCGCAGGGAGCTTCCAATCAGTCTCGCCCTGCTTGATATCAGAGTCCCCTGTCCTGCACATTCAGGATAGAATGGAATAATTATTGATATCACTTATTATTTTTTATTATTATTATGATTATTACTGATAGTCATTATTTTTATTGTTAGTGTCATTATTTTTCTTATTGTCATTGTTGTTTAGGTAATTTAGACTAATGGCTACCAGACTCTCTCCTATGGCAGCAACACTGCACAACACACACACACACACACACACACACACACACACACACATATACTGTACTGCATAACACTCTCAGACACTCACACTAACACACAGTGTGTTCAGTGTGTGGGAGGCACTGCTGTAGACGACACTTTAGTATTGTATAAGACTCAGACTGGTGTCAGTGCCATGTGGACTACAGTATAACATAGTATTGAGCCCAAACTGGATTGCAGAGCCAGTGCCCTGTATTGGACTATAGTGTATAGTACAGTACAGTACAGTACAGTATAGTATAGGGCCTATATTGGCTTATAGTGCCCACCTTTCATAATTCCCCCAGACCTATCCTGTGTGAGGATCTTGGTGTTGTTGTAATGCCACTCCAGCGTCCTGGGCGACCCCACGGCTCCTGGACACGGAATGACAACTTGACTGCCCACCTGAGCGTACAGCACCTCCCCCAGCACTGACACCGTCCCCACTGCACAGAGCGAGAGAGAGACAGAGAGAGAGAAAGGGTCCATATGGTACACTAACTGATACACTGAACTTATGATTATAATGATGATGATGATGATCTCACCCAGCAGCAGCAGCAGTACTGCACTGTGTCTCTTCATCCTTCATTCAAATGATCTATTTCCTTCCTGGAGAAAAACAGAGAGAAGGACAGAGAGACAGAGGAGATCAGTGACACTTGAGAACCAGAGATCAGCACAGCATTTACTTTCACTATCAACCTCATTTCTCTCCACTAACACAAAAGCACAGAGACACAGTAACACACCCATAAAAACACACAAAGAGACACACATTAACTAAAAAGCACAGATACACACACACACTAACTCACAGAGAAAACAGACACACACAGACACCATAATACACTGAAACACATGCACGTATAGACACATTACACAAAAACACAGAGGTATACACACACCCTAACACACATAGAATCAGACACACGCAGACACCATAATACACCGAAACACATGTATGTATAGACACATTTACACAAAAACAGAGGTGCACACACTAACACACTGACAAAACAGACACACAGAAAATAAACACACACATAGAATCAGATACAAGCCCAGAAACTTCTGTCTCCTTTCCTTCTCCACCTCTTCAAGAGAGCGAGAGAAACAGAAGAGCAATAGAGAGAAAGAGAGGAAGAACTCAAGAAAGAGACGATTACAGATAACAAAATGGAGAAAAGACAACAAATACAATATTAAAAAAGGGAAACAATATTGTTTATGATTATATATATATATATATATATATATATACACACTCGCCTAAAGGATTATTAGGAACACCATACTAATACTGTGTTTGACCCCCTTTTGCCTTCAGAACTGCCTTAATTCTACGTGACATTGATTCAACAAGGTGCTGAAAGCATTCTTTAGAAATGTTGGCCCATATTGATAGGATAGCATCTTGCAGTTTTAATAATCTCTTTCATTCTGTCCATACAGGTGTCTGTGCTATTATTATTATTATTATTATTATTATTATTATTATTATTATTATTGGGGGTAATGATTCAACAAGCACAAAAATACGGAAAATCAATTTTAACAATAAATGAACAAATACAGAGTCAAAATAATACGTCATTCAGTAGCCAGGACTATACGTTTGTTAGTCAAGTAAGTACGTATATAAAAACCCTAAAGTGTATTTGTCGTCGTCGAGTGGCGGGCAGCTCAACGTCATGATGTGATCTATGAAGGACTAATTACCTTTTAATTGTTTTAAGAGACAGTATGGTTTTAAGAGTCCTCCACCTCCACCTTCAGTAAATCATCTGATAGTTTTTAGATCTTTTATAATGGCAAATAACTGCGAATAAATAAATAAACAAACAAGTATTGGTGGTGGTGTTCTTGTTTGTTTGTTTATTCACAGTCATTTGCCAATAAATACATGTATACATTGATTTATTTTTTAAATGTATATATTTTAAAACATATATGTTTAAAAATGTAAACATTTAAAAAATGATTAAATTCCCATTCAAGAAACATACATACACCCCAAGAACAAGCAGGCACTAAAGACAGCTGCAGTGCAGGCCTGGCAGAGCATCACCAGGGAAGAAACCCAGCATCTGGTGATGTCTATGGGTTCAGACTTCAGGCAGTCATTGACGGCAAAGGATTTGCAACCAAGTATTGAAACTCACAATTTAATTCATGATTATGTTAGTTTGTCCAATTACTTTTGAGCCCCTAAAATTGGGGGACCACATATAAAATTGGGTGTAATTCCTACACTGTTCACCCATTTTGGATGTAACTGCCCTCAAATTAAAGATGACAGTCTACACTTAAAGCACATCTAGATTGACACACACATGCGCACACACATACACAAATATGTTTTTTCATTGTGGTTTTTTTCACCTGGCAATACCAAAGAGAAAGGCAATTCCAATAAAGCTCATTTTGAATTTTGAAAACAAAGAGATATAGATGGAGAGAACAGAACACAGGATGACAGAAAGTCAAGTAAAGAGAAGTAGAACAACAGGAAGGATGAGAGAAAAGATCAAGAAAAGGAAACTAGAGAGAAAGAATGAGGGAGAGGAGAGCAAAGAGAAGAAAAGCAAAATGGAAGGTAGAGAAAAACATGACAGACAAAAAGAGACAGAATAAGAAACACAAAGGAGACAGTGAGAAAAAGAGGAAGAGGGGGAGAAAGAGAAAGAGAAAGACAACAAAGAAGCAGAGTGAGAGAGAGAAAAACAGAACAGAAAGGAAAAATACACTTACATGTAATGCATTCTGTGTTTGTTCAAGGACAATATGAGACGTATATTATTATTATTATTATTATTATTATTATTATTATTATTATTATTAATAACAACAACAACAACAACGTGTCCTTTAACTCAGCTACGATGTGTCCAGTCATCTCTCTGGGCTGACAAACTGCTGACAAGATCCCCCTGAAACCAGTCCGTTCTTTCCGTTACAGCCAATCGACACACTGATATCACTGTCTTATAAACATGCTATATATTATTATTATTATTATTATTATTATTATTATTATTATGAGATGATGATAATGAATAATAATCCAACTATGCAATTGAGAATGAGAGACGGTACAGGCCTCCAGTCTGCTGTGCAACACTGTGCTACAATGTCATAAGAGTGGCTGTTCGGTCCTGTTCTGTTGTTGTTGTTGTTGTTATATGCACTAGGAGCTGCAGTATTCATTGTAAAAGGTCTGTGTTAAAGTGCCTCGTCTAGACCTATATCACTTGGTGGCATTACAGGATACTGTATTAAATAACTGTTGTACTGTACTACATTTTCAAAATGTAGTGTATTGTATTGGAGTAGAACGAACTGTATTATATTGTGATGCACTATATTATTTTGTACTGTATCACACTGCTGTCTAATATACTGTACTGTATATACTGAGCTGTATTTTTACATTCTATGATAGTGTACGCGCCTATATTATAATACTGTTTTGTATTATATTAAACTATAGTGCGCGGTACTGGATTATACTTAATTACATTAAATTATATTGTGCTGTATTAATTTATAGTGTCTGATATTATGTTGTGCTGCATTATTCTGTACTGTATTATATCGTGCTGTTCTGTATTATAACGGTGCTTACTCAAGACATCTTTTCAGACAGTACTTGTAATATTAGTCCTTTTAATCCCTGTTAGATTGCACTTCACAAGAGTTTTATCTTCTTGCTTTTTTGATTGTTTTCCTCCTTGCTCCCTTTCCCGTAGCCCTTGACTATGACCCCTTTCACACTTATTAGGCCGCCCTGGGCGCCTCAAATTTAGTCCGGCTCTTTTCAGACACCGCGTCCACACTGGCGGGTTTAGGAGCCTCAGCGCGTCACATATGCGGGCGAAAAGCGGCCTAAACGCAATGCATGCCGGGAATAAACATCTGCTCAAACAAACCAGTGACGCAGGACATTACGTCTGTTTACAGGTGTATGCGCTGTATTTATAACCACAACTTATTAATATCGATTGGCTATTGTTCGGTTCTATGTTTTATTTGAAAGTAATCTTAACTCATTTGCAGCCGAAGCTTTCTAAAATAATTAAAAATGTGCTGGTGCCACAGCTGGCCCTTTAGAATTTTGTTTAACGGTCCTTAATTTCCCCTTTAGAGAGATAAGGTCCTAAAACTTCTAAATCTCTGCCAGGCTCATAAATCCCCATAAAACACCATGACAAAATAGATCTTACATTTTTTTTAAAGCAATTTCAACGGGAAGCAGCCTATGAGAGGAGCAATGGGAATATCAGCCCAAGACCAAGAAAAAGAATACACCCCAGTATCCAAACACAACCAAAAATAGAAACAATAGTGATAATATCTATTAATAAATCATCTAGTAAACAACTAATAAGAACTTCAAACCAACACAAAAAAAGCAACCAAGGAACTAAGTCTTTAAAATAAAAAAGAAAATCAGTCTTGGAAGTCTTCCCCACAACTACATCTGATGGCGTAATGAAAGCTGAAATAAGTTCTACTATCCTCCCCTAAGAGAAAGAGAAATCGACAATTAAAATCAATTCAGAATAAAGAGAAAGGGACAACACCTTAAAATAGTCTAGACAAAGATCAAATAATCCAATAAAATCAGTTAAAAATAGAGAAAAAAAAACAGTTACGCAGTTTACTAAAATATTATTCATAAGACAGCGTCCTGTCTGCTCCTGTAACCAGGCATGGATCTCTGCCTCCGATTTCGTTTTGGTCTGTTTCACGGTCCTTGATTCATTCCGATTCGTCCGGGTCCATCTCGCTGTACGTGGACTCGTCACGCTTTTGTTTGGTTCGTGACTGCTCGGGGCAATCCTCTTTCACCTCGCCCCTGCCCCCGAAACCCCCCAAAACTCCCCAAAACTCATTTTTAACTGTGGATGTAATTAAAGAAAACAATGCATAGGTGCCCAATCAAGACAATCTGCAAATCAACCCTTCAAAAGTAAGTGTCCTATCAATTTAGGGATTTACAAGTCATTTGCACGTGAGAAACAAACCACATTCTTAATGACAATACATTACCAAAACAAAAACCGTGACAAAAACTGATTATAAAAGGAATCACCAAATAGTCACTTGTGACACTGGTTCAATGGGGAATCGAATTCATATATTTACCTTTTCAAATGTCTATCTTCGGTTCTGCAAGTCTAAAAGTGCTGTTATACCATTCACCCGAAAGCAAAGCACCTTTATTAGGACATCTGCATTAAATCACAAGAAATCATATGCATTAGTATGCAATCGTAGGCATCGAAAGCAGCCTCTGTGATGCGTCTATAGTTATATCAGACAGCAGCGCTAGACACTTCCTTTGGTTTCTGTTTTAACTTTATATTCATCCATATTGTAAACAGCGCTTTCATTTCTGCATCGTCCCAGTTGTCACCTCTAACGCCGGCATTTGTGATTGTCCTGCTCAGCTCAATATAACTGCATTTCGGATTGCATACTAAATCGATGGTATCATTTTAAAATGCATTGATTTGAATGGAAACCTGCTTCGGTTGAATTTATATAGTTTTAATGCAAAATGGGGATAATTAATAAAGTTATGGTCCCGTTCACAATTTCACAAGGCAATTTTCACTTGTAAAATGCATACTGTTAAATTCCAGACTTCAGTCATACTTAGTACAAGAAAAAAACAATAGCAAGTTTACCAGCTACACACCTTTATTTTAATCGACTGAGTGGTTTGAACTGTTAACATAATTTTAACTCATTAGCCTAGACTTTTATAATGTATATAAAGATGTGAGCTAGCGAAATGTATCAGAACATAGTACATACATAAGTACAGTACATACATAAGGTTATAGATCGATATGACATTCAAACAATACAGAGACAATAGTCCTGCAGCGTTGTGAGCTGTCCTGGTGCCCGTGTTTACTCTGTGTTTATTCCTCACTTACTGTACTTACCTGTGTAAATTGGAGGTTGTATAATGTATTATATTTTGAATTGCTATGTTTAATGTAAATTTAATTTGTATGCCTTGTACTTAACTGTATTTTTGCACTTTGTATTGCACTTATGTTGTAAGTCGCCCTGAATAAGGGCGTCTGCCAATAAATAAAATAAAATAATAATAAAAAAATATATATAATATAATGTGCTGTGCTTTATTATATCATGCTGTACTGGTCTGTCGACTGTCTCGTTGCCGGTGAGTTACCGGGCTGGAGCCCTCTTCCCCCCGGGTCATACTCACGGTGTGCTGGCTGGGCTGCTGTCTCCTGGGACTCGGCAGCGCAACTGAAGAGCGAGAGAGATAGATGCCACTGTCTCCACCGACTCTCACAGAGGAAGTGAAGAACAGAGAGAGAGGACACGTGAAAAAGTTCTCTCTACACTAACACAATTTTCCCATTATTTTAACGATGTAAGTTGCAAAATATTACAACCCTTTTAAGAGACAACACAAGACAACGCCTGGACAACAACAACAACAAATTCCCACTGGAAATTTAAAAGGAAAATCCAAATAAACCACTGAAAAGACACAGGTAAGTATCAGGTAAGACAAACGGAAAACCAACCGACCGACCGACAATACGCAGAAGAAGCCATTGAGGATGCAGACGACAGCGGGCAGCCGAGAGACGCGCACCTGGAGGGGCTGAGGAGCCGCCGGAGAAGAAAGCGTTCAAACAGCGGCACCTGGGGGACGCGCCGGAGACGCTGATCGCTGACTACACCGCAGCCGGGGACACAAAGACCAAAAACAACCTGGTCTTCCACACAGAGCACCCCAACGCCTGACACGCCGCGCTCAGACACCACTACCCCCACGCCAAGAAGCAGGACAACAAGACCAGCCGCCAGCTGACGACTCATGAGGACGGCGACTCGGACAGCACAACTCTCAAAATACACCTGTACAACACCGGGACAGTGCTGATCCAGGGCAGCGAACATTCCCCCACCTCACAGAGCAACACAGAGGAGAATGGCCTAGACACAGCCCCCCCACAGGAGCCTCCCTGCCTGGAGAGAGATGCAGACACAGAGCCTGACCCTACATTCACTCTGCCCGCTCGCTCAACTCACCGCTGCAGTCACACAGGACCCCGCCACACACACTCAGGATCCCGCCGCACACACACAGGACACCGCCGCAGACAGGGACACAGGGAGCCAGACACCCTACGAAAAGCTGCAGAGATGGCAGCACAACGATTTCTCCAGGCCAGGAGACTGTGTAAGAGCCTGGGTGTGTACATAGTCAATGGGAGAACCAGGGGGGACTCTCTGGGAAACTACACCTACAGCTCTGCTCTGGGGTGCAGTGTGGTGGACTACACCATCACTGACCTCGACCCTCACAACATCAACGCCTGTGTAATCAGACCGCAGTCAGCACTTTCAGACCACAACCAAACAGTCCTCTACCTGTGCACAGGCACCCAAATGGACACACAGCCCATCCCCTTGGCACACCTGCTCAAACTCCAGCCCTGCTACAGATGGACAGCAGACAGCAGAGAGCAGTACAAGAGCGCCCTGAGCAGTGAAGAACCAAACCGGCTCCTGACCCAGTTCCTGCAAAACACATATATTTTTCTATGGGAAATTCTATACCATCTGGTTTGGTAGAGGAAACAGACCTCCTCCCTTTTATCTAAGTTCCCTGGTAGCCCCTGGTAGCCCTGGTAACCCTATCTTTATGACCAGAGACCAAAAGGGACCTGTCCTCTGATTGGCTCCTAGCCAAATTCAAAATGACCCCCACTTTTAAATTACTTTAGTATAAGGCACCCAAGTCATGGTGGTGGCAAAATGCTATTGGTTGGAAGGAAACCTTATAAAAGGGAAAACAAAGAGAATTTGAGTTCTCTTAACTTCTTCATCCTGCAACGAGACACAAGACAGAGCTGGAGAGGAGAGACAGAGAGAGACACACTGCTTCCTGCCTGACCAG